>NC_052947.1:42376327-42676327 GCF_013358895.1 Oreochromis aureus
CTTTATTTTGAAAAAACTTTATTGAACAGGAAGTCCGCTCAGTCAAGCAAAGCAAGCGAGCAAGAAGAAGGGAAACATATCGGCACAGTAAAACGGCGGCATCTGCACGAACAAAGATAACGCAGTCATCGCACGCTAGAGTGAAGCTGACCACTACTACACCTCGGAGCAACACGGCATACAGCAGTGAGCCAGCAGTCGTCTAGTCAACTCCAACATGTCCAGCAAGGCCTCATCCCTCAAGACCCGGTCCGAAGCTTCGTGTGCCTCCTCTACAGGTTCTGCAGCAGCCAAAGCCAGAGCAAAAGCTGAGGCAGCAAAGGCACGTCTCAGCTTCACAGCTAAAGAAATGGATTTGAAGGTGGAAAAAGCACAAATAGAAGTAGCAAAAGCTAAAGTCGAGGCATCCATCGAATATTTACAGCATGAAAAAGATGTAGCCTCAGCCATTGCTGAAGCAGAGTCATTAGAAGCAGCTGCTGCCACACAGACAGAAACACGCAGCAACATCTGTCCCTCAGTAACGGCAGAACAAACTAAACAATATGTCATTGGCCAATCTGCATTTGTGAGAAAAGAAAATGATGCTGCTCTTCAACAATCACAAAAAGAAAATGACCCACAAAAAATTCCAATTGGTCTACCAGATGATCCTGACTGTTGCCAAAAAACTCCAGTCATTTCCCCTTCTCCTCATGCTAATAAAAATTACAGTACCAATTGGTCAAATCAGGTGTCAGCATCTAGCTTCCATGATGCTAGACCTTTATACAAAGAGCCTAGAGAATCAAATGTGAGTGACTTCATCAGATACTTTGCTCGTCGTGAAATAGTGGCAACAGGACTGCTCCAGTTTAATGACAAGCCCCAAAACTTCAGAGCTTGGAAACGCTCATTTGAAAATGCTATAAGTGGGTTAGATCTAACAGCAATTGAAGAAATGGACTTGATGTTAAAATGGCTTGGCAAGGAATCGGCTGAACATGCAGAACAACTCAGAGCCATACACATCAACAACCCAGTCAATGGCCTCAACATGATATGGGACAGACTTGAACAATGTTACGGCTCAGCTGAAGTGATCGAGGATACACTGTTTAAAAGGATTGATGCATTCCCAAAAATCTCATCCAAAGACTTTGCAAAACTGAGAAAATTTAGTGACCTGGTCATGGAAGTGCAGTGTGCTAAAGCTGAAGGAGACCTCCTCGGTCTTGCGTTCCTAGATACAGCAAGAGGAGTAAATCCAAAAACTCCCCTTCTACCTGCAAGAAAGGTGGATCACAGTAGGCGCCAACTACAAAAGCACAAAATGTGTCTCCTTCCCACCATTTAGTGTTCTAGTAGACTTTGTTGCGCAAGAAGCTGATGCTAGAAACGACCCCAGCTTTAACCTCACACCATCACCTGATGCACCCAGACCAGACAAACTACCTTGGAGGTCAAACAGACAAAAAGAGATTTCTGTGCACAAAACTGATGTCATCTCTCTATGGGCTCAAAATGTGGTCATAAATATTTTGTACTTGTAAATCAGTTTTGTACTTGTAAATCAGGATTTGTATGTGTAAAAAGAATTTGTGTGTGGACTTAGCCAAAAACCCCCCTGCAAGTTACAAGTACGAATTTTGACCCTATTTTTCTTCCTGTCATCTGATTGGTCAATGTCATGTCAATCACAAATGTAACAATCCAATCAGAGAACAGATGGGTTTGGCTGTCGGAGGGGTGCTTTTTTGAACTGCAGGTCCTTTAAGGGAATAAATGCCCTTTTACATGCCAACCCAGCGTTTTCCTTCATCAGCACCAAGGAAAACAGTCTGTGGTCGTCCGAGTTTGGTGATTTTTGTGTCACAGGTCTACGTGCTTTATACAGGGACTTCCACTGCCTTTTCAACAGCGCTGCGGACCGCGGGGGCAGTGTTTTGGAAATGACAGTCTTCATTACAAAGCTTTCTTCGTTATGAATTAGCATACATGTTTTTATTGAACATTTGAAGAACTAGCAAAAAAAACGAAAGTCTTGTAGAGGACATAAAGTCAGAGATAGAAACGACAAGGAGCAGGTGCATCTAGTACAGGTAGAGCTGCTGCAAAAACCCACAGAGCTCAGCAGCCAGCGCAACACATTCTGGATCCTTTGTTAGTTAGCAGTTAGCATTAGCAGCACATCCTGCGTCCGATGTGAAAGGACCTTTATGCTGCGCACTGTGACTCACAGCAATGGTCCCGGGTCAGCCCTGACTTTGTGTTAAACTAATCCTAAAGTAATGATGGTATTTCTAACCACTGACATACCACAACTTTATCCTTTCAACAGCTGCTGAAAGTTAGCGGACCTAGCTGCTATCGGATATTTATATAGAGATCCTCCAGCTTCAAACTGTATTACCCTTCAAGGACCTGCAGTTCAAAAAAGCACCCCTCCGACAGCCAAACCCATCTGTTCTCTGATTGGATTGTTACATTTGTGATTGACATGACATTGGCCAATCAGATGAAAGGAAGAAAAATAGGGTCAAAATTCGTACTTGTAACTTGCAGGGGTTTTTTGGCTAAGTCCACACACATCTTTTTACACATACAAATCTTTTTTTACATACGCACAAATTCTTTTTACACATACAAATCCTGATTTACAAGTACAAAACTGATTTACAAGTACAAAATATTTATGACCACATTTTGAGCCCATATCTCTCGCTCTAGGTCAGACACACAGAGGTCCCCAAACAAAACCGTAGATGGTGAAAAGCTTTGTCCAATTCACAAGAAAGCCCATCCTCTCTCAGTGTGCAGAGCATTTCGCATGAAAATACTGTTAGATAGGAAAACTTTCTTAAAAGAAAACAACTTTTGCTTCAAATGCTGTGCCTCATCTTCACACATAGCAAAGAACTGTAAAGCCAAGGTACAGTGTTCCGAGTGCAACGATGAGAAGCACTGCACGGCTCTCCACCCAGGACCAGCTCCCTGGCTAAAAGAAACCGAACCGGCAGAAGAGCATGGCGGGGAGCCTGACACCATTGAATCAGAGGAGATCACTTCTAAATGCACTCAGGTTTGTGGTGTGAATGAAGCAGGCAGATCATGTTCTAAAATCTGTCTCGTTAATGTCTACCCAGCAGGCCACCCACATCAAGCAGTGAGGCTTTATGCCATCCATGATGAGCAAAGTAACAGATCACTAGTACGTCCTGAGTTCTTCGAGTTGTTTAATGACTGCGGCCCTAGTTCCCCTTACTCGCTTAAGACATGTGCAGGTACCAAAGAGACAATGGGTAGAAGAGCTACAGGTTATGTAGTGGCAGCTTTAGATGGTTCAGTCCACATCCCACTGCCTAGCCTAATTGAGTGCAAAAATATCCCAAATGACAGAGACGAGATCCCCACACCCAGTGCAGCTAGACACCACAGCCATCTAAAGTCAGTGGCTCACCTCATTCCTGCCTTGGACTCTAACGCCCCCATACTAATGCTTCTTGGACGGGATGTTATTAGAGCTCACAAAGTCCGCAAACAGATAAGTGGCCCTAACAACGCACCCTATGCTCAAAAATTGGACCTAGGATGGGTCATAGTAGGAAACGTGTGTTTAGGTGACGTCCACAAAACTCCTGCAGTAAGGACTCTGTTCACAAATACAACTGAAAGGGGACGTCCTACAGCGTTCGAGCCATGTCCTAATGTTTTCAACATAAAAGAGAAACATTGTGGGATACAAGTTCCACTCAACTTCAGCCCCCAGCTGGCAGACAGTGCTTGTGAACCTGATCATTTAGGATGTAATGTGTTCAAACAAACCAGAAACGACAACTACATCTCACCTTCCATCCAGGACAATGCCTTCTTAAAAATAATGGAGTAAGGACTAACAAAAGACACAGATAACAGTTGGACAGCTCCTTTACCATTTAAAAATCCACGCCGAAAGCTCCCTAACAACAGACCACAGGCCCTGAATCGCCTAATGTCTCTTTTTCGCATCTTTGAAAAGAAAAAAGAGATGAAGGAACATTTCATCACTTTCATGGACAAAATATTCCAAAACAAACATGCAGAGATTGCCCCTCCACTAAAAGAGGATGAGGAATGTTGGTATCTGCCACTATTCAGTGTCTACCATCCCCGTAAACCCACGCAGATCAGGGTCGTCTTCGACAGCAGCGCCAAGTATGAAGGCGTATCCCTGAATGACGTTCTGTTAACAGGACCAGATTTTAATAACTCATTGCTTGGGGTCCTAATACGCTTCAGAAAAGAAGCCGTTGCCTTCACAGCAGACATCGAACAGATGTTCTACTGTTTCAGCGTGCGAGAGCAAGACAGGAACTACTTACGCTTCTTGTGGTTCCGCGACAATGACATTTCCAAAGAAATTGTGGAATATAGAATGACAGTCCACGTCTTTGGGAACAGCCCATCACCAGCAGTGGCCATATATGGCCTGCACCAGTCTGTCCTACGCGTCGAACCAGACTGCGATGCAGATGTGAAGCAGTTTGTCATGCGCGACTTCTACGTTGATGACGGACTCAAATCTCTACCTACTGTTGAAAAGGCCATATCCCTACTCCAAAGAACCTGAGATGCATTTGCAAACTCAAATTTAAGACTGCATAAAATAGCAGCAAACAGAAAGGAAGTACTAGAAGCATTCCCGACTGAAGATCATGCCAAAAATCTAAAAAACCTAGACTTTGAAGCTGATTCAGTGCCCATGCAGCGTAGCCTAGGTCTCCTCTGGGACCTAAGTAAAGACTGCTTCACCTTTGAAGTATCTGATGAGTCAAAGCCCTTTACTAGACGAGGTGTTCTATCAACAATAAACAGCCTCTATGATCCGCTGGGCTTTGTAGCACCAGTCACCATACAGGGAAAGTCAATTCTACGTGAACTTACAGCTGAAAATGGGGACTGGGATGCTCCACTGCCTCCTGAAATGGAAGAGTCCTGGACACAGTGGAAAGACTCACTCAAAGACCTGCCTAACATGACCATTCCCAGAGCATACACAGACATTTCACCTTCAACAGCCGTGAAAAAAGAGTTGTGTGTTTTTTCAGACGCGTCTACCAAAGCCATAGCTGCAGTGGCCTATTTAAAAGTGACAGATGCAGAAGGACACAGTCAAGTAGGCTTCGTAATGGGTAAGGCTAAGCTAGCACCACGCCCAGATCAGACTATTCCACGATTAGAGCTTAGTGCTGCCGTTTTAGCGGTTGAGCTCGCAGATCTTATCTCAGATGAACTTAAACTGAACTTAACTGTAAACTAGATCACACTACCTTCTACACAGACAGTAAAGTAGTCCTAGGTTACATCTACAACGAGTCTAGAAGATTTTATGTCTATGTCAGTAATCGTGTGACTAGAATCCACAGATCTTCTCAGCCATGCCAGTGGCACTATGTAGCAAGCAGTCAGAACCCTGCGGATCACGCCACTCGTTCTGTTCCTGCATACCAGCTGCTGCTTAGTAACTGGCTCACTGGTCCTGACCTTTTGCATCAGATTCAGAGTTCTCTAAATGACTCCTATGACCTTGTAGAGCCCAGCATGGACTCAGATGTAAGACCTCAGGTAACTGCACTCAAAACAACAGCCTCAACTAAAGAACTGGGCTCAGACAGATTCACCAAGTTTTCTACCTGGAAATCCCTCACACGTGCTCTTTCTAGACTAATACATGTCATCCACAACTTCAAATCACCACCAAGCAAAGCCAATCACTGTCATGGCTGGCATTACTGTGAAACGGGACTTACTGTGAATGAGTTAAACCAAGCTCAGAACCTTGTCATTCGAGCAGTACAGCAGGACGTGTACACTGAAGAAATCAAGTGTGTGCAAAAACATGAAAAACTACCCAAAACCAGTCCTCTCAAAACCTTAGACCCCTATCTGGATAAAGAAAGACTCCTTAGAGTAGGTGGTCGCATCAGAGACTCAAACATTAGCCAAGGTGAGAAAAACCCTCTCATAGTTCCTGGCCACCACCATGTTGCAGCGCTTCTCATAAAGCACTACCACGAGCAGACCCAGCATCAGGGTCGCCTTTTCACAGAAGGAGCCGTTCGCTCCGCAGGATGGTGGATAGTGGGCGGTAAAAGAAAAGTGAGCACAATCATCCATTGATGAATCATACTGTGTTACCTGCAAAAGACTTCGTGCCCCTTTGAGCACACAAAAAATGTCAAACCTCCCTCCAGACCGTCTCACAACAGATCCCCCGTTCACAAATGTGGGCTTAGATGTGTTTGGTCCGTGGTTTGTGTCTTCACGACGTACAAGAGGAAGCGTCAATCAGAATAGAAGGTGGGCTGTCACATTCACTTGTTTGAGTATTAGAGCAGTTCACATTGAAGTGGTAGAGTCACTTGATACATCTAGCTTCATTAATGCATTCCGACGATTTCTGGCCGTGAGGGGACCAGTGAAAACTGTTCGCTCTGATCGAGGCACCAATTTTGTAAGCGCATGTAAAGAGCTGAAAATCCCTTCAAACTTGGACAACACAGCTGTGCACACCTTCTTAAAAGAACATGGATGTAAATGGACTTTTAACCCACCTCATGCCTCCCATTTCGGCGGATCGTGGGAAAGAATGATAGGTTTAGCACGGAGAATATTGGACTCTATGTTTTTTCAGCTTAAGACCACCAAACTCACTCATGAGGTTCTCGTCACTTTCATGGCAGAGGTGGCTGCTATCATAAACTCTAGACCCCTTGTCCCAGTTTCATCAGACCCGAGTGTAACTAACAGTGAAGTATTCCAAGGTTTTTCCTTGTGTTTATATTTGTAAGTTTCCTTTAATTGTGGAACCTTGTAATTGGCGGTAGCGGAAGTAACGTGCAGCACGGACTGAGTTTGTGGTGACACAAGAGCAGAGAAGCATGGCGCTCTGTGAGTTCTGCTGCATCGTCCTACTGCTTTAAACTGGACTAAGTTTTAAAGAACACATAAGTTGAGTTAAATTAAACCCAATTGTGGACTTACTGTGGAGAGGAGTAGCGGCTCGCGCGAAGAACGGACTTTCTCCCGTTTGGCTACAGCAGGCAATGAGGTGTGTTCAGGGTGCCTCTGTTAATTTGAGTTTCAATGAAAGTGCAGTGAAAGTGCCATAAAAAGGCATTTATGTGTCTATACCTTTGTTTGTTTGAATTTACTGTGATAAGAGAGTTATTGTAAACATGTGGCTTATTGTAATTGTTTTGTTTGGGTAGTTCTCACGACGATGATGATGATGATGATGATGATGACGACGCTGAGTGATCTTGTCGCCGAACATTGAATAAATCATCTGTAAACAAGAACTTGTCCGCGTGGTGGCTGACGGGAGCTACAGTGAGAACTCATCTGCTCCTTGTGAGTGCAGAAGAGAACATCAGTCATCTCCAGCGTCTCTACAAGGGTCCCCAGGCCCCTGCCAAAAGCCAAGAACGGGTTTGCTCATCCTAACAATTCAAAGAAAGGACATATTGATCTTCTCAAGTGTGCTGCAGAAAATTAACCTGAAGACCATTTGCAAGTTTGGATGCTTTAAAGTGTTAATAAGGGTGTCCTACAGTGGCTTCATTGTAGCTGCAAGCAAGAAGGTTCAAGTTTACAATTGATCAAGAGTTTAAAATATTTGTGTCTTTAAGGGTTGTTAGTAATTGCAGACATGTGTTTAAGGGTTATAAGAATAAGCTACTAAAGCAGTCCTGGATTTTACGCAAGGTTTTATTTAAAAGAAGTAACCAAGTTTGTTACAAGCTATAAGGCAGTGTTATTTTATGTTATCAGATACCTGTTGGCACTGTTCCTTTACTTAGCCTAACATGTCAGTCACAAATCTCTCTAAACTTAGTGACAATCCTGAGGCAGAGACTGTCACCACGCCTCAGCAAAACCCTCCACTGTGCAGTTCTCCTCTGCAAAACACAGATGGTCCACAAGAAGTTCAAGTAACATCAGATGTTCATCCATCAACAAGTAAGTGTCCCCAACAAAAAATTCAAAACCCACCTCGTAAAAGCCAGAGGTCAAGAACCTTAACTGAAAAGGGAAGAGGAATGTTAAACCAAAGGATTAAGGAGTTGGAGCAAAGTTTTAAGATCAAGTATGAAAAGTGGAAGGTTCTAGCAAAGGATGCTAACCATTCAATTTCTGACAATTGTTCAGATGAAGAGCTGCAAGCAATAATGAACAACATTAACACTGCTTCCAGCGAACTAAACACAGCATATGAAAACTGGCGTCAGGTGAACATTCCTGATAACAATGCACGCCGCAGAATTGATACTTGCGAGGAGGTAACAAGAACTGTTATTAAGACTGCACAAAGACGTTTGAGAGGAAAGGCACCAGTCAAACCACAGTTTAATGTAAATGAATCTGTTTTAATGTCTGAGAAATCATATGGCGTCAGTAAGTACTCACAGGTTTCCAGTCAATACAAACAGTCACACACTGCATCAAGAGTCGCTTCTAAGTCCTCCAGTGCGTCATCCGTGAGCAGACAAGAAGCTGCTGCTAAAATCGCTGCAGCCCAAGCAACATTGGAAATTCTACATGAACAACAGTGTCAGCAAGCAGAGCTTCTGCAGCTGGAAGCAGAAGATAAAAGACAGATTCCAGAACAAACAGCTGAAGCCTGTAGACGACGTTTAAGAATGGAGGAAGAAGAAGCACAGTTTCAAGCAAAACTTGAGATTGAAAATGCTGCCAGGCGAAAGGTTTTGGAAGACAAACGCAAGGAGCTGGAACGATTGGAAGCACTCAAACAGTTAAGGGTGGCTAAGGCAACCATGCAAGTGTATGAGCAAGAGCAAGATGAAGATTCAGAAGAAGAAATTAAGCAGTTACTGCATGAATGTAAAACTGAAAGCCAAAGGGAGGGGGACCGATTTCAGCACACAAGTCACATACGTAACTCACCAGAGTTACACTTACCACAACAAGCTGTTATACATCCACAGCATGATGGTGGCATCGCAGCACTTGCCATGGTATTAGCAGATTCTATTAGTGCCAGTCGTCTTCCTATGCCAGAGCTGACAACATTTAGTGGTGACCCGCTAAAGTATAAGAACTGGAAGGCTGCCTTTCAAACTTTAATCGAAAGAAAAAACATACCAGCCTCTGAGAAAATCTACTATCTACCAGCTAAGAAGGCTGTTGAAAACTATTTCCTGTTAGGCACCGAGGCTGCTTATAAGGCAGCATGGGAAGTCTTAGACGAGAGATTTGGAAACTCCTTTCTTATTGCCAAAGCCTTCAGAGACAAACTCAGTGCATGGCCCAGAATTGGCTCCAAGGACAGTTTGGAACTTCAGGAATTTGTGGACTTTCTACGGAGCTGTGAAGCTGCGGAAAGCCAGATTAAAGGTCTAGAGGTTCTTAATGATTGCAATGAGAATCAAAAAATCCTCTCCAAGCTCCCCGACTGGTTGACATCAAGGTGGAATAGGAAAGTCCTGACGATAGAAGAGGAGACTGGCAGATTTCCAAGCTTCAGCCAGTTTGTGCAGTTTCTCATAAGGGAAGCCAGGATCGCATGCAATCCTGTGACTTCACTCCATGCCTTGAAACAGTGCGATGGAGAAAGGGCCAAGCCACAACGAAACCAGACTCCTGCAGCTAAAGTTCTAACAACAAACACTGATGAGAAGATTGCTGCCAGCAGTTGTCTGTTTTGTGAAAGACCAGGCCACAGTCTGTACAAATGTAGACAATTTCTGGAACGACCAATATTGGAACGACACAGGTTTGTTCAAGATAATAAGCTATGCTTTGGTTGCTTAAAGCCTGGACATCACTCGAGAGACTGTAAGTACAGAAGCACTTGCAGTACATGCCAGAAAAGGCATCCAACTTGCTTACATGATGATCGAAGAGAAGAACAGAAGACACGAAAGACTGAAGGAATAAGGCAGGAAGCTAGACACAGAGAACGAAGCAATGAACATCTAGAAGAAAGGGAAGCTAAAGTAATAAGTGAAGCAACATCCAACAGAGTTCAGCATGACAGCACCAACATCCAGACATCCACAATCATTCCTGTGTGGGTTTCAATGATGAAAGAGCCTGATAGAGAAACACTTGTGTATGCTCTCCTTGATACGCAAAGTGACACAACCTTCATTCTTGAGGAGGCAGCAGATTCTCTAAATGCAAAGGGGGAACAGGTCAAGCTAAAGTTATCTACTATGGCCTCTACAAACAAAGTTGTAGCTTGCCAAAGGATCTCTGGGTTGCAAGTTAGAGGATTCAGCTCAGAGAAGAAAATAACTCTTCCTACAACCTACACAAGAAAGTTCATTCCGGCGAACAGAGACCACATACCCACACCAGAGACAGCAATGGCATGGCCCCATCTTGAGCAGATTACAGATAAGATTGCTCCTCGTCAATGGTGTGATGTTGGTCTACTAATTGGCTACAACTGTTCTCAGGCACTCCTTCCTAGAGAAGTGGTGTGCGGTGAAGAAAATCAACCATTTGCACAGAGAACAGACTTGGGATGGAGCATTATTGGACATGGCAACCCATACGTAGACTGTGGAGACGCTATTGGAGTGAGTCATCAAGTCATCATAAGGCAAGTGACACCGGATCTTCAGCTTCCATCGAGTCCCAAACAGGAAGTTCACTATGTATGCAGAACACAGATCAAGGAAGTCATCTCATCTGACATAATTAAAGCGCTTGAATGTGACTTTAATGAGAAAGTTGCTGAGGACAATCACTTCTCTCAAGATGACCTCCAGTTTTTGTCGAAATTGAAACAAGGAATCAAACACAAGGAAGATGGTCACATTGAGATGCCTCTTCCATTTAAAAGAGAAAGGCCGAGCTTGCCAGACAATAGGGTGTGTGCTATCCATCGCCTTAAGCACCTAGAAAGGAAATTAAGGAGAAACAGCGGATATTACCAGGACTACAAAAACTTCATGGAAGAGACCATAGCACGTGGAGATGCTGAGAAGATCCCCAAAGCTGATCTCCACAATCACCCAGTGTGGTACATTCCACACCATGGTGTTTATCACCCGCAAAAGCCTGGGAAAATCCGCGTTGTTTTTGACTGTTCAGCCCGGTTTCAGGGGACATCTTTAAATGATCATCTGTTGACTGGTCCAGAGCTGACAAATTCCCTTGTTGGTGTCTTGTGTCGGTTTCGCAAGGAAAAAATTGCAATCATGTGCGACATAGAACGTATGTTCCACCAATTTCACGTGAGGGCAGAAGACCAAGATTACCTCCGCTTTCTCTGGTGGGAGAATGGAGATTTGGAAGCACAGCCAGCAGTCTATCGCATGAGAGTCCATTTGTTTGGAGCTGCCTCATCTCCAGGCTGTGCTAATTATGGTCTCAAACATCTTGCTGCAACGGCAAGGGGGAATTTCAGCGAAGCATCCGTCCGCTTCATAGAAAGAAACTTTTATGTTGATGACGGTTTGACTAGTGTATCCACCGAAGCAAAGGGAATCCAGCAAGTGAATGAAGCAAGGGAGCTTGCAACACTGGCAACTTAAGGTTGCATAAGTTCATTTCCAACAGTAAGCACGTGTTGTCATCAATCCCAAAGGAAGAGTGTGCTGGAGGAGCCAACAACTTGGATATGGCTCTTCATGAACCACACATGGAGAGAGCCCTTGGTGTGCAATGGTGTGTCACATCAGATGATTTCCAGTTTAGAGTGGTGGTGAAAGAAAACCCCATGAGCAGAAGAGGGGTATTGTCCACCGTGGCCTCAGTGTTTGATCCACTTGGCTTTGTCGCACCTTTCATCCTTTTAGGAAAGAAAATCCTCCAGCAAATGTGTCATGAGAGAGTTAGTTGGGATGATCTTCTTCCAGATCATCTGCTGCCCCAGTGGGAATCCTGGTTGAGAGGACTGCAAGATCTAGCAACCATAAAGGAACAACGATGCTACCTACCAGGAAGCTTTGGCAAAGTTGTGAAATACGAGCTGCATCATTTTTCGGATGCCAGTGCCTCAGGTTATGGAGAGTGCTCATACCTGAGAGCAATAAGTGCATCGGGAGAAGTGCACTGTTCCCTCGTGATGGGGAAAGCAAGGGTAGCTCCTTTAAAGGTAACAACTATACCAAGGCTTGAGCTCTCTGCAGCAGTGGTGGCAGTGCGCACAAGTGACATGCTCCAGAAAGAGCTTGAAATGGAAGGCCTGCAGGAATACTTTTGGACTGATTCAAGGGTTGTCCTTGGCTACATCAACAATGATGCAAGGAGATTTCATGTTTTTGTAGCAAACCGTGTCCAACGTATCAAGCAGAGCACACATCCTGACCAATGGAACTACATTGCTTCAGAAGACAATCCCGCTGATCACTCTTCTAGGGGACAGACAGCGGAACAGCTCAAGGCATCTAACTGGTTTAGAGGTCCAAATTTTCTGTGGCAGCTAAACCTCCCAAGTAGTGTGTTCACGGTGGGAGAAATATCAGAAGATGACCCAGAGTTACGAAAGACTCATGTTCATAAAATTCACTCAAGGGAAGAGAGGTCACTGCTAGATCGTCTGGCAAGGTTTTCAGATTGGACAAGAGCAGTACAAGCTGTAGCCATACTGAAACGCAGAGCAAGGGCAGCTAAAGGCCACAAACCAAAGTTTAGTGAACCCACCACTTTGGAGGAGCGTAAGGAGGCAGAGGTTTTTCTCATCAAACTGGTTCAAGCAACACACCTTGCTGAAACCATGAAGAGTCTCAAGCTTAATGGGCAAATCAAGGCAATTGAGAAGGCAAATAAATTGCACAAATTAAACCCATTCCTTGATGAGCATGGTGTACTCAGGGTTGGTGGGCGCTTAACAATGTCCAGTCTTCACCCCCATGTGAAACACCCAGCTATCCTTCCTAAAGAAAGCCATTTGTCAGCACTGCTCATCAAGCATCATCATGAAAAGGTGCAGCACCAAGGTCGAGGTATGACTGTTAACGAGCTGCGAGCCAATGGTGTTTGGATTCTTGGATGCAGTAAGGCAGTCTCCTCTCATATTTACAACTGCACAAAATGCAGGAAGTTTAGACGGAACACTGAAGGACAAAGGATGGCAAACCTCCCACAAGAACGCACGGAGTTGACACCACCCTTCACATATTGTGGGATGGACTGCTTTGGGCCTATCTATGTCAAGGATGGCAGAAAGGAGCTTAAGCGTTATGGGCTTTTACTCACATGCATGTGCTCAAGAGCCATACATATTGAGATGCTTGATGACTTAACAACTGATGCATTCATCAATGCCTTGCGTTCATTTATTGCATTGCGTGGAAGTGTCAGGCAAATTCGATGTGATCAAGGCAGCAACTTCATTGGTGCAAGGCACGAGTTCGCTGAAGCCATGAAAGAGATGGATGGAGAGAACCTCAAGAAAATTGGATGTGAGTTTGTTATGAACACACCCTCTGCAAGTCATCAAGGTGGGGTTTGGGAACGCCAAATACGCACTGTGCGTAATGTTTTGGCATCCGTTCTCGACCAATCAGCTAAAAGGCTTGACAGCAGTTCGTTAAGAACCTTCCTCTACGAAGTTATGGCAATTGTGAATAGCAGGCCATTAACAACAGAGCATTTGCACAATCCATCTGGTCCAGAACCCTTGACACCCAGAGATGGGCAGTAACGCGTTACTTGTAACGCGTTACTGTAATCTGATTACTTTTTTCAAGTAACGAGTAATGTAAGGGATTACTATTGCAAAAACGGTAATTAGATTACCGTTACTTTCACGTAGGGCGCTGCGTTACTGCGTTACTAAGACCGTGATTTTTTTGCGAGAGCGTCTCGTGACAGTGACGTAAGCGAGTGCGACGTTCGTGACAACAGCTGTCTGCAGATCATAATATATCGAGTGCGGGACAGAGTGTAGCATGCAGCGTTTAAAGCGTGGAAGTACTGACCTTATTTTGAGTTTGATTCCATAAAAAGTGACAAAAACATTAGTGTCCGTTGTGCGTGGGAAGAAAACTTTTTACAGCGAAAAAACCCCTAAACTTCCAAGCAAGCACCGAGTGTACTACCACGTAATGTGAAATTCACAGAGAAACTCGCGGATTCTTCCACTGACCGCTGCGGCACACCTGCACCAGGGTAAACCTCCGCCTACCCCAGTCCTGCTTTACAGGTGAAAATAGAGCAACAGGACCGCTAGTCTTTGATTTTATTTACTTTCTGCTGTGTTTTACTTGCATCTATTTGAAAGACTGCGTGTAAACACAAAAACATATTTTATTTTATGTGCTGGAATGTGCAGAAAATAGGTTTAAATGTTAAACAAATTTCTTCCAGTCAGAGAATGTTGCATATAATTTAATTTTTGCTTGATGCATAAAGTTAAAAGATTAAAACTAATAAAACAAGTTTTAAAAAGAGACGTTTCCATTTGATTACATTTTGTATGATGAATTATGCAGAAAAAGTAGAATTGGGCTGAAAGATCTATCGCTTTATCTATTCAGGTTGTAAATCGTGTTTTTAAAAAGTAACTAAGTAACTAAGTAATTAATTACTTTTGAAAATAAGTAATCAGTAAAGTAACGGGATTACTTTTTGGGGGAAGTAATCAGTAATTAGTAACTGATTACTTTTTTCAAGTAACTTGACCAACACTGTTGACACCTAACCACATCCTGACAATGAAGTCAAGCATTATTCCCCCACCTCCTGGAAAGTTTATCAAGGAAGATCTGTACCTGCAAAAGCGATGGCGCAGAGTACAGTTCTTAGCCAACAGCTTCTGGGAACGGTGGAAAAGGGAATATCTGTTGAATCTTCAGAGCAGACAAAAATGGAACAGAGCAAGACGAAATGCGAAAGTCAATGATATTGTGCTTCTCAAGGATGATTCTGCTCCACGTAGTCAGTGGAAGATGGGAAGGATCATAGATGTCTATCTGGGACAGGATGGAAAGGTGAGAAGTGTGAAGTTGTTGATCAGTGACTCAATTCTAGATGCTAGAGGAAAGCGCACCACAAAACCAACCTACCTGGAGAGACCTATTCAAAAGACTGTAATTCTACTGGAGGCTAACTGAAGAGTCACTTTGCCAATCCACCAGTTCCATTAATGTTAAATGTGATTTCTTGTTCTATCCATACATGTTAAGTTTTATGGGAAATCACAGGTGATTTGGTGGGAGTGTAACTAACAGTGAAGTATTCCAAGGTTTTTCCTTGTGTTTATATTTGTAAGTTTCCTTTAATTGTGGAACCTTGTAATTGGCGGTAGCGGAAGTAACGTGCAGCACGGACTGAGTTTGTGGTGACACAAGAGCAGAGAAGCATGGCGCTCTGTGAGTTCTGCTGCATCGTCCTACTGCTTTAAACTGGACTAAGTTTTAAAGAACACATAAGTTGAGTTAAATTAAACCCTAATTGTGGACTTACTGTGGAGAGGAGTAGCGGCTCGCGCAAAGAACGGACTTTCTCCCGTTTGGCTACAGCAGGCAATGAGGTGTGTTCAGGGTGCCTCTGTTAATTTGAGTTTCAATGAAAGTGCAGTGAAAGTGCCATAAAAAGGCATTTATGTGTCTATACCTTTGTTTGTTTGAATTTACTGTGATAAGAGAGTTATTGTAAACATGTGGCTTATTGTAATTGTTTTGTTTGGGTAGTTCTCACGATGATGATGATGATGATGATGACGACGCTGAGTAATCTTGTCGCCGAACATTGAATAAATCATCTGTAAACAAGAACTTGTCCGCGTGGTGGCTGACGGGAGCTACACCGAGTGACCCCTTTATCTTGACTCCAGCTGTCTTCCTGACTCAAAAGGTAGCACCCCTTCAGGCTCCAGCTGAAAAATTCACAGCATCAGACCTCTACAAACATCAGTGGCGCCAGGTTCAGCACCTGTCGAACATCTTCTGGGACAAATGGAGAAAGGAGTTTCTCCCTACCCTCCAGCCACGCCGCAAATGGTAATCAAGCCAGCCTAATGTGAGCTTCTCAGACATGTGAAGCTAGAGACACCGGCAACCATAGTCAATTGTCTTCCAGGGGCCAGAGCAGGCGACATTGAAGGAAATTTAAAACTGCTGGCTAAGGGTAAACGTAAATACAGTAAGATCATAATTCACGTCGGCAGTAATGACACCCGGTTACGCCAATCGGAGGTCACTAAAATCAATATTGAATCGGTGTGTAACTTTGCCAGAACAATGTGGGACTCTGTAGTTTTCTCTGGTCCCCTCCCCAATCAGACCAGGAGTGACATGTTTAGCCGCATGTTCTCCTTAAATTGCTGGCTGTCTGAGTGGTGTCCCAGAAACGATGTGGGCTTCATAGATAATTGGCAAACCTTCTGGAGGAAACCTGGTCTTGTTAGGAGGCGGCATCCATCCCACTTTGGATGGAGCAGCTCTCATTTCTAGAAATATGGACCAATTTATTAAACTCCCAAAATATGACTATCCAGAGTTGGGACCAGGAAGCAGAGTTGCAGTCTTACACGCCTCTCTGCAGCTTCTCTCCTCCTGCTACCCCAAAAACCCATCTCCATAGAGACTGTGTCAGCTCCCAAACAGACAAAAAACAAACTAAAACCAGCAATAAACAACTTAAACATAAAAATCACAAAGAAAGAACAATACAGTATCCACATCTGAACCAAAGAGTAAAACAGTGAAATGTGGATTATTAAATATTAGGTCTCTCTCCTCCAAGTCTCTGTTAGTACATGACTTAATAATTGATCAACAAATCGATTTACTCTGCCTTACAGAAACCTGGTTGCAGCAGGATGATTATGTTAGTTTAAATGAATCAACACCCCGAGTCATTCTAACTACCAGAAACCTCGAAGCACAGGCCGAGGGGGCGGTGTGGCAGCAATTTTTCACACCAGCCTATTAATCAACCAAAGACCCAGACAGACTTTTAATTCATTTGAAAGCCTGATGCTTAGCCTCGTCCACCCCAGCTGTAAAACTCAGAAACCAGTCTTACTTGTTATCATCTATCGTCCACCTGGGCCTTACACAGAGTTTCTCTCTGATTTCTCAGACTTTTATCTGATTTAGTGCTCAGCTCAGATAAAATAATTATTGTGGGTGATTTTAACATCCATGTAGATGCTAAAAATGACAGCCTCAACATGGCATTTAATCTGTTATTAGACTCAATTGGCTTCTCTCAAAATGTAAAAGAACCCACCCACCACTTTAATCACACTCTAGATCTTGTTTTAACATATGGCATAGAAACTGAACATTTAACAGTGTTTCCTGAAAACCCTCTGCTGTCTGATCATTTCCTGATAACATTTACATTTACAATAATTGATTAGACAGCAGTGGAGAGTGAGACTTTATCACAGTAGATGTCTTTCTGAAAGTGCTGTAACTAAGTTTAAGAATATAATCCACCCACTGTTATCATCTTCAATGCCCTGTACCAACATAGAGCAGAGCAGCTACCTGAACGCTACTCCAACAGAGGTCGATTATCTTGTTAATAATTTTACCTCCTCACTACGCATACGACTCTGGATACTGTAGCTCCTGTGAAAACTAAGGCCTCAAATCCGAAGTACCTGACTCCGTGGTATAATTCTCAAACACGTAGCCTAAAGCAGATAACTCGTAAGCTGGAGAGGAAATGGCGTGTCACAAATTTAGAGGATCATCATTTAGCCTGGAGAAATAGTTTGCTACTTTATAAGAAAGCCCTCCATAAAGCCAGAACATCTTACTATTCGTCACTGATTGAAGAAAATAAGAACAACCCCAGGTTTCTCTTCAGCACTGTAGCCAGGCTGACAAACAGTCAGAGCTCTACTGAGCCAACAATCCCTTTAACGTTAACTAGTAATGACTTCATGAACTTCTTCACAAATAAAATTTTTATCATTAGAGAAAAATGACCAATAATCATCCCACAGATGTAACATTATCTACAGCTACTTTTAGTACCATCGATGTTAAGTTAGACTCTTTTCTCCAATTGATCTTTCTGAGTTAACTTCAATAATTAATTCCTCCAAACCATCAACGTGTCTTTTAGACCCCATTCCTACAAAACTGCTCAAAGAAGTCCTGCCATTAATTAATTCTTCGATCTTAAATATGATCAACCTATCTCTAATAATCGGCTATGTACCACAGGCCTTCAAGCTGGCTGTAGTTAAACCTTTACTTAAAAAGCATCTCTAGACCCAGCTGTCTTAGCTAATTATAGGCCAATCTCCAACCTTCCTTTCATATCAAACATCCTTGAAAGAGTAGTTGTCAAACAGCTAACAGATCATCTGCAGAGGAATGGCTTATTTGAAGAGTTTCAGTCAGGTTTCAGAGCTCATCACAGCACAGAAACAGCTTTAGTGAAGGTTACAAATGATCTTCTTATGGCCTCTGACAGTGGACTCATCTCTGTGCTTGTCCTGCTAGACCTCAGTGCAGCGTTCGATACTGTTGACCATAATATCCTATTAGAGCGATTAGAACATGCTGTAGGTATTACAGGTACTGCACTGCAGTGGTTTGTATCATATCTATCTAATAGACTCCAATTTGTTCAAGTAAATGGAGAGTCCTCTTCAGACACTAAGGTCAATTATGGAGTTCCACAGGGTTCAGTGCTAGGACCAATTCTGTTTACATTATACATGCTTCCCTTAGGCAGCATCATTAGAAGACATAGCATACATTTTCACTGCTATGCAGATGACACGCAGCTCTATCTATCCATGAAGCCAGGTAACACACACCAATTAGTTAAACTGCAGGAATGTCTTAAAGACATAAAGACCTGGATGGCCGCTAACTTTCTGCTTCTTAATTCAGATCAAACTGAGGTTATTGTACTCGGCCCTGAAAATCTTAGAAATATGGTATCTAAGCAGATTCTTACTCTGGATGGCATTACCTTGGCCTCCAGTAATGCTGTGAGGAACCTTGAGTCATTTTTGACCAGGACATGTCCTTCAATGCACATATTAAACAAATATGTAAGACTGCTTTCTTCCATTTGCGCAACATCTCTAAAATTAGAAATATCCTGTCTCAGAGTGACGCTGAAAAACTAGTTCATGCATTTATTACTTCCAGGCTGGACTACTGTAATTCTTTATTATCAGGATGTCCTAAAAACTCGCTGAAAAGCCTTCAGCTGATCCAAAATGCTGCAGCAAGAGTCCTGACAGGGACTAGAAAGAGAGCATATTTCTCCTGTTTTGGCTTCCTTCATTGGCTTCCTGTTAAATCCAGAATTGAATTCAAAATCCTGCTCCTCACATACAAGGTCTTAAATAATCAGGCCCCATCTTATCTTAATGACCTTGTAGTACCATATCACCCTATTAGAGCACTTAAGCTCTCGCTCTGCAGGCTTACTTGTTGTTCCTAGAGTATTTAAAAGTAGAATGGGAGGCAGAGCCTTCAGTTTTCAGGCCCCTCTTCTGTGGAACCAGCTTCCAGTTTGGATTCGGGAGACAGACACTATCTCTACTTTCAAGATTAGGCTTAAAACTTTCCTTTTTGCTAAAGCATATAGTTAGGGCTGGACCAGGTGACCCTGAATCCTCCCTTAGTTATGCTGCAATAGACGTGAGGCTGCCGGGGATTCCCATGATGCATTGAGTTTTTCCCTTCCAGTCACCTTTCTCACTCACTATGTGTTAATAGACCCTCTGCATCGAATCATATCTGTTATTAATCTCTGTCTCTCTTCCACAGCATGTCTTTATCCTGTTTTTCTTCTTTCACCCCAACCGGTCGCAGCAGATGGCCCCGCCCTCCCTGAGCCTGGTTCTGCCGGAGGTTTCTTCCTGTTAAAGGGAGTTTTTCCTTCCCACTGTTGCCAAAGTGCTTGCTCATAGGGGTCATATGATTGTTGGGTTTTCTCTGTATTTATTATTGTGCTATCTACTGTACAATATAAAAGCGCCTTGAGGCGACTTTTGTTGTGATTTGGCGCTATATAAATAAAATTGAATTGAATTGAATTGAATTAGGAAGTGTTGTGGTACTTAAAGACAGTCAAGTGCCAAGAAATGAATGGCCTCTTGGTCTCATAACTAAGGTGTTCCCAAGTAAAGATGGTAAAATACGTACCATGGAAATTAAGGTAGCCAAATCAGATGGTACAAAGGTGTTAACCAGACCTATCTCAGAGATTGTACCTTTAGTGCCTTCTTAACATGTTGTTTTCCCCAATATTTAATTGTGGCGTTTATTCACGCCAGGCGGGGAGTGTTCTGTTATCACTAAAAGTTGTAAAATGTATCACTAAAATATCATTCTCAGTCAGTTGTTATTCATTATGTGTTTACAGCGCCCTCTGTGGTTGCTCCAAGTAATGCACTTTAGAAACGGCTTTATTTTGAAAAAACTTTATTGAACAGGAAGTCCGCTCAGTCAAGCAAAGCAAGCGAGCAAGAAGAAGGGAAACATATCTGCACAAGCTGTGTTAAAGACTTTCTCGAAAGGTGTTTGCATGAAAACAAGAACGGACAAGTTGTAGAGCTGGGGAAATATATATATATATATATAGACAAGAACTGGAAGGGGCGTGTTTGGAGGCGTGGTCCCGCTCCTGAAATTTAAATAATTTATCTCCAATTATTATTAATAATAATAATGAATACTCTATTGATCCCCGTGGGGAAATTCTTCTCTGCATGTGAAGCAGTGGGCAGCCACCAGTGTGGCGCCCGGGGAGCAGTGTGTGGGGACGGTACCTTGCTCAGGGGTACCTCAGGGTAGCTGTTCAGGGGATTCGAATCCCCGACCTTCCGATTATGGGGCAACCACTTTACCTACTGAGCTATCCCTGCCCCAACTGAGCTATCCCTTAATCTCTGTCTCTCTCCCACAGCATGTCTTTATCCTGGAGTTTTTCCTTCCCATTGTCACCAAAGTGCTTGCTTACGGAGACCCGCAAGGGACATGGGAGAAAAAAAATGAAGATGAACTTTTTTGAGCGCTCGCAAAACTTTGAACTGGTGGGTGAGACGTCTCCAAAAACGTCGGAGCACTTTTGCAAATATAGACAGATATTTAAAGTTTACACAGCTACATTCTCGCCTGAAAATATCTTAAAAGTTTATTTTGTGACCATTTGTGAGTTATAAGAGTAATATTAAAACTAAGTAACTGCTGCCATTGTTGGAAAGGATAGGCTGGGCCACGAAGGATGCATTTGGAGCAGCTTTCGAATTGGGACTGCCTTCGTCGCCTGGCTCGTCACCTATCCCAGAATTCATAGCGCGGCCCAGCCAATTCCAGTTTACAACAATGGCAGCAGCTGCTTCATTTTAATATTACTCTTATTAATCTTTCTGGGTCACAAAACAAACTTGTAGCATATTTTCAGGTGAGAATGTAACTGTGTAAACTTTAAATATCTGCTCGGTTTATCAAGACATCACATATTTGCAAAAGTGCTCCGACGTTTTCGGAGACGTCTGTTACCCACCAGCTTGAAGTTTCGTGAGATCTCGCAACGGTTTTGCAAAAGTTCATCTTAATTTTTTTCTCCCATGTCCCTTGCGGGGCTCCGTACTTGCTCGTAGGGGGTCATATGATTGTTGGGTTTTTCTCTGTATGTGTTATTGTAGGGTCTACATTACAATATAAACCACCTTGAGACGACTGTTGTTGTGATTTGTATGAATAAAATTGAATTGAATATAACAAGTGTGTGTGTCTTTGTGTGTGTGTTTCAGATTCACCCTCAGCCCGGTCTCCTCTCCTTTCACCTCCTCAGATTCTCCTCGTAGATCTGCCGCCTGTTTAACAACAGCAGGATGCAGTTACACAGCTTGATCTGCAGGGGGCGACACAGCTTCTAAAGCTCTGAGGATGTCTGATCCTCCTGCAGATCAATATGTAATTCATTCACCTAACAAATGTTAGAATAGAAAGTACATTGTCAATATTAATAGTAAAAAATGTCTGCAGTAATGATGCACTGTTCTTAAATCTGTTTTACTTTACTTTGCTGATGTTTGAGTATTTTCAGTAGAATTTTTATTGTCTCTACAAATTTTCCATTTTCTTATTTTCCAAATATGCATCTGTGTCCGAGTACTGTCTCCAGGTATTTTCCATAATATTCCAGTCTGAGAGAAAGCGGAGACTGAAAGATCATTCAGCACCATGGACAGCTCCGTGGATTTACAGCACATTGAAGATTTAATATTTAAAATCATCAATCATACACTAATGTGCCCTGACAGGAGGTTCAGGTTGTGGATGTTCACATGATGCTGCTGTGTATTACTCACGGCTGCAGTCCGTTCTCTCTGCTGACAGTTGAGACTCCCGATCTCAGTCTGAGAGCTCGACTGAGAGACGCCCTCGAAGAACGGCCTGCGGGTGGAAAACAGCCAGCAGAGTCAATACCTCACACCTCAGATAGAGTCAGAATTGTGATGGCACACTAAAAACACACAAATATGTTTCACTAACATTTTGACTGGAGGTCAAACTTCCTCTCCAGCTCGACGAGCTGTGAATGCAGACAGGTGTGTTTCAGGCTCACCTGAGCTTGGGTTTAGGAGTGCTCTGGATGCTGTCGTTGTCGTCCAGCTCAGGGCCGCTGTCGCTCAGGTTGTAAACCTCCAGGCTGTCGTACAGGAGGTCCAGGTCCTCCTCGGCCTCCTGGCTCTGACCCACGGGGTCCGAGTCCAGAACCTGCAGGAAACGAGCCAATCTGGGTCACGAAACAGAGGTCCTACTTTTTACAGCTCATGTCCTACAAACCAGCAGAAGGTTATGGTTTTATTTTCACTGATGTCAGCAGCAAAGCTGTGTTTGATTCAGTTACTCAGTACTCTGTTCCTACAAAGTTCTAACCAGAACGGGCGACTGTCACCAGGAAACCAGTGTAAAATAAACATCTCGACCTGAAGTTCCTCCAGATGGATTTTGAAGGTAATGAAGGTGTGCTGAGTACCAACCTCATCACTGACTTTGAATCTCTTCAGGAGAGCCACAAACTTCTGCTTAAAGTTCGGCTGCTGAGTGACAGAAAACAGAAGAAAAGTGAAAAAGACAGCTTCAGCCCTTCAAACATCAGCTGCTCTGATACCTGAGTCCTTACCTGAGTCAGTGAGGATGTTCGGATCATTTTCCTGTGAGACTTCTTAATCTTTCCCTGGACATCCTCATCATCATCAAACATGTCCTGAGGGGAAAAAAAAGGCTCATCGAGCGTTTGTTCAGGTGAACCGTTTCAGTAAAATCCTCCACAGATGCTCAAAGTAAAAGTCATGGTTTTATAGCCTGCGCACCAAAATACAATAATCAGAAAAAAGTATGCGCGTGTGTGTGTGTGTGTGTGTGTGACCTCACTGTGCCATCTGCCTCCTTTTCATCCATACAGAAAACTGCAAATGTATACACTACTCTCAGAAATGCAACACTTTGAAACACATCAGGTCTCAATGGAAAAATCCTGCTGGATATCTCTGATGTGGACGGCTAACATGTTAGGAAAGAGAGGATGGAAATGAAAATGATCAGCCCACAGAGGGCTGAGTTCAAAGCTGAACTGGAAAAATGATGCAGCAGGTTTCATTGCAGCAACCCAAAATGGTACTCAGTATTTCATATGGCCCCCACGTGCTAGTGTGTATGCTGACGGGGCCATACTCCAAATGACACAATGGATGGTGCCCTGAAGGATCTCCTCTCCTGAACCAGGGCATCACTGACCTCCTGGACTCGAATGTCAGGATGGACATAATGTTTCCGAGGACACTATGAGCGTGGGGGCCAGTCAGTGGTATCATTTCCTTCGTCCTTCAGGAACTGCCTGCATACTCTGACCACACGAGGCCAGGCATTGTTGTGCACCAGGAGGACCCCAGGACCCACTGCACTGGAGTCTGACAATGGGTCCAAGACTGTAGGCTGTAGAGGTCTGTGCGTCTCTCCGTGGATATGCCTCCCCAGACCATCACTGACCCACCAGCTTAACAATGCTACACCTAGCATAATGTTCTCCACAGCTTCTCCAGGGCCTCTGTGCTCAGGGTGAACCTGCTCTCATCTGTGAAGCGCACAGGGCACCAGTGGCGGATCTGCCAGTTCTGGTACTCTATGTTATATTCTATATCAGGCCCTGAGGGAGGCCATTGTCATGAAGGCTGTTTCTGATTGTTTGGTCAGGGGTCTTCACACCAGTGGCCTGCTGAAGGTCTTTTTATAGCACCGGCAGTCCTCATCTCATTGCACAAAGAGCAGATACCGGTCCTGCTGATGGCTTAAGGCCTTCTGACCAGCTCTTCTAGAGCACCTGCCTGTCTCTTGGAATCTCTGTTGAGACTGTGATAGAAAACCTTCTGGCAGTGGCACGTATCGGTGTGCCCTCCTGGAGGAGTTGGACTACCTGATCCAGGGTCCAGGTATCACCTCATGCTGCTAGCAGTGACACTGATGCTAGCCACATGCAAAAGTAGTGAAAAAACAAAGATGATGAGGAGAAAATGTCAATGTCCTCCACCTGTCACACCTTTTGTTTCATGGGTTGTCTCACTGTTGCTCCTCTCGTACACCTGCTGTTGATTTCATGAACACCAAAGCAGCTGAAACTGTTTGAAACCCCTCTGTTACTGAACTGACCACATCAATATCCCAGGAGTTTAACTGACTTGATGCTGTACTCAGAGCTCATTATGTGACATAAGACAGCGTGCTGCGAGACAGGTGAGGTCACCTGAGGCAAGACTGCGTCGTCACTTCCTTCCTGTTCAGAGGAGAAGCTGTCGTCATCGTCCTCCCAGTAGTTCTCCACATCAGGAGAGCGGTCTGTTTGCACACACACACACACACACACACACACACACACACACACACACACACAGCTCATTTTGTGGCTGTAGCGGCTCACCTGCAGCTGTTTCCGTGTACAGGTGATCTGATGTGTGTCTACATTTACATACTGGTGTCACAGCCACAGCTCTCTGCAGTGACGTCGTCACAGACTGCTGTGAGTGTGTGTGTACATTTGTGTGGACTGAAAACTGGGATATTACTATACTTGTGGGGACCAACAGTCCTGATGGGGACAAAGTGCCCGTCCCCACGAGTTTGAGACTGTAAATGTGGTTTTAGTGTGAGGGTCACAGTTAGGTCATGGTGAGGGTTAGGGGCTCGGGAAAACATTGTATCAGTTAGGTGTCCTCACTAAGACATGAAAACGAGAATGTGTGTGTGTGTTGTGCCTTTACATGTACTCTATTACTCTATGTCTGACCAATCAGTAGCCAGTTTATAACAAGTACCTGATGCAGGGATGGTCAGACTCTCTGTCCCCCTACCTGGGGCCTTGCCCTGGTTGCCATGGTGACCAGTTGTGTCCTCTATTTCTATTGGATGGCTGCAGAGAGAATGAACACTCAGTTCCGCCGCACGCACAGAAGCATCCTTCAGGTTGCTATGGAGACCGAGTATGTGGGCACCATCTGTTGGATGCTGCATCACCTGGGACACACACACACATTTTTAAACTTTTCTGTCACGTCTCACAGATCTGAGGGCGGCTGCTGGAGAAACAAAATCTCGTGGTGTAATTTTGCTAGCTGAAGGGGAGATGATCTTTGAGCTAAATGTGCTACACACTGTGGCGAGGGTTCCTGATGCAGCAGAGCTTCCCGTCCTACCTCGGTCATGTTGACAACACCCACTGCGAGGGTTTTGTAGCCCATGATGGTTCGGTTCTTGTACCTCTTCCTCCTCTGCAACATCACATGCAGACGGTTCACGTCTCGCTTCAGGAAGTGAAGATACTGCACACACACACGATTTTACATCAGAGACAGGAGGCAGTGTGCGATCTGTGTGGTTCTTCATGCTGAGAAGGGAATTTTTGTTAAATGTGCAACCTGCAGGGAGAAGGTGAGCTCCAGGTCTGTTTCCATGAGGCCGTCGGGAGGAAGAAGGTACTCATTGGATCTCAACGTCCGCTTAGAGCCCTGAGACACAGATCCAGGGTCAGATCGACAGCACAGGTGAGTGTCAGACCGGCGACTGCCAGAATCTCACCTGGATTTTCACAGCGATGATGACGGAGCTGAGCTCTCTGTCCAGCTCCCTCAGAACCATCAGCTTCTTCACGGTCAGAATGCAGAGCCTGCAGAGCACAGCAAACAGGAAGCAACTTCACCATCAACACAAACAGCAGCAGGTGTGGACAGATGGACAGACGGACAGCCTGACGCTTACAGACGAGCACAAGTCTGATCAGCACCTTCAGCTAAATTTACTCCAGCTTCAAAGTCTGTGGAAACTCAGCAACTAAAGTTTCAGCAGATTCTTCCTGGCAAGCAGTTTGAAGACAATCACAAGCAATTCCTTTTGCCAACCGTCTGCATGTTGGTCTTCATTATATCCATGAGCCTCCTCTGAGGTCTTCCTCTTCTCCTCCTGCCTGGCTGCTCTGTCTTTATCATCCTTTGTCCAACATCCAGCCTCCATCCTCTCTCAGCCTCAGCTCCATCTGATTGGCTCACGTCCGTCCTGCTCAGCCTCCTGTCTGTCACTGCCACCATCTTCACACCATGCATCTCTCTCTGTCCACGTGGAGATGAAAGCTAGTCTGTTTTGTTCTTCTAAATTAGCTGCTAAAGCTTTAGATGGTTTCCAATAGGAGTTTTTTATTTCATACTTAATCTGTTGCTCCCCAAAACACCCCTCCCTTCTTATTGCCATTGTCCAGAAGCCGTCAGAGGGGCAGCACCCAAAGTGTGTTTGCCAAGAAAACAAACTGAAAACAGAATCAGTTCTTGGCTGAAAGCTTCTCAAATCCATCCGAGGATGCATCGGAGAGCAACATGGGCCTGCCTAAGGATATTTGGCACGCAGACTGGACCAGACGGGGATTGAACCACCAACCTGCTTGACTACCTGAGCTACAGACACCCCGTCAGTAATTATCACACTCTGGGGCCGATTATCGTGGTTAATAGTTTTCATTTTTCATTTTTATGTTGAAATGAAATAAATGTGTGGCTGTGCTGAATAAAGAAATCATGAAGGACTAAAAGGCATCTTAAACTGAGCATCCAGAGCCGTGTGAGCCACAGCGATTCACTTCATTTATCTCCTTCTCCTAACTTTGGCCATGTTTGACCCGGAGATCCATCACTTCAAATATTCCAGTCGTGTATTCCTGACGTATCGTGGAGGCAGGGCCTGTTTAACCTCCTCAGCTTCCCTTCAGGCAGTGAGGTGGACGTGTTTAATAGCGCTGAGTCCTGAGGGAGCTGAGCGTGAGAGGCTGACCTCCTGAGACCTCATTACTGCGAGGTCATGCTGGGACTCGTCCTGTTCGCTGCAGCTTCCTGTCAGCACCGGCCAGCAGGAGCTAATCCTGCTAATCCTGCTAACAGTGCCACCTGAGCTCTGATCCGCCCTCCCGAGGACAGAAGGCTGGCTCTGCTGCTGAGGACAAAGAGTCACACATTTCCTTCTCATTCGTGCAAAGACATGGATGTTTAGCCACTGTTTGCCACGTAGGAGGTGAAAAATAGATCCAAACTTTGTGTGAAGGACACCTTCAGTTTTTAATGTGGCTGTGTGGGTGGATGTTTTGTGTGTTTTACCCTCACTTTCCACTTATTTGGTGCGTTAAGCTTTAAACCTATGACTGTTGTACATACAACTGACAGTGATGCTCTCAGCTCCTCAAAAACGTCAGTCTGAGTATCGACAGAGGGCACGCGCTAGCACAGGACCCAGTCTGTAATAGTTTACTTGTCCTTCTACGTTCACATGCCAACCTGATGGTGGCGCTGTTGTCTTTGATGAGATGCTTAAACCCAGACACAGCGATACAGACGCGCGTCTGCTGGAGGGTTACTGTAACAGAGCAGCATGATGATGAGGAGGAGGGGAGTTCATCACTTAAAAGCTGCTCTGCATGAAGACAAACATCGATCGCTCAAGATTCAAGATCCTTTATTTGTCACATGCATAGTTATACGAGTACAACACACAGTGAAATGAGCCTGTATTTGTTTTAAACCAAACAGCTCTGTGTGGGAAAACCTCTGAATTAACCCACAAATTTCTCACTCAGCTCCTCATCATCAGTTTTCCAGGACAAAGCTCCAGTTCGTGAATCTGGAGATCTGGAGAAAATGCTGATGGAGGCTCCACAAGTCTTTACTCCAGACTGACCTCAGAACAGCGGAGCAGTGAGGCCAGGCTGCAGTGACTGATCAGTGACTCAGTGCTGACTGATCTGGGTTCAGTCGGTGTTGGAGTGTTGGTCACTCTGATGAGACCACAGGGTTTAATATCTGCTGACATAATGATAAATATTTCCTTTAAAATCATAATTTCAGGTATTATTTGCACCTGTTTTGAGGTGATGCATGACTCGCTTTAATCTTCACTGCTTCCTGAGTCAACAGGACATTTAAGAGGATTAACTTTGACTGCTCGGCTTCGTTAACCCCTACACGAACATGTTGCTAATCTGCCCGGAAACAGACGGGTGGCAATCAGAGAGAACGAACGCTAATCAGCTGTCGTCAGGATTTCTCGTCCGCTTCTGATTGGCTGCTGAAACCTGATGTAATTGCTGAGGTCATGACCTCGCAGGTGTCTCTGGTCTTAACACCGCTGGTGAGCCAGAACCAGGTGAAACCCCTCACTAAGCCTCACTAAGTTCAGCCCCCGTGACAGCACAGCAACACCCAGAACCAGAACAGAACCAGAACCAGTGCACACTGAGCTCCACGCCACCTTCATTCACATCTTCAGTTATAGATCCTTTCTCTGGACTGATGTCACAGAGTGGAAGAAAGCTGCAGCTTTAACAAACAGCAGTAATGTGTGACCATGTTTGCCGACGCTTCTTTTAGTCTGCATCCTTTACGAGCGCATAAAGGATGCTCCGGTGTCTCCTCCTCCAAAGGAAGTAATAGAGGAAGCTCTGAAGCTCGTCTGACTTCAAGTTGAATTCAGGAAGTTTGAAATCTTCCTTCAGACGAACTGCTGAATGACGAGCAGGCACAGCCCTGCTCTCCCTCCTGTTGCACCTGATCAGTTTAGAATAAAATAGAATAGAATAGAATAGAATAGCTCTTTATTGTCACTGTTACAAGAACAATGAAAGGCAGTTTGACATCTCTCCGTGTGAAATACACAATAGTGTAAGTAAGTATTTACATAATAACACAGACAGATTTACATTTACACATGAAAGATATGTCAAACTTATTCATACACCTGCATACTTAAAGATACATGTATATATACATGCATATATGCATGCGTACGTACGCGCACACACACACATATTTTAGTTTCACATTACTGTGCAAACACGGTGTTTTACACCCATCACCGACAAAACAACTGGACGGGCTTCACCTGCACACATCAGCAGGCTGAAGGTCATCAGTCTTAATAATAAGGTATACAGCACAATGCCAGGGTGTGTGCCATCATAAAACACCCACAGACCTCTGAGAAACTCAGACTGCCAATTCAGGTTTAACAAACTGCAGACAGAACAGCTTTCAGCAGCAGCAGGATCCCTGTGAGCGTCCACAGTCACAGACTACATGCTGTACAAACACCTCTGACTGGACTCAAATTAGAAATAAAAATAAACTTTAGCAAAAATAAACATAAACTAAAACAACAGGAACCAAATATAAGAAACGAATCTGGACTTCTGCATGAGCACGTTCGTGTTTGTGCTGTTTATTATTATTATATTATTTTATTCTGACCTGGAAAATAGCACCAAGATCATTAAACACCATGAAACCAACATTTTTTTTTTTTAAACTGTATTTTTAATCAGTAAACCTGAAACCAGCAAACTCACCGATCTGAAGACTCAAAACTAAACTAAATAACAACAACGGAAAATATGACTGTAGATTAACTCTGATGTGGCAAAATAATGGAAATTATAACGATCATCATTCATCAGTAATTACAGACACAGAGGCTCGAGTCCCCCAGACTCACCTGAACGCACCTGCTGCATCTTTACTGATCACACATGAAAACATTTACACACACACATACAGACTCACACAAACAGAACAAACAGGTGTTGTGTAGAAGCCCGTCGTCCTCTCCTCTCTGCCCTAGCATCGATCCTCTTACCTGGGCACGCAGCTCGGGGAGGACCGGTCGATCTCCCAGGTAGCGAACAGGTTCATGGGCACCGGGCCGCTGCCGTCTGGCTTCCCGGCAGCCTCGGTGCCCGCTGACGTGTCGGTGGGCCCCCGGACTCCTCCTCGGTCCACAGCCGCCGCCATCGTCTCCTCTCCCGGTCGGCAGTCGCTGCGATGCCGCCAGCTGATCCTCCAGCCCGGCTATCAGTAAGGGCGGGGCTGAGAGCCGGGGGGAGGGGCTGATCCAAGAGCAGACACAGCCAGAGTTGCTCAGCACATCCTCATGAGGAGACACCTCCGTCTCTTCTTCTGGGTTTCCAGCAGAGCGAGTCCTCCACTCCTCAGCTCCACCTTCAGCATTCAAGCTCAGAGAATCCAGGCATGAAATAAAAATGTCCCACTTCAGTTAATCCAAAATGCTGCAGCAATAGTCCTGACAGGGACTAGAAAGAGAGAGCAGATTTCTCCTGTTTTGGCTTCCCTTCATTGGCTTCCTGTTAAATCCAGAATCCAAAATCCTGCTCCTCACATACAAGGTCTTAAATAATCAGGCCCCATCTTATCTTAATGACCTTGTAGTACCATATCACCCTATTAGAGTACTTCGCTCTCACACTGCAGGCCTACTTGTTGTTCCTAGAGTATTTAAAAGTAGAATGGGAGGCAGAGCCTTCAGTTTTCAGGCCCCTCTTCTGTGGAACCAGCTTCCAGTTTGGATTCAGGAGACAGACACTATCTCTACTTTCAAGATTAGGTTTCAAACGTTCCTTTTTGCTAAAGCATATAGTTAGGGCTGGACCAGGTGACCCTGAATCCTCCCTTAGTTATGCTGCAGTAGACGTAGGCTGCTGGGGATTCCCATGATGCACTGAGTTTTTCTTCTTCACTCACTATGAAGAAGAAACACCCAGAAGTCTTTCCTTCCCACTGTCACCAAAGTGCTTGCTCATAGGGGGTCATATGATTGTTGAGTTTTTCTCTGTATGTATTATTGTAGGGTCTACCTTACAATGAAAAGCGCCTTGAGGCGACTGTTGTTGTGATTTGGCGCTATATAAATAAAGTTGAATTGAATTGAAATGTTAGCTAACTAGTGACAGAATCGATACCTCAGAGGAAAATAAGGACACTAAAACTAAACATCAGTTTAAGGCGATCAGGTCAGTGCTGCAACAATGATCTCATATTAAACCGAGGATACACTGTGGCTGTTCGGTGTTTGGCTTGCTGCACTGAAACTGGAAAATCCAGCTGTTAGCCGTCATGTTTGGGTTTGTGAAGCACTTTATAAACGAGGACTGTGGAGGAGAGCCTGTCTGAGTCAGGTGACAGGTGGTTACCGGACCAACAGAAGCTGATGTTTCCTCCTCTGGCCGAGAGCATTCAGCTGATGTGATCACATGCAGACAGTTTACTTCATGCTCATCACACCACAAACAACTAAGTTTCTTCCAGAACCATGATCTGCAGGGAAAGTAGGTCAAAAAGAGCATCACGTCACATCTCACTGACTGGATTCCTTCATATTAGAAGTGAGGACTAATGTGAGTGAAGGAGACAGTAAAGGAGATGAGCTGTCCCGAGGACCTCCTGATGGACGTCAGGATTTCGACTTCAGTCTTGTTATGTCAACCTCTGATGTTGTAAACTGTTTGGATGTGTTTAGGAAATATATTTTATTGCATAAAATAGCGCTGATGGTATCATGTGAACATCTGCTTAACCTCAGCCATCCAACCACATGACGTCACGTTCAGTACTGACAGGAGATGGTGCTTAAACTCTAATTTACCCCCCTGAGCCCTGACACAGATGTAACTCAGATGTGAAGATATAAGAAATCAGAGCTTAAAGTTAGTTTCATGTCCCCTTTAAAGATGAACTCAGCGGTCTCAGTGTAGCATCTTTGTGATAATTACTGCGAATGTTCCACCAGCACATTTAAACAGAGCAGAGAAACAGCACAAACATGCTCATATGCATCTGTCAGAGAGCTTTATGAAGCTGAACGAGCTGTCCTGAAGAAATGGAAAAAGCAAAAAAACAAGCAAACAGTTTACTGCCAGTGTTTTTCTGCCTGAAATGTCATCACCATCGCATTTTAATTTGCTTTTTCTTCTTTTTTATTTGTCCTTTACCTGAGGATCAATTTATTTGAATGTGTGAGGTACGGCTCCATCTTGTGGCCACATTGGTGTACTGCAGGAACGATTCTGTTTACATATTTGTGCACTGGATTTGAAATAAGAGGGAAAAAAACTAAAATCAAACCTGAAGGCAGATAAAACGAAGGATCTGCAAACAGGAAACTAAACTTTCACCTTTTAAACTGACCACAAAGCTGGCTTCAAATAGTCATTTTATTAGTTTTCTTTTCCAAATATGAATCATGAACAAAAGCAGCACAGTCCCCTCGGCCCTGAGTTACATGAGGATGGACTTCTACAAGTAGGACGGAGCCTTGTCAGCCGTTTGCTGGTCGTGTCGCTGAGCTGACGTCTGTTGCTCTGTCACAAGATTTATGAATATCCTGAGAAACAACTTCTTCACCAAACATGCGTACTCTGAAAAGTGTCCAGAAACTGAGATTACACCTGTTCAGGTAACAACGCCACCTCCCTTGCTCCTTTACTCGACACACGGCCCGTATCTTTGTAAGTGTAATGTGTGGGAGCGCACCGGGCAACAGCTCCAGCATCATCTCCTCAGCCAGTGAAGAATCATCATTTTCATCCGCTGTCCACGATATCTTCTCTTTATGCAGAGAGCTGCTGCACGACTTCAACACTGACACCGAGGAAGGGTTCGCTTGGATTTGTGTTATTGTTTATGGACCTAACAGTCTGAGCTAGTGTTTTAATTCTCTAAGATTACATCAGAGTCCTCTGAGCCAAAATCTGCTCTACTTCATATCTGCTCATAGACATGAGAGCAGCATCAACCTGAACCTGCCAACAAGAGCTAGAAGAAGCTTTCAGGGCATCTTCTAAGTGACTGATTCTCAGAGACGTGTGACAAGTTTAAATTCAGCACTCTGAAAATGGATTTTACATCCCCACCATATATCTGTGTGAACAAGATGGTTTCTACTCATGTTTTAAGTGAAAGTTATAGAAATTATTTTTATATCAGAGCAAGAGCAGGACAAACAACAACAAAAACGACCTTTCCTTAGAAACGGTCACGTTTGAGTTCATAAACAAGAATCTGAAGAAATGTCCAACCTGTCGATCAGTATTACAGCAACGCAGTGAGAACATGTTGGGTTTAGTGACTGCAGCCCGCTGAGTGAACCCTGCGCTCCTCAGATCAGAAAGTTCAGAAAGTTTCTCCGCAGCACCGCAGATGCTCGTTTATCCCAAACCAGTTGTTTCCCGTCGCTTCAGTTGGGTTTCTCCTTCTTTTATCTCATCGCCATTCAAGCTCACCTCCTGTTGACTGGCATCATCACCGCCCTCCTCGCCTTCTTCATCCTGTTCCTCCTCTTCTGGGATGCTGGTGAAGTCCTCGATCACGACTCTGGGCAGCCCCACGTGCTGACCGCCGTACACCTGAACCTCTTCCTGAGAGTTCTTCTGGATCTCGGTGCCCCGATCCGCCATAGGAGCAGCTGGCTGATGTTTCCTGTACTGCAGCAGGCTGCAGCTCTTCACTAAGATGGCGATCACGTTCTTTCCCATCATGATCCCCGACACTCGGATGTCCCTGTAGACCAGCAGGTTTCCCGTGCGGATCAGGAGGGTGATGATGTTGATGGTGGCGAGGCTGAGGATGGGATAGAGCATCATTCTGTGGGGGACGATGTTAACCCCCTGCATGCTGATCTCGCTCAGGGAGACGCACGGCAGCACCAGCAGGAGGATGTAGCAGTAAAAGAACATCAAACCCTCCACCCACAGGGGGAGTCCTTCGCTTTGTTCCCACAGGTTTGCTTGAACATCCACAACATCCAGCAGGTCCAGCACCACCCAGAACAGGCGGCTCCGTATCTCCTCTCTTTTTTTATACGGTCGCAAGTACTCCAGGTGATCTATTGCAGCCAGCGTTACGAACACGATGGGCATGCAGATGGACAGCAGCAGTGTAAGACCTCTCCGGGACACGCCTACATCCACCACCTCCACATCTGCAGCCGTGTCCTGGGACTTGTAGTTCTGATAAACAAAGTAGACCTTGATCTCCAGGACAAAGATGTAGAAGAACCAGAGCATCATGGCATAGCCTCGCCTCGCGGTGTGCACCTCTGACCCGGCCCAGACGGCCACGTAACGAAGGACGATGAGGAAACACGCATCGCTCGCCAACACGGTGACGGACACGGCGAGCCTCCGGGGACCCGGATTCTGCTCCACCAGGTAGGCGTCCATAAGTGCCAGGCTGGTCATGATGAGGACTGCTGTTAGGCACACGTGGGGCTTGTTTGGTTGCGGAGTAACCATCTCTATTTGAAGCCAGCAGAGAGTCAAGGACAAACCCAGCCACGAGACAACAGTCCAAACACTTACGCCAGTATTTCTGCAGGAGAGGCGGCTACGATCCGAGTCATGATAGCATCTTTATGGAAGGGTGGGCGTAACTTTCAATCGGAAACAGCCCTCAGTTCAAGCTCTGCAGTCCAGGTTACAGAAAGAGGACGCTTGGACTCAGGCCGACAGGACATCAGCGTTCATCCCTTATTTTCCAGATTCCACACTTAAAAACTTGGATGAAGGTTGTGTTCATGTTTTCCTTTGGTCCATGTCCAGCAGCAGTTTCAACCTACCGTCCAAACCGAGGTGAAACAAACTGAAGGTTATCATCAGTGCTCCTGCTTTCTCTCTCTTAGACGACAGTGTGGAAATCTTTGGATTGTTGTGAGAGCAGAATCAGCACATCCACCTCTGGGCTCGAGCTTCCTGTTAAAGCTCGGTTAAGTTTAAAGTCTGTGATCTCCACACAAGCTGCAACTTTAGAGACTTCAGAGTTTCTCTTACTGTTTCTGAGGAGGAGATAAAAGCTGCTCGTCTCCCCTGCGGCTCCTCGTCACAAAGTTTGTGCTGTAAAGTTTTGCAGAAAAAGGTTTTTGTTCTTTGACACGTTTTAAAGAAAGCTTCTTCAAAAATCAAAACACTGAAACAAACAGGACAAGTGAGCGGGCTCATTATCGCCTCCATCGCTGTTTTCACAGCGCCGAGCATCAAGCCGGACCATCGTCGCTCCCTTCTGAGTGTGCAGGGAGTCTTCCTCACGTTTTCTATCTGCAGGCTCTGCTTTCAGCACGAGTTTCCCGACATCTGTGAGCTGAGAGGGAGGGAGAGAACGAGCCTGTTCGACTCTCCGCCTTCCATCCAGCACTACGGTTTTTTCTTCATCCTCAGCAGCATGACCTTGTTTCTGCACACGCACACACACCAAACTGTTTACACCACCGAGCTGCGATCTCAGAGAGGAACGCTGTTTTCCATAAACATTTGAAGGCCTTCTGGAACAGGAAGTCTCTTCACACATTCACACAAACTTCTCACATCTTGTCACTTTTGTTCATTCTTTATCAACATTTTTTACAGTGAACAAAGTGAAATGCTGCATCCAGGTCTCTAATCTGGCTGAAACTGTGCTGTAGTTCTCCCAGTCACAGCAAACTGTGAATCTGAGTACTGAGGGCGCGGGAACCCACGTGACCACCCACAGAAAACCTCCACATCAGCGCTGATAGAGGAGTAGAAGAAGTTCAAACTGAAAGCAAAGAAACGGCAAATTTTCTCCAGAAAATCTCACCTTTTCAGGCCGCTGCAGCTGCTCCCTGTGTACAGTCTGAGACTCTCTGCAGTTCTGCACCCATTCATCAATGAACAGCTGGTAAAAAACAATCAAACTGATCATACGCTCGTATTTTCAGCCACCGCAGATGCAGCATCTGTGCAAGTTAGAAAAACCTGAGGGGTGCACGAATGGCTGAAATGATGCCAAAGCAAAACATGACTTTTGGCATGCGGTAGTATCCCGGTGCAGGTCTGTGGTTCTCTTCTGAAAATACTGGGCGTAAAGCAGCGTCTCAGTGAGTGTGTGACTCAGCAGGGGGGCTGAGTTATAAGGCAGACCTCGGTCTGTGATCCCTGTGGAGAGTCACTGAAAAATGAGGTGAGTCTCAGGTCTGAAAGGAGTTTCCTTTGGGCCCAACGCAGGAGGCAGGAAGCTCACAGACAGCTTCCAGAAGAGGTTTTGAGTCCAAACATTAGGGAACTCTCAGGGAACATTGGGGAGGAGCTGGCTTTGCAAGATTAGTTCTTTTCTCTGTTTTTAAGCTCTGCTGAAACAAAGTTAAATTTGTGGTGTAGTTGGTCAAAACAGAGGAAGCGCTAACATCGTCTGGCCTCTGACGTCTTCCCCATCCTCCCAGTGTGGGCTACAAACGCACCGATGGGCCACAGGAAACCTTTCTCTTACTCTCACACACAGAGTAAATCGTGTTCCTGTTCTTCTGCTGGTCACAGGAGTTCACCTGCAGTCTGATGGACACATCAGGACAGTTTGGTGGTGTTGACACTGATCTGTGTGTTAGTGTACAAAGCAGTGATCACAGGCTGCGCTTTGTGAGCTTTAGGTGTTTGTTGATCATCAGTTCAGTCTTTTTTTGGAAGCTCTGATCTTAATGACCTAACTTTTATCTAGGCTAAGCTTTTTATGGGAAGACCACATTAAAAAGTCATGAGAAGATGCTGTGGAGCTTCATGAGGATGAATTACATTAGCCCAGTTACTGCCTCGTATGGCTGACTCCAGCTCGGCGCTGCGTTCAAGGACGGACCTGATGTTTCAAGCTCGCTGCTGCCACGAGAGGGCCAGCGGTGACGCCTGGCTCCACATCAGAGGTGCAGATTTCTCATTTAGTGGGTCAGGAGTGAAACCAGCTGGTGGCTTTGCAGCACATTAGGATAAAAATCCTAACAGGGCATTAGAGCTTCATGCTTCAGGTGGAGCTGAAGGAAAGGTGAAAGAAACTAAAGCATGAACTAAAAGTTAAGCATGAGCTCACTCAGGTGGCTGACCCATCACAGGTGGATCCAGCAGAGTGCAGCGCGAGGCTGTTAACAACAACTGCATCTCTGCAGCGCATCCAGCGTCAGAAACATTTAAATGGATCAAAACAAAAAGAAACGCACACGAGCAGGAAAACCGTCACCCCACGATCGTCTGCTGAGGCGAGTGTTAGCGCCTTATCTCATGTCAGCGGTGTAAACACGAGCAGCTGAGCTCTCTGTGGGAGGAAAGCAGCTCGTTAAGACTGCAGGCCGATGGCCTCGGCTCTGCCTGCAGCTGCATTTTTCACTGATGCAGGAACTCTGCACTCCTACGCTCACTTCAAAGCCAGCTGGAGGGAACACAGGATCCATTAGCATAGATTAGCATATACCTACAGACAACCCCATCCAGCAGCAGCTGGGTGGTGCTGTCTCCATCCTGGGATGAGAAGCTCTCAGGAAAGAGATTTTCCTTCTGATCCTTCTGATCCTTCCTGGAGCCAAGCATCAACAGGAGCACCATGAAGGGAGACGTAAAGCACGAAGCAGCCGTCCTCCATACGACCCCTGACCTCTCTCATGTTTTCCTTTGAACACCTGAAACCTCAAAGCTCACAGATATGACGTCCACGTAGCTGTGCTCAGATTTAAGCTGCTCATCCTGATAACTTTCCAGAGCTGTGATGTTGTATTTGTTCAGTTTCTGCTGCCCTGATTGCAAAGCTCTAATAAAAAAGACCTTTTTACTGTCAGACTGTTTTTACCTGCTTAAAGAGGGGAATATAAAATAGCAGCTTCCAACCTGTGACAGGAACGCTCTTAAAGCCTCAGAATGATTCAGAGTTTATGGTCCAACAGCTCATTTATGACAGTTCAGACATGGACAATCATTTGTTGGTATAACACTGTTCCTGAAAATAAAAGGGAGCCGAGGTCCTACTACTCAGTCTTTTATATTCTGTGTCACTGATTCCTGTAGAGAAACTATGTATTTACTAGCTGCTTGTTGGTTATGGTAGGTTAAAGGTCGTTACTTCTCCAACAGCAGCAGAAGGTTAAGCCAAGGTGTGAAAACGGATGTAGGTCACAAGTTTCTAGTGAGCTCATTGTGAAACCTGGCCCCACTCTGTCATGTGACTTACTGAGGTCAGATGGCCCAGGGTGTGAGTGGGCGTTGAGGTGTCTGGGAAGGATCTCAGAACTGGATTATAGTTGGCAGAGAGTTGGTGTCATAAGCCCCGCCCTCTGTTCAAAGATGGTCGCTCACAGTGGACATAAATGCTTCTTTCACTCCTCTTTCAAACCATCTGTCCTCTCTGCCCAACATGTGAACATTGGCGTCCTCGAAGGAGTGACCTTTGACCTTTAGATGCAGCTGGACTGCTGAGTCTAGTCCCATGGAGGTGGCTCTTCTATGTTGTGCGCTTGTGAAGTGGCTGGGTGTGGATGTCATGCTTGACTCTTTCCTGAGGTTCTCTGATAAACCTGCTACATGAAATGCGTGTCACTTTTTTTTTTTAATTCAAAAAGTAAAAACAGTTTTTGAGTCACTGAGTGTTTGTGCACAATTACATGCACGGTGATGCCTGAGAGCCTCTATGTGACAGAGACACTGTGGGGAGTGTCATCTGTCCTGATCGTGCGTGGACCCTCCATGGCACTCACACAGACTCACTCTGTGTTTGTCTGATTGTCCTTCAGACAAACAGGTTTCATCAGGGACCGAGCGACAGCGCACACAGTGCTGCTCTGTATAACACAGTGAGGTCTCATGTGTTAATCACTGGTGAGGAAACACAGCTGTGCTGTAACTGTGACCACTGTGCTGAATCTGCCCATGACACTACACTAACACATTCATGTACACCACAGTAAAAATAACAAAACACTGTGTGGATAGAAAAGTCCCCATCTGTGTGATGTATGGTGGCTGTGTGGACACACATGGCTGCTTTACTTCAAACTGTGAAGGACACTAGTATCAAAGTTAGGTCAGAGTTTGTGGTAATAATTTATCCCCAGGTTCAGTCGCAGGCACTGTCCCCTCATTGTAGAGTTAAGCGACATCCTTGAGGTTGACTCTAAAGTGTCTGCGTGTCACATCATAGGTGCATGTGGACGGGTCACTGATGAAGCACACAATCAAATTCACATGGAGCCTCTTCATTCTCTGAACATGTGATAAAAACTGTGTTGTGCTGTTGATTGCACTAAGCTGTGGACTTAAAGCTGTCAGAGGGTAAATAAAGCAGCATGTCTCATGACATGGCACAGAAGGAGGGTGTGTGATGATGCATGTTCATCCCTAACAATACTGCTGATGATAGTTCTGTTACAGAAACAGTCACTAAATTAGGAACACTGGCTGGTGGATTTAAAGATAAGGTTTGATAAAGATGTCTCACATCAAATGGCTACTTAAACAACAGTTTCTCATTGATGATCGATCAATGCTATTTCATATTTCCATGTGTAAGAAGTTTATTGAACAGAGTGACAGTAACCGCTCTGTCCAAAGAGACTGACCCCGGGCCTGGCAGCTGTGATTATTGGGTGAGGAATGGGGGGAACAAAGGAGGGTGTGGGGTAACTTGGAGGACAGACGGAGGTGTAGGTCAGAGGGTTTAAACTCCAGGTCACCACGGCTGGCCTGTACAAGGATACAAATGGAACAGATGTTATTGTTCCCACCTTGAAAGGTGTAAAAGGAGGGACTGTTGGGTTTGAGTTTCATTTGGGATTAATAGAACCTTTAGTTTCTTACTGATTGAATAATTACTTAGAAACCTGCAGACATATCAGTATAAAAGAATGTGCAGCTGTAAACATCGGTCACCTCTTAGCTCAGCGCAGCTTCTCCCCACCAGTTGATGCACATCCTTATATAAAACTCTGTGAACTGCCAGGGCGGTTACTCTCTTTTGGGAAGTCTGACTGCAGCTGTTTTACAGCCTTACCAAAAGAGATCCATGTACATGATAATATTGAATCATTCAATGTTCTAATAAATAAGAAGTGTGTTACTGGTGATTCCTCAAAGTGGATAAAAGAACACGTAACACTGCTATTCCCTCCTCCCACAATAATCTATAGATCAAAGATTATTGTGGAAAGAGCAGAGGCACGGTTTCTAGCACTACCACCTGGTGTGAACACAGTCTACACTCATGCAGCTACAGGTTGGTTGACCCAAAACCTTGAGGCACAGCATTTGGGAAACACTGATCCACTCTGCTTGACTGAAAACAGCACATGTAGCTGAACGATGCATTATTCTTCACGCTGCAGCCATAATGCAGAGCTGGTGCGATTGTCTACATAAGAAGGAAAGGACACGTCAATGCTTCCTTTACTACCTCCTTTAGCAGAGGAGACATTGTAGCATCCTTTATGAAAGCGAAGGTGATAACACCATCCAGATTTCATAGTGACAGACAGACCATCCCTTTCAGTCCGTTGCCTGAAGGTGCTTTACACTGTACAGCAAAGCTGCTGCAATAATACTCTCATCGCCTCGATGATGCTGTAACTTGCTGCTCGCCTCTCGTGCCCCGCACGCCTGTGTTTTAAAACTTTTAAAAGGTTTGATGCCTATTTTATTTAACTCTTCTGGTCTATTAGTGCCTCCATTCTGTCTGTACTCTGTTATTGACTTATGTTGTTTCTCTGTATTACTGTGAAGCACTTTGGTGTGCCTTCGGGTTTTTAAATGTGCTAAATAAATAAAACTGTATTGTATTGTATTATAATGCAGGTGTAACTCGTTGGTTATGTCCTCAGGTGTAGGATCATCACCATGGACAAAAGGCAGAGTGAAACTGGATCATCTTCTCAGCAGTAAGAGGAACAGGAACCGACAGCTGAGCCAAATTTCATTTCACCGTCACTGGAAATGAGTCTTATTTGTTTTTGAGCCTCTATAATAAAGAGCTGTTTTTCTCTGGATTGTCCTCATGTGTATAACACAAAACTGTGTCGCCACATGGGGTCAGCCGCAGGACAGTTTCAGGTCATCAGAGATAAGTTATGGTCCAGCGTGAACTCTCGATTTGAACTAGACAGAAATCACACATCAGACACGACTCGCTTCCTTTCAACTATTAACTGTCTCTGAAGTTTGTGTCTGCTTTATTCTCTATTTATAAGATTTAGAGATGCACAAAATGCACAGTCAAAAGAAAAGCACTTAAGAAGGAGAAGACTTAAAAGATGCAGCTTAATGCAGAAAAATGAATTTCAGTTTCAGTTTGATTATTGATTCTGATTCTGAAGATCAGATTGAAAGAAAAGAAACATCCATACATTCAAACACTGTGTCAGACGTTATGTGTGATCTGTAGTTTAATGCTGTACATTTACATCTAAACTCAGAACCACAGAAACAGTCCAGTAATCTGATGAAATGAACATGTTTATGGTGCAGAATGTGAAAATGTCACAGGTTGTCTGTATTATTTACCATCAGTCCGTCCGTCCGGTCCATTCTAGCGATTACATTCGCTCTGGTGCCACCAAGTGTCGACAAGTGTTCAGTGCAAGCCAGGGCTTTCTCCAAGGTCTGAGGACTTAACCAGTGACTCGGATCAGTCTAAACTACCAGAGAAAAGAATAATAAACATCTGTTCATGTGTGTCAGTGCGTGTCCTCACTGGAGGCTCTCGATGCTACAGAGAACACAGAGACACAGAGGAGTGATTGGACAACCAGAACCCAGGATACACAGGTTCAATGAAGGTGGTGTTGAAGGTGTGGAGGTGGATCAGTGAGTCAGAGGAGATTCTGTAGAAGGACAGCATGCCAGCAGGCCAGTCCACGTACACTGCTATTCTGTCTAGGACAGAGGAGGAGGAGACCCGTGTTCCTCTGTTATTGTGCATTGCATAGCACCCAACTTGAGAGCACCTTAGACTCCACGAGTAGTTATTGTCTCCAAAACGAACCCTTTGGAAAGTGTTTCTGTTTTCTCTGTAACTCACTGCTATGTCAATCACTCCTTCCCACTCCACCTCCCAGTAACAGCGACCAGTCAGTCCACTGGTACACAGCATTTGCACAATGGAGTGAAACCTCTCTGAGTGAAAAGGATATGGCTGCTCTTCCATCACACGTGTCAGCTTCCTGTTGTTGCCAGATAGTTTGAGGTTTCTGTGTAATGTATCTGTGTCCGGTACGAGTGCACAGAAATCTGATGGAGAGAGGAAACAGCAAACGCTTTATCGAGCTTTTATGTGCTGCTTTATTCACACACTGACTGTTAATAAGAGGAAAAGTTAAGGGGTTTATTGTTTGGATCTCCAGTCAGACTGAGACACACATTTCTGATTTAAATAAGTGAACACACACTCACACTTCTTCAGACCAGGTCTCAGCCTCTGCTCTCCACAATGTTCCAGCCTGGAGGAAGAAACAAAGTCTGAATTAATATTAGGGCTGTCAAAATCAACGTGGATTAATCCATCATTACGATTAATCTGATTAAAAATTTTAACGCAATTAACACATCTGCAGCGCTGAATCACTCAAAATCCCTGAAATGTCTCTATCAACGCATTTTGGGCAGTTTGTCCAAGTAGAGTTACCTTTGCACGTGTGCAGTAGATCTGGTAGTGACGGGCAGCAGAACCAACCAAATCAATATGGAAGATGACAAACAGCACACTGGCCCTCTCGATGGGAAATTTGAGTATAAAAAGTAACAAGACGGAGCAGTCAACCGACATAAAGTATTGTGCACATTGTGCAGGAAGGAATTTTCTTTTCAATCTCAGCTTAAAACATTAATGCGGAGGTTACGTTAGTCAGAGATACTGCTAGCACTTTGGCTAACGCGTCGCCTAGCCTGCGACAAACCAATCTCACAGAGCGTTGGGGACTCAGTAAGTCTACCTTGGACAAACTGAATGACACAATTACCAAGTCAATTGCAAAAAATTGCAGACCTCTTAATATCGTTGAGGACTCGGGCTTTACAAAGGTGTTGCAAGTTGCCTCTCGAGATGCATTGTACAAGGCTCCAACAAGAAGCACAATAATGTCAAAAATTCATCAATGGATCAAACTGAAAAGGAAAAAAAGCACGAGGCTTTAGCTTTAGCTGTAGCCAAACACATCGCCCTGACAGGGGACTGCTGGACTTCTGTCAGTAACAGTAAGTATCTTGGTGTTACTGCTGCTGGGAAGTAAAGCCGTTTGCATTGAGAATATGAAGACAGAGGAGAGTCACTTGGCAGAGGCATGTGCTGGACATTTCATAACAGTGGCACATGAGTGGGAAACTGAAGGGAAAGTCACAGCTGTAGGGAGTGACTGTGCATGAAGCATGACAGCTGCAGCTAAACTTCTTTTTTTTTTTTTTACACTTTATTTTTATTGACAGTCCTGTATATTTTTTACAAAACATTCAGATCCCCAACACGCACAGAGCATCTAGGCTAACAAACACAAAAAAAAGACATATCCCTTTATGGTACAATCAGATCAAATAGGTGAACAACAGCAATGAAACATGGTATCAGAAATTATAATATTTTTCCATTTAAGTAAAGGTCCCATTTTTTCCAGTATTTCTCAAATTTATCAGCAGCCAGTCTTAGTGGAAAAGTCAGTCTCTCCATTGTGTAAATTTCCTTGATAATACCTATCCAGTCCAAGAATGATGGTGGATCCACGTTTAGCCATTTGCGAGTTATGGCTTTCTTTGTACCAGCCAATAATATCAATAAAAGATATTTGTCTGAAATCCTCAGTCCTTGGGGCAAATCACATAGATAAAACACAGTGAAATCAGGGGCCAAGTTCAAGCCCATCATGGTAGTGATTTCTTTGATCACTACTAGCCAGTAGGGGACAATCTTAGCACATTCCCAAAAAATATGAAAATGACCTGCAGATCCACATCCCCAGTTCCTCCAACACTGAGCCTTGTCGGGGTCTTTACTTTGTTTACTCTTAGCTTTAGGTGTGACAAAAAAAACGCACCATGTTTTTCCATGCAAATTCCCTCCATAGACCTGAGCTCGAGGTCATTACCACAGCCTTACATATATTGAACCAGTTGTCGTCATGTATTATTATTTCAGCCTCTTTTCCCATCTAGCTTTGATGTACGTTGTGTCATTATTCCTACATGTTTGTAAACATTTGTATAATCTGGATATCTGTTTCTTTGGTGCATTCTCCTTACAAGAGTCAAGGAAGATTTTAACGAACCTGTGGCCTCCTCTTCTAGGAATTTTATGTTTCTGTCGTAATGGTGCCTCAGCTGCAGGTATCTAAAGAAATCCTGTCTTTCCAAGTAAAAACTTCTCTGGAGTTGCTGGTAGTCTTTTAGTACATTTTTATCTGTGATCTTCCAGTAGCCTGTTATACCCTTATGTGACCACTGTATAAATCTCTTATCCACGTTTGCAGGTGCAAAATCCGAATCGTAAGCAGGCCATCGTAAAGTCCGGGCACTTTTTTCAGTTTTCTCATATTTGAGTATCCTATGCCATATCTCTATGGGCCCTTTCATTAGTGTCGGGAGCAAGTCTGCATCTATATGTCTTTTAATGAGTGGTTGTGCAGCTAAACCTTTGTCATTTGAGCGTATGCCTTGTGTGGCTCACATCTTACAGAGATGCATCACTGTGAGTCTTGGTGACAATGGATTTGTGAGCGCATTGTCCAAGTGTCGCAAAATTGTTGGCCACTTCAAACATAGTCCAGCCAACGCCTCAGAGCTGGAAACACAGCAGACAACCCCGGAGGAGCAGAAGGAGCTATCGATTAATATAGATTATTAATCGATGGCTTAATATTACTTAAAAAGCCATCTCTAGACCCAGCTGTCTTAGCTAATTATAGGCCAATCTCCAACCTTCCTTTCATATCAAACATCCTTGAAAGAGTAGTTGTCAAACAGCTAACAGATCATCTGCAGAGGAATGGCTTATTTGAAGAGTTTCAGTCAGGTTTCAGAGCTCATCACAGCACAGAAACAGCTTTAGTGAAGGTTACAAATGATCTTCTTATGGCCTCTGACAGTGGACTCATCTCTGTGCTTGTCCTGCTAGACCTCAGTGCAGCGTTCGATACTGTTGATCATAATATCCTATTAGAGCGATTAGAACATGCTGTAGGTATTACAGGTACTGCACTGCAGTGGTTTGTATCATATCTATCTAATAGACTCCAATTTGTACATGTAAATGGAGAGTCCTCTTCACACACTAAGGTCAATTATGGTGTTCCACAGGGTTCAGTGCTAGGACCAATTCTATTTACATTATACATGCTTCCCTTAGGCAGCATCATTAGAAGACATAGCATACATTTTCACTGCTATGCAGATGACACGCAGCTCTATCTATCCATGAAGCCAGGTAACACACACCAATTAGTTAAACTGCAGGAATGTCTTAAAGACATAAAGACCTGGATGGCCGCTAACTTTCTGCTTCTTAATTCAGATCAAACTGAGGTTATTGTACTCGGCCCTGAAAATCTTAGAAATATGGTATCTAAGCAGATTCTTACTCTGGATGGCATTACCTTGGCCTCCAGTAACACTGTGAGGAACCTTGGAGTCATTTTTGACCAGGACATGTCCTTCAACGCACATATTAAACAAATATGTAAGACTGCTTTCTTCCATTTGTGCAACATCTCTAAAATTAGAAATATCCTGTCTCAGAGTGATGCTGAAAAACTAGTTCATGCATTTATTACTTCCAGGCTGGACTACTGTAATTCTTTATTATCAGGATGTCCTAAAAACTCCCTGAAAAGTCTTCAGCTGATCCAAAATGCTGCAGCAAGAGTCCTGACAGGGACTAGAAAGAGAGAGCAGATTTCTCCTGTTTTGGCTTGTCAGGATTGTCTTTATCCTGTCTTCCTTCTCTCACCCCAACCAATCACAGCAGATGGCCCCGCCCCTCCCTGAGCCTGGTTCTGTCGGAGGTTTCTTCCTGTTAAAAGGGAGTTTTTCCTTCCCACTGTCACCAAAGTGCTTGCTCATAGGGGGTCATATAATTGTTGGGTTTTTCTCTGTATCTGCTGTACAATATAAAGCGCCTTTAGGCAACTGGTGTTGTGATTTGGCACTTTATAAATAAAATTGAATTGAATTGAATTGAATTGAATTGAAAGATATTTAATCGAAATTAAGCTACAGCAACCCTGTGATTGATCTGATTCAAATTTTAATTGTTTGACAGCACTAAGTAATATAATCAATGATTTTCATAAATCTTAATTCAGAACCAAAATTAAGACAAACTGTATTTCACATATATATGAACACAGTAATAGGGTCATAAAAGGTACTAGGTAATAAGTAACTGTGTAAGCTGATAACTAACCCTCTCAGTCATTTTGCAGCAGTGTTGAAAACATGACTGAAATGAATGTAATGAGTGAGGAAAGGTACTCAGCTCATCAGCTGATGTTTACTGTCAGTCTGCACTGTTGGAGCAGACGGTGAGCTGAAAGGCGTCAGCCTGCCAGTGTGCTGTTCATACCAGAGAGTTTCAAGTCTCCACTGAGGATCCTTCAACCCAGCAGAAAGAAGCTTCACTCCTGAGTCTCCTGGGTGATTGTAGCTCAGATCCAGCTCTCTGAGATGGGAAGGGTTGGAATTCAGAGATGAGGCCAGAGAAGTACAGCCTTCCTCTGTGATCTGGCAGCCTGACAGCCTGGAGATACACACACACACACACACACACACACACACACACACACACACACACTTAAGCCATGGTTTCAGCATTGCCACTGGCAACTTTTCCAAAATCTTGAAAAACATTCCATTTCCATATGCTGAGCACTCTTTGCTTTTCCTTCATCCTGAGTTTCAAATCAACCCGGATGGGTTTAGGTGGGACATCGTGTGTGTGTGTGTGTGTGTGTGTGTGTGTGTGTGTGTGTGTGTGTGTGTGTGTGTTCTAGCTTAGCTTTTATTTTTCCATCGTTATTTTGTAGCAACTTAAAAAAAAATAAATGAAAAGAGTATCTGTGTATGCACACAAAGGCAGATTTTGTCTTAGTGTCATGGTGAAAAAACTCTAATACTTAACTAAAGGATAGGATATTTTCTATATATATTTACAGTATATATAATAAGTGCATTGTATATCAAAATAAATACACACAACATGGATATACAATAAATAACTGCAGATATAGAATACACATTTGAAATTAAGAAATATGTACAGGTTATGAGAGTGTGGGGAGGAAAGAACATGATGTGCACAGTGCTTGTACTGAATCAAGTGTCCAAAGTTATTGTAGCCTGAGTAAATACTCAGGTGTGTTACAGTGTGTTAACTGAGCAGTGAGCAGGGAGAGGGGGCATTGTTTTGCTTTATTTTGCTGTTCCTAGGACTGCGCTCTTCTGGACAGAGATCTCCGATGTTGTTCCTGGATCTGCTGGAGCCACTCGCCTAGCTTGGGGGTCCCTGCACCGAATGCTCTGATTACCACTAGGACCACTGTTACCTTCACCCTCCACATCTTCTCCAGCTCATCTCTCAGCTTCTCATGTTCCTTTCTAATGTTGCTATGTCTCAGTATAGCTAAATGTATTAATAACTACTATGTCTCGTTGGATAGCTGTCACCCTTTTGTCTGTTTCTGGACGTCCCACAGGATCTCAACTCCGTCATTCTCAACCACTCTAGGGGGCATATCCTGATTCAATCTCAGGACGTCCAGGCCATACTCGACACAGATGTTCCTATATGCTATACCAGCAACTTGGTTATGGCGTTCCATGTATGCACTGCCTGCTGGCATCTCACACCCTGCTGTTATGTGCCAGATTGTCTTTACACAGCCTGCACCTGGGGTCATGCCTGGTGTGGTCAGTGTGCTCAGAGCTTCTTCCTGTGCTGCCATGATTAGTGCCTCTGTGCTGTTTTTCCATGATGGTTACTGTTCTTTTTCCTCTTTTGTCTGTAAAGGTCCCCAGTCCTCCAGGTCATCGTAGTCTAAGGAGCTTGGAAAGAAAAGTGTCTGGACTTCTTTAAGTTTCTTGAAGACGTTTCATCCCAGAAGCTTCTTCAGTTCTAAGAGCAACAGGTGGAGAGTCCCAGATTTTAAGCACTATGGGAGTGTCCCCCCAAGAGGGTCATGGACCCCTATTGATCCTCTACCTAATCACACGAGCCCAGGTGTGACAACAGGTGTGGGTCACAATCAGGGCTTATGACACCAACTGTCTGCCATCTATAATCCAGTTTGAGATCCTTCCCAGACGCCTTAACGTCCACTCACATCCTGGGCATTCTGCCCTCAGTAAGTCACATGATAGGGGGGGCTAGGTCTCACAATAAGCACATCTGAAACCTTGGCTGATTGTGACCAACACCTGTTTTCACATATTGGCTCATGTGAAAACAGGACTAACAGGACTGTGGTACTGACACTCACCAGTCCCTGGCCTCCTTTCCTCCCTTCGGCATACAGCCTCTGGGTGCTGGATTTGGAGTAAAACCCTCCATGCATGGTAAAGAGCTTTCATGTCTTGATGGCAGTGGCTTCTATCTCCTCCTCTGGCTTGCTTATTATCCCAGAAAGGTACCTGATCACAGGCAGGGTGTGGGTATTGATAGCCCGGATCTTGTTCTTACCGTTCACCTGACTCCTCAGGACCTGCCTGACCCTCTGCAGGTACTTGGTGGTTGCAGCTTTCCTAGCAGCCTCTTCATGGTTCCAATTTGCCTGTGGGATCCCCAGGTACTTGTAGCTGTCCTTGATATCTGCAATGCCACCTTCTGGTAATGTAATCTCTTCACTTCTGACTACCTTCCCTCTCTTTGTTACTATCCGACGACACTTCTCTAATCTGAATGACATTCTGATGTCGCTGCTCTACATCCTAGTGGTATGAATCAGTCCATGTCTTCTCCACTCCTGGCATTCAGCTTGATGTCATCCAAAAAGAGGAGGTGGCTAACAATTGCTCCATTCTGTAGTCGGTATCCGTAGCCTCTCTTGTCAATGATCTGGCTGACAGGGTTCAGGCCTATGCATAACAGCAGTAAGGACAAAGCATCTCTTTGGTAAATCTCTCACTTTATGGTGACTTGTGTAATTGGCTTGAAGGTGCCCTAAGGTTCCTGTTGATCTTGTATAATTCCAGTACAGGAACTGAGGCAGGATGGGACTTTTCCATTCTGAGAATCCTTGGGGATTGGGGCTATCAGTTAGCCATTCTGGGTGTGTCTCATCCATTAGCAGCAGGTATATTTGTGCTGCTAGACACATGTGGAATGCAGTTAGCGTCTTTAGCCAGTAGGTGTGAATCATGTCAAGAGCTGGTACTGTCCATCTCTTCATACTTGAGACTCTTTCTTGGATGTCTCCCACTGTGATGGTTACTGGATCCTGTTCAGGGAGATTGATATGGTCTGCTCTTAGATCCACTAGCCATTGAACATTGTTGTTATAAGTTGAGTCTTCTCCCATATGGTCTTCTAGTATTGCTCAGTCTACAACTTTGGTGGGGCTCCTCTCAAATTTTTTTCCTGCCATTGACACTACACCTCAGTGGAGAACAGTTGGTTTATTCTCCTGGCTTCCATCCTTCTTATATACCTCTTCAAATGTCTCTTCGGTGAAACCCATCATACTTAACATTCAGTATTTTCTGGGTCTTAATAAGTGCTCTGAGCTCATCCTTCATATTGTCCAAGGACATCACATGATGACAGTGGAATGGTCAGCTTATATTTCCTCATCTCTCTCATCACCAGCTCTGGAGAGAATTCATCTCTCAGCCCAGTTGTCTCCTCTGTAGCTCATCAAGGATAACAAGTGCTGTTCCATGTAGTATCACTGATATGCTCAGTACCATAATTTAGTCTTGTGTGTAAACACTGGTCTCTAAAATAATGAAAAAATAAAAATCCCAGCAGTAAAAAAGTAGTTAAAAATAACAAAACAACAAAGCATGCAAGAGCTACTGTAACTGCTGTGACTCAGCAAGGCACCCCTATTTAGTGATTAACCAAAGCACTCTCATAGCTATTGAAAATTTGCCAAGATGCAAACTTATAAAGAAAATAATTAGCAGTTAGGGGTTAGATGTACTCTGCCACAGTTATTAGTGAATGGATTAGAACTATATATTAAAACGATCTACTCAAATAATCTTAGAACTTATTGTGAAGGCTGAAGATTACTCTTGTACTGTTTTAGGCTAACAAAATGAACAAAATTTGCCAAACATAATTCTGGAGCAATATATATAAATAATGACAGTTTCCTCCTGTTTGTGAGGGGTAATCTTCTTACTTGAGAGTCTCTAGTGCACAGTCAGAATCCTTCAGTCCACCAGAGAGTAGCCTCGTGCCTAAATCATGCAGATCGTTGTTACTCAGGTCCAGCTTTCTCAGACTTAACACCTGGGAGCTGAGTACTAATGACAATTGGTAGCAGCATTTCTCTGTAAGGCCAGTTTGATTCAACCTGATGAAAAAAAAGAAAGATTTTTCTTGAAGCCTTAGTTTATCTATTTATAATCAAGGTAAGTATAAATAGTGCAACTGAGCACTACATACACATGTCACAATGTGATCTGACCTGAGCGTCTGTAGGGTACAGCGATGATGCTCCATTCCAGCAGAGAGTAGCTTCACTCCTGAATCCTGCAGGTCATTGTTACTCAGGTCCAGGTCTCTCAGACTGGAGAACTGGGAGTTGAGAAGTAGTGAGAAATCCTGGCAGCATTTTGCTGTGAGGTTGGTTTGATTCAACCTGACAGAAAGCAATGGACAGCAATAAACATGCTTGAATTTATATACTATCCACCTGTTTGCAGTTAGACAGCATGAATTCCTATACAGTTGTTGTTATGAGTTAAAGTATAAACAAACAATGATGATAAACGGTGATAAATGATGAACATGGAACACAATCCACTGCAGTATTATACAACAACATTTCAGCTTACCTGAGGCTCTGTAGTGTACAGTGAGGAGTCTCCAGTATTGCAGAGAGCAACTTCAGACCCAATCCCTGCAAGTTGTTGTTACTCAAGTCCAGTTCTCTCAGATTGGAGGACTGGGAACCGAGAACTGAAGACAAAGCTTCACAGCTTCTCTCTGACAGATTACAGCCACTCAATCTGTAGAGGAAACAGTGATGCTGTTTATATGCTATAAAAAACTACTGTTATAATAATGAAATGAATAATTATAATATTATTATTTGAAAAAATTTCCTTATGAGATATCATGACTACTAGTTAACATAATTTAAATAATTTAACAAATACTAGCACCTGTGATACCACTGCAATATCTAGTTATCTGTGCACCTACAGAGTTTTGGTGGAGGCTTTGACCACTGGCAAAAGCCTCAAAAAAGCTTCCTCTGAAGCTGAAGCAGAGTACTTCTTCAGGTCAAAAACATGCAGATGTTCTTCTGATGACAGTAAAATGAAGACCAAAGCTGACCACTGAGCTGGGGAAAGTTCATATGTGGAAAGGCTTCCTGAACTTAGATACTGTTGGGTCTCCTCTATTAGAGAACGATCATTTAGTTCATTCAGACAGTGGAGAAGATTGATGCTTCTCTCTGGAGACAGATTCTCACCGAGCTTCTCCTTGATATACTGGATTGTTTTCTGGTTGGTTTTCGACCGACAGTCTGTTTTTTTCAGTAGGCTCTGTAGTTTATCCTGATTGGTCTGCAGAGAAAGACCCAGAAGGAAGCGAAGAAACAAGTCCAGGTGTCCATTTGAACTCTGTAAGGCCCTGTCAATGGAAATTTTGTTGATCTTCTTTGAAGATATTTTACTGAAAAGCAGTCGAAGGTTTTTCAGAGACAGTGGTGGTGAAAGCATCACATTTTTGTTGCTATTTATAAGCGACATCCTCACATAAAGAGCAGCCAGAAACTCCTGAACGCTCAGATGGACGAAGCTAAACATCTTGTCTTTCCCTTTCCTTCCTCGATCTTCTTTGAAGATCTCTGTGAACACTCCTGAGCACACCGAGGCTTCACTGAAATCAATGCCGCTCTCTCTCAGATCCTTCTCATAGAAGATCAGGTTGCCCTTTTCCAGTTGCTCAAAGGCCAGTTTTGCTAATGACTTAATGTATTGAATGCTCTTCTCTGGGCCATACTTTTCCTTTGTCCGATCAATCTGAAACACCAGGAACTCTGCATACATCTCAGTCAGAGTCTTGGGCAGCTCTCCTCCCTCTCTGGTTTTCAACACATCTTCCAGAACTGTTGCAGTGATCCAGCAGAAGACTGGGATGTGGCACATGATGTGGAGGCTTCGTGATGTCAAGATATGGGAGATGAGTTTGTCAGCTTGCTCCTTACCTTTGAATCTCTTCCTGAAGTACTCCTCTTTCTGTGGGTCAGTGAACCCTCTGACCTCAGTTGTACTGCTGATAAACTCTCGAGGGATCTGATTGGCTGCTGCGGGTCGTGTGGTTATCCAAATGCGAGCAGAGCGTAGCAGTTTCCCATTGATGAGTTTCCTCAGCAAGACATCTGTTTTAGTTGCCTTTGTTACATCGACAGAGCGAATGTCTTCAGAATGAAGGTCGAGATGAAGGCGGCTCTCATCCAGCCCATCAAACACAAACAGAAGTTTGAATTTACTCTTGTCATAGTTGGTGATTCCTGATGACTGAACATCTGTAAAGATGTAATTCAGAGCGTCCTGTGGGATGCCTACAGTTTCTGGGATGCATTCATGAATGAGCTCTGCCAAACTGAACTTTTCTCCCTTCAGTGGATTCAGCTGACGGAAGGTGAAGGGGAAAATCAGATGCACATCTTGATTGGATCTTTGTTCAGCCCAGTCCAAAACAAACTTGTGAACAAGGAAAGTTTTTCCAATTCCTGCGATTCCATTGGTCATCACTGTTTTGATGGGTCTGTAGTCTCCTGAAGGATGTTTGAACATGTCTGTGGGTCTAATAGGTTTCTCTGATTCTGCTGGCTTCCATACTTTCTCAATCTGCCGGACCTCATGCTGTGTGTTGATATGTACATCATACCCAGCTGTGATGTACAGCTCTGTGTAGATATCAACCAGACGCTGTTTATCTTCTGCCCAACCTTCTTGTGCACACATAAACTTGTCCTGAAAGTTTGATTGAAGCATCTGCTGGAAAGACTTGATGAGGCGAGGCTCTGGTACTGGAACCATCACATCTGTATCAAACATGAGGGGAAAAATACAAAGTGCATATTTCACAAATACCCATGTTGCTGTCGGAAGCAGTAAACACAAAGTTCCATAAAGTTAAGCTTTCATTGTTCAGAGGAAGATCAATAATACAACACCACTGGTAAAAACATGTTAAGCCAGAGTTAAAATGTCATCAGTCCACTGAATTTAGTGAATCCCTGGCCCTTGGATCTAGCCCTCTGGACGAAACTACTTGCTAGGTATAAGGAAGCTATGTTGTCACACAGCAAGCAGGTAATGCTCATTATGAGGTGGTCTCACTTCTTTGTGACAATTAAAGCCCAAGCAGCAGATGTTGCTGCATTGCAACAGCAGTTTACTTATGAATTCTCCCCTCTGCCAGGCTGACCATCCTCATAAAATACTTCTGTGATCTCAAAAGTACCCGACACAACTCCGTAACTGTGGTTTGTATTTTTTTATTGTTATCACACAATCTGCTTTATGTCACTTTTTGGACACCTTCCAATGCACGCTGCCCTGGCTCCTGTGCTCTCCTCCGGCAGCAGCCTTCTCTCCAGGCCTGGCCGCTACTAAAATAGGGAATGCAAAATTCTCACTGGTTGTGCAAAACCAGCCTCCCTGACACCACACCCTGAACCTGCTGCTCCACTCCTCCCCTGCAGCTGAGCCACCAACCACACACTCCCACACTGCCCAACTAATGCCAGGGAGCCATCCGGCCTAGCCTCCCGAGAAGGCCCCACCAACCCCTGCGCTGAGCGCCACGCAGACACCGCACATCCCTACCGACCGCGATCGCATACCGACACACAGTCCCATTAGTTTACCGAACCCGGGCCAATCCGTCCCCAAAATTAAGGGCTGCGTCATCCTGCCTGTCACACAGCTTACCATCACAGGATATTTAAAAGTAAAATGGGAGTCGGACTCTTCAGCTTTCATGCCTCTCTTCGGTGTTGAACTTTTGTTGGGTGCTCCCCAGTGAGTGCACCAGAATAAAATATGACTAGTAGACAGCAGGAATAAATAACAAACAAGAGAAAGTCACACACTGGAGAATAAATGCTTGGAAGTAGTGCAAAGAAAAGACTTGGTCTTCTGGTCCTCAGGATATGGAGGAAGTGAATCGTCGGGAGACAGACACTATCTCTACTTTCAAGATTAGGCTTCAAACTTTCCTTTTTGCTAAAGCATATAGTTAGGGCTGGACCAGGTGACCCTGAATCCTCCCTTAGTTATGCTGCAATAGACGTCGGCTGCCGGGGATTCCCATGATGCATTGAGTTTTTCCTTTCCAGTCACCTTTCTCACTCACTATGTGTTAATAGACCTCTCTGCATCGAATCATATCTGTTATTAATCTCTGTCTCTCTTCCACAGCATGTCTTTATCCTGTCTTCCTTCTCTCACCCCAACCAATCACAGCAGATGGCCCCGCCCCTCCCTGAGCCTGGTTCTGCTGGAGGTTTCTTCCTGTTAAAAGGGAGTTTTTCCTTCCCACTGTCGCCAAAGTGCTTGCTCATAGGGGTCATATGATTGTTGGGTTTTTCTCTGTACCTATGAAGCGCCTTGAGGTGACTTTTGTTGTGATTTGATGCTATATAAATAAAATTGAATTGAATTGAATTGAATACTGGGCAATGGTGTTGTGGGTCCAGGTGAGGTTGGTGGAGATGTGGGTGCCCAGAAACCTGGAGGTGGAGACAGATTCCACCCGTTCTCCATTTATAAAGAGAGGGGAATGGACCTGTCTGGCCCTCGTGAAGTCCATTACGAGTTCTTTTGTTTTAAGGATGATCAGCTTCAGGTTACTCTCTGAGCAGCAGTGGGGCATGTTCTCTTCCTCTGCCCTTTAACTGGTCAGTTAGCAGTTATAGTGGAAGTGAGATAGCAGTAGGACAAGTAAAGATTTTCTTTGTAAACTTTTTAACAAAAACCTTAATATTATTGTCTAAATTTATCATCTGTGTCCAGCACTTTTGCCAGTGGTTGCTGTTTTTAAAGTGCTCTATAAATAAAGTTGGCCCAGTAAGTTCAAGACTTCCTTACCTACCCAAAACTCCAATTTTACCTTCAGGGTGAAGAAGGGGAGCCTGGGTGTGAGAGAGAGAAGACAAGCGCTGCAACAGGTCATTCCTGCTGATCCTTTCTAGAACCTTTCTGGTCACCTCCACAGCTCCTGGAAGTCTGTAGATCTGTACCATCAGACTCACGGTGTCCCGCCTTTCTGCTTTTTCCAGCTGACATGCTTTGATTGATGGGAGGCCTTCCCGGCAGCTGTCCTGCTGCAGGAACCACTTAAAGTCATCAAACTCCTTTCCTCTCAACTCTTCCAGAATGTCCAAGAGATCGACTGACGTCATGAGAGCTCCCTGATAGTCAGAGAATAAAAGTCAATTCAATTCAACTGTTGTTGTGATAAAGTAATCATATATACATATATATGTAGATATATATATATATATATATATATATATATATATATATATATATATATATATATATATATATATATATATATATATATATATATATATATATATGATTACTTTATGTTTATTTTACATTTATGTTTGGTAAAATAGTGATGTTAAATAGTAACTATAAATAGTAACTTAATTACATTAATTCTAACTTAAAACTGTGTTATTTACATCACATGGGACCATGTCCTGACATGTTTTCTTCCTATGAAGTAATCCGGTTGTTAACGTGACGTGACGAATCCTACTTCCAGGCCTAAAGTAGTCTGCGTTTAATATGGCTTTTGTGTTGTTAACATGTTTAATGTTTTGTATTTTCTTCTATTTAATCTCAAAAAGCTCCTAAAACAGTCAGTGATCACTGTTGACCTCCCTCGGCTTTTATTACCGCTAATCATTTATTAAAGCTCAGTTTTTAAACCCTTACGATGTAACTACAGCCCAGCCCATGCAGCAGTATATGAATGACTAACCTCGTATTGTGGATGGATTATCTCACTTGTTCTCCTGACTGAAGTTTAGTCCTTTTACAGCATCCTGCCATGCAATTACATTTGTTCCTGACCACCGAGAACACTCACGTTAACTTTTATCGAGTGGAAAAAAAGTTAGCTTGTTTATATTATGCTAACATAGCTGTGTCGCTAGCGGTCACGTAGCACATCATTATATACCAGCTAGCCAAACTTCAGTAACCCTACAAACGTCACTGCTGTTTAGTTTTCTGTCTTCATTTATGTTGGAAGTGATAACAGAGCCGTACGTTTTAATTTGTTTCCAAAACCCCGCAGTCAGGACATGCTATATTGTATTTAGATAGAAGCTAGCGAGCTAACTTCCTGCTAACTTCTAACTCCGTTAAATGTCATAAATTCCGTCTTCATGGATGCCTGGATGTTAAACTCAATTGTTACACCTGGTAGAGCAGAACACTGATGATTTTATTAAAGATGAAAGACTTTAGACAGTTTTTCAACTCTCAGTAATGCCACAGTGATCGTTTGATATATGGACCTGCAGCGGAGTTTAGGCCCAGACACGGCCAGTGACGTCAGACTTTACGACCGGATAATGGGAGAACAGGTTGTAACAGAAGACAGCCTGCACATCACAGTACTGTGTCTTTGTGCATGCTCAAGACACAGTACTGGCTCAGCTCTGGCTTTGATCCTCAACCTGTTAAGATCACCCTGCTAACACATGACTGTACTGCACAATACAGCTCCAATCACATCATCAGAGCCCAGAGAATCCACAACCACTTCAAGGACAGCGGCGACACACGGCGCATGTGGCAGGGCTTAGAAGCCATCACCAACTACAGGACGACAACACCTGCCTGTGATGGTGACGGCTCCCTCCCAGATGCGCTGAACAATTTCTACGCTCGGTTCGACAGGCAGAACGACGTGGCGGCGAGGAAGTCCACCCCTCCTCCGAACGACCAGGTGCTGTGTCTCACTACAGCTGAGGTGAGGAAAACTCTACGCAGATTCAACCCACGTAAAGCTGCTGGTTCAGACAACATCCCAGGCAGAGTGCTCAGAGAATGTGCTGAACAGCTGGCAGATGTTCTCACTGACATCTTCAACATCTCTCTGAGCAGTGCCGTCGTTCCCACGTGCTTCAAGGCCACCACCATCGTCCCCGTGCCCAAGAAGTCTTCTGTGTCCTGTCTCAACGACTACCGTCCTGTTGCACTTACACCCACCATCATGAAGTGCTTGAGCGGCTCGTCATGAGACACATCAAGACCCTGCTGCCCCCTCACTGGACCCACTGCAATTTGCATACCGCCATAACCGCTCAACTGACGACGCCATCTCCACTGCACTCCATCTTGCCCTCACACACTTGGACAAGAAGGACACACACGTTCGAATGCTGTACATAGATTTCAGCTCAGCATTTAACACGATCATCCCCCAACAACTGATCGGAAAGCTGAGCCTGTTGGGCCTGAACACCTCCCTCTGCAACTGGATCCTGGACTTTCTGACCGGAAGGCCTCAGTCAGTACGGATCGGGAACTGCACCTCCAGCACCACCACACTGAGCACTGGGGCCCCACAAGGCTGTGTGCTCAGTCCTCTGCTGTTCACACTGTTGACTCATGACTGTGTGGCAACACACAGTTCAAACCACATCATTAAGTTCGCTGATGACACGACCGTGGTGGGTCTCATTAGCAAGAACGACGAGTCAGCGTACAGAGAGGAAGTGCAGAGGCTATCGGACTGGTGTAAAGACAACAACCTGTCTCTGAATGTTGACAAGACAAAAGAGATGGTTGTTGACTTTAGGAGGACACGAGGCGACCATTCACCGCTGAGCATCAACGGCTCCTCTGTGGAGATAGTCGACAGCACCAAGTTCCTGGGCGCCCACCTGGAGAAAGACCTCGGATGGTCCCTCAACACCAGCTTCCTGCACAAGAAAGCCCAACAGCGTCTCTTCTTTCTGAGAAGACTGAGAAAGGCCCAGCTTCCAACACCGATCCTGACCACCTTCTATAGAGGAACTATTGAGAGCATCCTGAGCAGCTGTATCACTGCCTGGTTTGGGAACTGTGCCATATCGGACCGCAAGACCCTACAGCGGATAGTGGGAACAGCAGAGAAGATCATCAGAGTCTCTCTCCCCTCTATTAAGGACATCTACACCACACGCTGCATCCGCAAAGCCACCAGCATTGTGGCTGATCGGACACACCCCTCTCACACACTCTTCACACTCCTGCCATCTGCAAAAAGGTACCGAAGCATTCGGGCACACACATCCAGACTGTGCAACAGCTTCTTCCCACAAGCCATCCGTCTCCTCAACAAAAAGGGACTGGACTGATAAACACACACACACACACACACACACACACACACACACACACACACACACACACACACACACACACACTCTATCACTCAGCTCAACTCAACTACCTCAAAGCACTGAGACTGGACTTACACATCAACCTGTAAATGCTCTTTTTGCACAATATTTTTATGTTTACTGTTCCTGCACTACCTACATACCAAGTATGTTTACGGTTTCCTTTGCACTACTTACCTAGTTAGAATAGTTAGTTTTAGTTAGATAGTTAGTTTTTGTTAATTTATGTTGTAATTTATGTTGCATGTAGCACCTTGGCCCTGGAGGAACGCTGTTTCGCCTCACTGTGTACAAACTGTATATGGCTGAAGTGACAATAAAGCCAACTTGACTTGACTTGACTTGACTTGACTTGATCAGGTTTGCAGATGACACAACAGTGGTGGGTCTCATCACCAACAACAATGAGTCTGAATACAGAGAGGAGGTACAACACCCGGTGGACTGGTGTCAGAATAACAACCTGTCTCTAAGTGAGATGGTTGATAACTTTAGGAAGAGCTCAACAACCCACAGCTCACTGCACATCAACGGATCTGCTGTTGAGATGGTCAACAGTGTGAACTTCCTGGGTGTGCACATATCAGATGACCTCTCCTGGAACCTGAACACCACCACCATCACGTCTTCACTTTCTTAGCAAACTGAAGAAGGTCAGTCTCCCTCATCCTCACATCATTTTACCATTGAGAGCATCCTCTGCTGCTACATCACTATCTGGTACGGGAACTGCACCCTCGCTGAAAAGAAGTCTCTGCAGCAGATAATGAGGACAGCAGAGAGGATCATTGGAGGCCCTCTCACATCCATCTCCCAACTCTACCACAAACACATCATCCGACGTGCGAACAGCATAGTGAAGGACACTTTCCACTCTTCACATGCACTGTTCTCCCTCTTTCCATTCGGCAGACAGTTTCACAGCATCAAAACCGTAACGAAAAGACACTCCAAGAGCTTCTTCCTACAAGGAGTCAGAGCCCTCAACTCACTACCACCAAAGGACTGATAAACACAAACACTTTTACAAACACCTTACAACAGCGGTCCCCAACCCCCGGGCCTCGGACCGGTACCGGTCCGTGAGTCGTTTGGTACCGGGCCGCGAGAGTTGAGGCTCAGGTGTGAAATGTATGGTTTTCAGGGTTTTTATCTGTTTTCAGCGTTATTTTGTTATCGTTTTTATCGTTTTTATCGTTAACTCGGTTTTCCTGGGTCTTTTCACGTGTGTTATGAATAAATCTTCTTTTTTTCGGTACCGGTACTAGTTTTATTTTGTTGTATTTATCCGCGACACCTTAAAGGCCGGTCCGTGAAAATGTTGTCGGGCATAAACCGGTCCGTAGCGCAAAAAAGGTTGGGGACCGCTGCCTTACAATACTCATCAAAAGACTCAAAAACAACACAAACTTTCACAAATCCACTACAAACTGGACCTGGGAACAATGCGCTTATTGCACACTCAGTATATCCTGACTCACAACTTGAACCTGGTATTCAATACCACTGCACAATCATCTCACTTTACTGTAATGGCACAATCCACTTCGTATTGTCTCATTCTTGTCTTGGTTTATTGTACATAGATATAGTTACTAATAGTACCTTTTTATCTCTTAACTTTACCCAAATTTAGCGAGTTATTATTTATTTGTAATTTCTAGTTTCATATCTCTTGGAGATATATTTTTTATATTCTTATAAATGTACCATGAGGGGCTTGGGGTGAAATGGGATTTCGGTACGCTGTATACTGAGTATATTGTTGTATTGACGATAAAGACCTTAAATCTTGAATCTTGGTAGGAAGCTCTGAACAACACATCCAGAACACCTTGGATTTTGTAGAGAAGGTGAGAGATGTCATTAGGGAGGCAGATGAAACAATGGTCTCGCACAGTGTTACATCTCTCTTTGCTTGTGTTCCAGGCACTGAAGAGGGAAAGACCATCTCTGAATCAAGGAGGGGGCCTAAGGGTACATCTGTCACCATCGTACAATGCTGTGATTGCAGCCATTCCCCAACTCTCTGTGAATGGGACTCATGGTTATTGATCAGTGGTCTCTGATCAATGGGCTACTCTATAATACAGTCAGCTGCACTGATAGTAATGTGGAATTGCACATATAAGAAGGGGAATTGTTTTGCCCCCTTTCTCTAAAATACTCAAAAAATACTGTTTACATGAAAATACTTCCAATATTACTAGTGTCTTTTTCCTCTACATTACTGTGTAGGCAACCAATACTTAGTAAAATACTTACATGACAAATTCAGAAAAATGACACCATAAATCACAGACATTATTATGAAGTATTAACACATATGGTAATGAAGGTAAATACAAGTTTTCAGTAAAGTATGTTAGAGTATGATGCTAGTAGATTTAAATAAGCATCATGACAAATGCAACAGAATGATTTTCCCTCGGCACACCAACAGCAGTAACACTGACCATGTTACCAAAGATTCTAAAATACTACTAAATATTCTTTTAATGGTCCGACCACAACAGGTCTGATAGATTCAAACAGTTAACAGTGATCTGTAAGTAACAGTGTGTTTAACACTCACCCCAAAACAAGTTCAAGTCTCACTCACTTCAATGTAATCAGTAAAGTCATGTAGAGAGCTGTACAAAACTGAGAAACAGGAAATATATACACCCTTTCCTCAAACTGTAGCAAAAGTACAGGGTTGGCTAATGTCTCGTGACTCTGCTTCACTTCACATCCTGTTACTGTAACTTTAACACAAAGCTGAGAAACTCACTCTGAAACATCCGAGCGTGTACAGATCAAATTAAATCTGAATGCACAGAAAACAGCAGACTGAGGGGACCAACCAATCACCACGCTCGTAACAACAGGTCAGTGATGACATGAAGTCAGGAGTGTTTCAGGACAAAGAGCTGAAAAAAGAAGAGGAAAGATCATCACATCTTTTTCGCAACCAAACAGGAAGTGCATCATTTCCTTGTGTGAACACAGCTGATTCACGATATGTAGCACACCCAGTCTGAGCAGCTTCACACAAAAAGTAGGTGAACTGACCCTTTAAACCTCAGCCACACAAGCTGAGAGTTCACCAGCTGTAGTTTAAAGATGGACACGGCCTGTCCCTGCTGTCACTTGGTGAGAGGTACCGTGGACAGGCTGCGAACCACACAGAGTGGACAGTGAAGCTCCTGGATAACACGGACCCTGTGTTATTCTCTGACATGCAGCCTTCTGCATTAGCATAAACATGTCTGTCACTGAGCCGCGTCGTGAACACGGAGGTGAAGGTGGGGGCGAATATAGAAGATACTGACATGAAGTGAAAAACATCCTTTCACAGTGACGCACATCTCCAAAATGCTGTTTTACTGCTCGGTCCTTAAATTGAAAGCATGAAAACTGAGAATTTTGTAGACTGGACATTGCTGACACTCACGGTGAAAGAATTTTGTCAGTACAACTTGTAGTTTTCTCTTGGGAAGCCTTTTTTCCCCGCATGTGTGTGTCTGTCTGTGTGTGTGTGTGTGTGTGTGTGTGTGTGTGTCTGTCTGTCTGTCTGTCTGTCTGTCTGTGTATGTCTGTGTGTGTGTGTGTGTGTGTGTGTGTGTGTGTGTGTGTGTATGTGTGTGTGTGTCTGTCTGTGTATGTCTGTGTATGTGTGTGTGTGTGTGTGTGTGTGTTTGGTGCCACTGGCTGGAGTCACTATAGCAACCAGGCTCATACCTGCCAATTTTGGCAGAGTGACAGACAGAGCGTCTGTCACTCTGCCAAAATTAATCTTAAAAATTTATGTTTCAACTGCTGCTGTGTCCACAGTGTTTGCTCTACAGCCATCATTTTACCCTCAAAATGTAGCTGTCGTTGTTTTCTTTCCAACAGTGTTTCTTTCAAAGCTCAGAGATGTTAACTTTTTTAACTGTGTGGATCCAAGTAGAGGGATCACATTTCAATCATTCATTGATTAGAAGAATATGAACTTTTAACATTAATTCAAATGTTTTATGACTCTAAATTTTATTTATCATTACTCAGTGTAATGTAAATTTTAAACATGCATTTTCTAATCTTATCGAATCTAATCTAATCTAATCTAATCTAATCTAATCTAATCTAATCCAACTACATGGACATCAGCTAAAACACTGAGTTGCAGTACAGACATTTTCACCAATAATTAAAACTTAATTACCATCCAACAGATATTTATTTTTACCCGAGTCAGCGTTCAGAGTCCGACTTCAGTGAGCGCTCGCCTGAATTTTCCTGGTGGAAACTAAAACATCCGATTATTCCAGAGTGTTAACAAATTACTTTATTAATTCAATGAATTTTGGTCCAGTACTTACTAACGTCTCAGATCATCTTCTTCTAGTTGAGTTTTTTACTAATATTTCTAAATAAAAAAAAATACTCAAATTTATAATACATCTATAAATATATTTATGCGTTTTGTTCTAAACCAACCAAAAATAAATTTCTAAACCATGGATTACATCAGATATTAAAACATCTTCCATTATTACAAATACAAAGAAATCTCTTTTCAGTCCTACTCCCTTTGATATTTCACATTATAAAAAATATAAAAATTAGTTTACTCAAATATTAAAACAAGCTAACAAACATTATTATTCTGAAAAGTCAGGAAAATGTGTAAAACTGTTAACACATGAATGTCATTAATGAACCGATGAATAAAGAAACTTGTCTGGAGGTTATTCCATCTCAACCATCTGATGGCGTTAAGAATTTCATTAATCTGCTTGATATATAGAAATATGGTTTCAGTGATGTTTTTACCAATATTGACCTTTCATTAGCTAAAAACATTGTCTTATCACCCAGTCCTGTTTGCAACGATGTTTATCACATTTATTCTTGTTTCGCTGTGTCTGACCCTCCAACTCGTACTCAGGATTTGCAAAAAACACTAAAAATGAAAGACGTTTAATAAGAGCTAGTCTTATTAAGAAAGTAGCACAACATATTATTGAACCCTTTACACATGTTCTTTCTTTGTCTTTAGAAACAAGTACTGTACATAGGGATTTAAAAGTAGCTAAAGGAACTCCTCTATTCAAATCTGGGTATGCTAGCCTCTCTAATAACTATTGGCCTATTTCTGTGTTGCCTGTGTTTTCCAAAGTACTTAAAAAATTAGTTTACACAAGAATTTCAAAACATCTGTCTAATAATAATAGTACAGTCCCGAAGTTTAAGACCACCTGAAAAATGGCAAAAAATCCTATTTTGCATGGTTGGATCTCAACAAGGTTCCAAGTAGAGCTTCAACATGCAACAAGAAGAAATGGGAGTGAGACAAAACATTTTGTTGATCATTCATTTTATTAAAAACAACGCTTAAACTGACAGCTGAGGACCACATCTCCAAATTCACCCGTAAACTCCCTAAAACAGAAATCAAAGTTCCAAACATGAACTCAGTCATGAGCAGCTCCACCGTTGTTGTTGATCACTTCAAGAATTCGTTGCAGCGTGCTTGATGCAAGCGTTTCCATGAGGTGAGGGGGAACAGACGGGTGCACGAAGGGCATCTACTGTCTGGAACTGTTGTCCATTTCTGTAAACTTCCCTTGCCATCCATCCCCAAAGGTTCTCAGCTGGATTTAGATCAGGGGAACAGGCAGGATGGTCTAAAAGAGTGATGTTAGTCTCCTGGAAGAAGTCCTGCAGCATTGTGTACTGTAACGTTGTCCTGTTGATAAACCCTGTCGTTACCACACAGATGAGGGCCCTCAGTCATGAGGGATGCTCTCTGCAACATCTGGACACAGCCAGCAGCTGTTTGACGCCCCTGCACCTCCTGAAGCTCCACTGTTCCTCTGAAGGAAAAAACACCCCAGACCATTATGGCACCCAGTCCACTGTGGGCGTAGAAAACGCCTCAGGTAGTATCTGTTTGTCATGCCAGTAATGTTGGAAACCATCAGGACCATCAAGGTTACATTTGTTCTCATGACAGAATCAAACTTTCTTCCACCTTTCAGTGTCCCATGTTTGGTCCAAAAGGTCAGTTCTGTGCCGTTCAAGGAGACGAGGCCTTTGAAGACGTGTTTTGTTTTTGAAGACCTTCAGTCTCAGATGGTTATGGGGCTGCAGTCCGCACCAGCCTTAATATGGGTCGAGGATCATCCAGTGTCTTGACAAACAGCCAACTGGATCCTCCGGCTCAGTGCTGGTGAATATTTTTGGGTCTTCCACTTGACTCTTTTGTTCCATAACCCTCAGGATCATTTAAGAAATTCCAAATGAGCGTCTCACTGCGTCCCACCTCAGCAGCGATGGCGTGCTGTGAGAGAACCTGCTTATGCAATTCAACAACCTGACCACGTTCAAAAAAGGAGCGTTTTTTTGTCTTTGCAGTAATGTCACGACAGTGTGACTACCTGACAGGAAATGACAATGAGTCCACATTTTTGCACAGATTTGGGCTTTTAAAGGCATGTGGTCCTAAACTTTGATCAGCTGTAAAACAGCCTGTTTCAGTTTAAGCGTTGTTTTTAATAAAATGAATGATCAAAAAAATGTTTTGTCTCACTCCCATTTCTTCTTGTTGCATGTTAAAGCTCTGCTTGGAACCTTGTTGAGATCCAACCATGAAAAATATAATTTTTGGTAATTTTTCAGGTGGTCTTAAACTTTTGATCAGGACATTATTGTATAATCACCTGTATGCATTTATAGAAAAAAATATCTACAGACATGGGCCTTCTAGAGCTTGTAGATAAGATTACAACAGATTTAGATGATAAAAAAAAATATTCCCTTGGTATATTCCTAGATTTGTCAAAGGCATTTGACACAGTTCATTTTAAAATTCTCTTAACAAACTAATTAAAATTGGAATTGAAAATATTGTTCTTAAATGGTTAGTTACCCTTTTGAAAGGGAACAGCGTCTCTCTGTTAATAACCAGAATTCCAATAGAGCTAAACTTGTATGTGGGGTTCCCCAAGGTTCCATTTTGGGCCCTCTCTTATTTTTCGTTTAGATTAATGATTTAAAAAATGTCTATAAAAACGTAGTCCCTCTTATAGCCACTTTAAAGAGCACCACATGGAGCTAAATTGTTAGCCCTCGTTATCAGTTATCAGTTGCCTGAAAGTTCATCTAATTCTGCTTCCAATACAACTTATGTTTATTTTTATTTACGTTAAAATGTCATCATTACTGTGTATGTTACAGAGAGACACCATACCGCTGTCTTCAAGCGTGATACACTGAGATCGGTGAGCACATACCATTTGCACTTTATTGTTGAATAACTGCACTCATCTGAATAATTTGGTTATTAATTGTTGCATATGCAATAACTCAACTTAGATACTTGTTTTAATAAAACATTGCAGCAATGCATAGCTTGTACAACAGAAATGTATTATTTTTGCAAATTTGAGTATTTTAATTACAAAGTACGAACAAATTACGAACAGCGTAATTAAACTCTTCTCATCCTGTCTGTTGATAGGTCAGGTTTTTGTATGCTGGATTCCTCCTGAGGTGGATTCCTCCAACCTTCCCACCTGGACTAAGAGACACTGAGGTTCCCTTTTTTTCCACTTGAAGATTCTGCCCTCTCCGTGAATCGCTACCTTATCGTGGTGGAGGGGTTTGTGTGTCCCAGGGATCCCAGGGGCTATGTTGTCTGGGGGCTTTTGCCCCCTGGTAGGGTCTCCCATGGTAAATTGGTCTTGGGTGAGGGACCAGACAAAGAGCGATTCAGAAGACCCTTATGAAGAGAATATCGAGGGAACAGTTTACCCTGCCCGGGATAGGGTTACCGGGGCCCGCCCTGGAGCCAGGCCCGGGAGGGTGCCCAGAGGGCGTCTGGTGGCCGGGCCTTAGTCCATGGGGCCCGGCCGGGCACAGCCGAAGAGGAGACATGGGCCCATCCTCCCACAGGCCCACCACCCGCAGGAGGCGCCATAGGGGTCGGGTGCATTGTGTGCTGGGCGGCGGCCAGGAGCGGAGGCCCTGGCGGACTGATCCCCGGCTGCCAAGACTGGCAATAGGGACATGGAATGTCACCTCTCTGGTGGGGAAGGAGCCTGAATTAGTGCGTGAGGTTGAGAGGTACCGGCTAGATATAGTCGGGCTCACCTCTACGCATGGCTTGGGCTCTGGAACCAGTCTCCTGGAGAGGGGCTGGACTCTGTCTCAGTCTGGAGTTGCCCCTGGTGAGAGGCGGCGGGCTGGGGTGGGTATTCTAATATCCCCTCGGCTTGCTGCCAGTACGTTGGGGTTTTTCCCGGTGGATGAGAGGGTTTGTTCCCTGCGCCTTAGGGTCGGGGAACGGGTCCTGGCTGTCATCTGCGCTTATGCGCCGAGTGGCAGTTCAGAGTACCCAGCCTTCTTAGAGTCCCTGGGGGGGGTGCTGGAAGGTGCCCCATCTGGAGACTCTGTTGTCCTGCTGGGAGACTTCAATGCTCACGTGGGTAACAACAGCGAGAGCTGGAGGGGCGTGATTGGGAGGAACGGCCTCCCTGATCTGAATCCGAGCGGTGTTTTGTTATTGGACTTCTGTGCAAATCACAGTTTGGCCATAACGAACACCTTGTTCAAACATAAGAGTGTGCATAAGTGCACGTGGCACCAGGACGCTCTAGGCCGCAGGTCGATGATCGATTTTGTAATCGTATCACCAGATCTGCAACCATATGTTCTGGACACTCGGGTAAAGAGAGGGGCTGAGCTGTCAACTGATCATCACCTGGTGGTGAGTTGGATCAGGTGGCGGGGGAGGACGCTGGACAGACCCGGTGCACCTAAACGCGTAGTGAGGGTGTGCTGGGAACGTCTAGCAGAGGCCCCAGTCCGTGAGATCTTCAACGCACACCTCCGGCAGAGCTTCAACAGCATTCCGAGGGAGACTGGGGACATTGAGTCCGAATGGACCATGTCCAGCGTCTCCATCGCCGAAGCTGCTGCATTGAGCTGCGGCCGCAAGGTGGTTGGTGCCTGCCGTGGTGGTAATCCCCGAACAAAATGGTGGACACCAGAGGTGAAGGGAGCCACCAGGCTGAAGAAGGAGTCCTATCGGGCTTGGTTAGCCTGTGGGACTCCGGAGGCAGCCGACAGGTATCGACAGGCCAAGCGGAATGCGGCTCGGGCAGTGGCTGAAGCAAAACTCGGGTGTGGGAGGAGTTCGGAGAGGCCATGGAAAAAGACTTTCGGACTGCCTCGAAGAGATTCTGGCAAACCGTCAGGCGTCTCAGGAGGGGAAAGCGGTGCTCTACCTGCACTGTGTATAGTGCTGGCGGAGCGCTGCTGGCGTCGACTGAGAAAATTGTCAGGCGGTGGAAGGAATACTGAGGACCTCCTTAATCCCACTGACACGTCTTCCGAGGAGGAAGCAGAGTCTGGGGATGAGGGAATGACCCGCCAATTTCGGGGCGAGGTCACTGAGGCAGTTAAACAACTCCTTGGTGGCAGAGCCCCTGGTGTTGATGAGGTCCGCCCGAGTTCCTGAAGGCTCTGGACGTTGTAGGCTGTCCTGGTTGACACGCCTCTACAATGTTGCGTGGAGATCAGGGGCAGTACCCTGGATTGGCAGACCGGGTGGTGGTGGTCCCCATCTTTAAGAAGGGAGACCGGAGGGTGTGTTCCAACTACAGGGGGATCACACTCCTCAGCCTCCCTAGGAAAGTCTATGCCAGGGTGCTGGAAAGGAGAGTTCGTCCGCTAGTCGAACCTCGGATACAGGAGGAACAATGTGGTTTTCGTCCTGGTCGCGGAACACTGGACCAGCTCTTTATCCTCTCAAGGATACTTGAGGGTGCATGGGAGTTTGCCCAACCAGTCTACATGTGTTTTGTGGACTTGGAGAAGGCATTCGACCGTGTCCCTTGGGGTGTCCTGTGGGAGGTGTTGTGGGAGTATGGGGTGTCTGGCCCATTGCTACGGGCCATTCGATCCCTATACAACTGTTGCAAGAGTTTGGTTCGCATTGCCGGCAATAAGTCGGACTCGTTCCGGGTGGGTGATGGGCTCCGCCAGGGCTGCCCCTTGTCACCGGTTCTGTTCATAATTTTTATGGACAGGATTTCTAGGCGCAGCCAAGTGGCGGAGGGCTTTCGCTTCGGTGGCCTCAGAATCTCATCTCTGCTTTTTGCGGATGATGTGGTTCTGTTGGCTTCACCAGGTGAAGGCCTCCAGCTCGCACTGGAACGGTTCGCAGCCGAGTGTGAAGCAGCGGGAATGAGGATCAGCACCTCCAAATCTGAGGCCATGGTTCTCAGCCGGAAAAGGGTGGAGTGCCCACTCCGGGTCGGGGATGAGTTCCTGCCCCAAGTGGAGGAGTTTAAGTATCTCGGGGTCTTGTTCGCGAGTGATGGGAGAAGGGAGCCGGAGACGGATTGGTGCTGCGGCTGCAGTGATGCGGACGCTGCACCGGTCCGTCGTGGTGAAGAGGGAGCTGAGTGTAAAAGCGAAACTCTCAATTTACCAGTCGATCTACGTCCCTACCCTCACCTATGGCCACGAGCTGTGGGTAGTGACCGAAAGAACGAGATCGCGGATACAAGCGGCAGAAATGAGCTTCCTCCGAAGGGTGGCTGGCCTCTCCCTTAGAGATAGGGTGAGAAGTTCGGCCATCCGGGAGGGGCTCAGAGTAGAGCCGCTGCTCCTCCACATCGAAAGGAGCCAGTTGAGGTGGTTCGGGCATCTGACAAGGATGCCTCCTGGGCGCCTCCTGGGTGAGGTGTTCGGGCATGTCCCACCGGGAGGAGGCCCAGGGGCAGACCCAGGACACGCTGGAGAGATTATATCTCGGCTGGCCTGGGAACGCATTTGGTGTTCCCCGGATAAGCTGGAGGAAGTGGCTGGGGAGAGGGAGGTCTGGGCTTCTCTGCTTAGGCTGCTGCCCCCGCGACCCGGCCTCGGATAAAGCGGATGAAGATGGATGGATGGATGGAAGATTCGTGCTGCACCTTGCTGCACCGTGCAGCTGGTTATACATCAGATCACTGACTGACATTTTCTCATTCCTATTTTCTTTCACACTCTGGGAATGTTTGGACTATACCCTTTGGACGAGTTTTATTTGGACTGTGAAATCCTCCACATGTGAAAGGTGCGTGAGATCTTCCTTTGAGTGGTCATTGAATAATTTGAGTAATCTGTTTTCTAGAATAGTTTAGGAGTCAGGTTACCAGGATGCACCCGATATCGGTAATTTTATGTGGTTTTACTTTGTCGAATGCCGGCGGCTCACATTCCTGTCTCTGTGTCTCATTTAAACACACCACTGTGCTGCTATAGTCGAACCTGTTGGTCCATTAATATAATCAATTCAATAATTCTCCTCACTGTGTTACATGACACCGATCTTCTATTATCACATTCTAAATTTGATGGTCTTATAAAAAAGAAAATGAAGACTTGTCTATTATTTCTGAATGGTTTAAAGTTAACAAACTGTTACTTAATGTTCATAAAACTAACTTTATTATCTTTAGTATAAAAAAATGATATTAAAGGCACAAATTTATTTATCAAGGGCTTTAAACTTACTCAAGTGTCTCAAACAAAATTTTGGGGAGTTATGGTTTATGAAAAACTAACTTGGAAGCAAAATCCTGAATTTGTCTGCAGAACAACTGCAAAGACGATTGTTGCTGACCTGACCTCTTCTGGAGCTACACAACAATATCAGCTCGCTTCAGAATAAGCACCTGGAAGGTTTTTACGTAGTGGTTGGGGATTTTAACCACGTAAACCTGACAGACATCTTGCCAAGGTTTCACCAACCTGTCACCATACCAACACGGGGAAATAACACGCTGGACCGTGTTTACACCAATATGCGAGACACATACAGAGCAGTACCCCCCACCTCGACCTCTCCGGCCACATCTGCATTATGCTGGTCCCTGCCTACCATCCCCCATACGACGCTCCAAACCCACACAGAAAACCATCACTGTGTGGCCCAATGACAGAGACTCTGCACTGCAGGATTGCTTTGAATGCACAGACTGGCAGGTCTTCAGGGATGCTGCGGTGTATAAGGAGAAGCTGGATTTGGAGGAGTATACATCTGCTGTTCTTGGCTACATTAGTAAGTGTGCGGAGGATGTTACCACCACCAAGTCGGTGTTGTGCTATCCAAGCCAGAAACCCTGGCTGAATGCAGAAGTCTGTGCCCTGCTGAAAGGCAGGGATGCCGCCTTCAGGTCTGGTGATGCACACAAACTCTGGTGATGCACACAAACTGCAGTCAGTTCTCTCTAGGAGAGAACCGACTGCAGGCGTCAAGAGAGCCAAAGCCACATACGCACGGAGGATTCAGGGTCATCTTTCTTCCTAGGATCCATGCAGTATGTGGAGGGGTATCAAGTGCATCACTGACTACAAAACCAGGGATACACAATGCCCCAGGGATCCTTCTCTGCCTGAGGCTCTCAACAACCAGCTCTACACCTGCTTTGAGGACCCTAATTTCTTAACAAATTACTGACTCTGGGACTGAGCTCCTCTCTTTGTAACTGGGTCTTGGACTTCCTGACCAACAGACCGCAGTCTGTGAGGATCCACAACGTCTCCTCATCTTCCAGAGTCCTCAGCACTGGCTCCCCTCAGGGCTGTGTGCTAAGTCCCCTCCTGTTCACGCTGCTTACATATGACTGCTCACCCAACCATCCAGGCTGTCATATTGTAAAGTTTGCGGACAACACAGCTGTGGTTGCATGCATCACAAACAATGAGGAGACCGGCTACAGGAAGGAGGTGGAACACTTGGAGGACTGGTGCAGGCAAAACAATCTCTGCTTAAATGAGAAGAAGATGAAGGAGATGATTGTGGACTTCAGGAGGGGAAGACACACACACACGCACCCCTGCACATCAGAGGATCTGCAGTCGAAGTAGTACCCAGCTACAAGTACCTGGGTATGTACCTAGATAGCAACGTCACCTGGAAAAACAACACTTCCAGCCTGATCAGGAAGGCTCACCAGAGGCTCTACTTCCTGAGGAGGTTGAGACATGCAGGAATGGAGAGCTCAGTCCTCATCTCCTTCTACAGATGTTCCCCTCAGGCAGGAGGCTGAGGAGCATTAAATGCAAAACCACCAGACTGAGAAACAGCTTCATTCCAGAAGCTGTGAGACTTCTCAGTGTATAAATGGACAAGAACTGTTATTGTAGCACTTTAATCACTACTGACATTTACTGACACCGTCACTTTATCAATGCTGGCCATCATGCCCTTTGCTGGTAAAGTATTTATTTACACCTACGCTCTATACCCATACTCCATACTGGTATTTAGGTTGTAGCACTCTACTTATCGTATTATTTATCGTATTGTTTTATTACCTTTTATTCTGTTTGTTTAAAAAAAAGAAAATTTATTTATTACTTTTTAAAAATTCAGTTTTTTCATTATTTTGTGTCTTTTCGCTCCGGGATCGTGTGTGCATAATTTCGTTCCACCTCATGTTAACATGTGATGCGAATGACAATAAAGCTCCTTGAATCCTTGAATTCTTGAATGTTTCCAGGAACACAGTTGGGAGGGCTCTTCATTGTGGTGGACTTCAGCGGCATCGTCCTAGAAGAACCTGTTTACTCAAAGAGCAGCACATCACAGCCTCACTGAGGCTTGCCCGTGAAAATTTGAAAGGTAAAGATGAGTTTTGGAAGTCTGTGCTTTGGCCTGATGAGACTATACTGGAACTGTTTGGGCACATGGATGTTGCTTATGTTTGGCGAAGAAAGGGACAGGCCTTCAACCCCAGGAACACAGTTCCCAAAGTTAAACTTATGAATAAACATAAACGTATGAGAATATGCAGAAATCTGCTAGTAGTCTAGGTTTAGGTCATTGCTGGGTCTTCCAACAAGACAATGACCCAAAGCATACATCGAAATTTTGGCCTCAGATGTGTTGTAATAGTGTTTGAGGTGCTACATGTCAATTCATTCAAAAGAAATTTCTGCAGGTGATGAATTTCCCAAATAAACTTTTTTCATCTGCTCCTGTTTTTATAAAATACAAAATCATGACAATATTTAATGTGATATTTAATATTTAATACATACTCCATATCTCTTTGTATTATGTATAAGTATGTATATTTAACTGGTGATTTACCATAGTCTTTTTCAGATTCAACAAGACATTGTGGTGATTTTTATTTATGCAGAACGTTAACAAAGCAAAATACACTGTTTTGTTTTTTGTTTTGTTCTTATGGTCTTCCTAACCTTCCCTGCACAGTTGTTCTTATTTTGAACTATATGTTATTATTGTTCTTGATTTAAAACAAGCGAGTTAGTATATTTGGTTATCTTCATCTGTGGTCCCTGTCATGTCTCCATGTCTCTTTGCTGGTTGTTTCAGGTTAGCCTTGTGTCATGTCTCTCTGTGTGTCTCCAGTCTGGGTCACGGCCTGTGAGTCTGTTTTGTTTCCTCTCTTATTTTGATAGTCCCATCTCGTGGGCGTCCTGTTCTTTCTTAAACTTAATGACAATACAACTGAATTTATTCTAACAGGCATCAAATCAAAACTGACTAAAGTTCCAACCAGAAGTCTTTCATTATCCATCGATAACTCTGCTGCTACACCAGGTTAAGAGTCTTGGTGTCATCCTGGACAGCACTTTTTCCTTCACAGCACATATAAATTATATTTTTATCTTCGTAATATTAACCACCTTCGTTCTTCTCTCGCTCAAAACAGTACTGCCATACTCGTCCATGCTCTTGTCACCTCTCATTTAGATGACTGTACTTCTCTTCTCTGTGGTCTGCCTCATGAATCTCTCCATAAACTGCAGTTAGTTCAAAATACAGCTGCTCGTATTATATCCAGAATTAGATCCACTGAACATATAACAGCTGTTCTTAAACAGCTCCATTGGCTTCCAGTTTCTGCTTCTTACTTTCAAAGCCCTTCATAACCTCGGTCCTCCATATTTATCTGATCTCCTCCGTACGTACTCGCACTCTCGTACACTCCTCTCTTCTTCAGCTTCCCTTCTGTCTGTTCCACCTGCTCGCCTGACTTCCACAGGACTCAGAGCCTTTAGTCGTTCTGCCCGAGACTTTGGATGCACTTCCACCAGATCTCCGGGCTACAAACTCTCTCTCTACTTTTAAATTGTGTCTTCAAACCCATCTTTTCAGGATTGCATACCCTTCGTCATGACACCATCTTTGTCTATTTTTACCTTGTTTAGCTTCTATGCTTGTTCTTTATTTTTCATTTACCTTTATGTTTTTATTTTGTTGTACTAATGTAAGGTGACCTTGATGATCTTTAAAGGCACCTATAAATAAAATGTCCATCCATCCATCCATCCATCCATCCATCCATCCATCCATCTTCTTCCGCTTATCTGGGGCCGGGTCGTGGGGGCACCAGCCCAAGCAGAGAAGCCCAAACCTCCCTCTCCCCAGCCACCTCCTCCAGCTTGTCGGAGGAACACCAAGGCGTTCCCGTAGCAATGGGCCAAACACCCCATACTCCTGGAGCACCATACTATACTAAAATGTATTATTATTATTACTTCCTGTGTTTCATCATTTAGATTCCTTTCAGCCATGTTTCCCAGGTGTGTCCTCTCTGCCCTGATTCCCTCCTGCGTCCTTATTGTCTGAGTGTCCCTCTGGTCTTTGTCACATCATCATCGCACCTGTCCCATGTGTGTGCACTGTTTCTTTGGTTTAGCAACCAGTAGGTTCTCGACTCTAGTTTAGTCCGAGTTTTCTGTTACTTTTGCATTTTGTTCTCTAACTTCCAACAATAAACCCGTCTGAGTGAAGTTCCTCTCTCCGTGTCCTCTGAAAGCTGCCAACCACACGATGACACATGACAAATAATGTGGTTTATTGTATGCTTTGAATCACAGTTTGTAAGCAGAGAGGAGAAAACTGATTTTAAAAAGAGCAATTTTTGATGTTTACAGAATTTATAAAACATGAAGTACAGGTTTTATTATACAAGCAGAACATCACATGATTGTATTAACACTCTGCCATCTGTTAGACCATCCCCACACATACTTCATATGTTCAACATTCAAAATCAAAACCTTTCTGCCAGCAACCGCACATGGAAGACTCGTCCTCCTACAGTGGGCAGAGGGACACTGAAGAACCATGTGACACTAACCAGAACCCAGGGTACACGGGTTTGCTGAAGGTGGTGTGGAAAGTGTAGAGATGGATCGGTGAGCCGGAAGAAATTCTGTAGAAGGTCAGGATACCAGCAGGCCGATCCACATACACCGCTACTCTGTGAGAGATGGAGGAGGAGGAAGAGGAGGGGATGGCTGTTTCTCTGTTATTGTGCCAAACGGAGAAACTTTCATCTTCAGCACACCTCAGACTCCAGGAGTGATCATTCCCTCCAAACCTGCAGTCATAACTGTTTCCTCTCCTTCTGACGCTCCTGTAACTCACTGCTATAAAAACAAATCCTTTCCACTTAACCTCCCAGTAACAGCGACCAGTCAGCCCAGAGGTACATAGCAGCTGAAGCCAGACGTCAAACCTCTCTGGATGAACAGAATAAGGCTGCTTCTCTGTCACTGCTGTCACCTGCCTGTTGTTGTCTGACAGTTTGAGTTTCCTGTTTGCTGTGTTTGCATCCAGTGCAAGTTCACAGAAATCTGAGAGTGGGATAAAAACAAAGCATCATTAACACCAGACTGACAGTGATGTTTAAATAAATACAATCTAACAAGTTATTATTGGGACATAAAGGGACCGACTATGGTCTGGTCATTTTGTAATTTTCTTTTTATTTCTGTTGTTGATGTTAGAAAAGCATCACTGGTTGTGACAAATGGAAAAAAACAGAAAGACTGAAAACTGTGGAGGTTTAATTAAGAGTTAGCTACAAACAATAGTTAAGTACTGTGGTTTTACATGAAGTCAGATCTTACAGGTGTTACGTAGTCGGACTGTTTTGACCAGATCCTGTAAAACTGATCTTTTTGAACCCAAACAAAACGTGATCTCTTCCATTATGTAAACTTCATGCACAATAGTAACCCATTCTTCAGTGGTAGGTGCTTCAACCTTCAGACATTTCCTCGTAATAGCTTTTTTACATAAGCAGACCAAACAGTTTTTATCATTTCTTTTCAACTTTTGTGGTACATCACTCACATTTAAAGGGAATCTTAACACCAAACACATTTTATGTGACTATGGATTTCCTTCCTGTAACCTCTAATAATATGGCATCCCCAGAAGACCACGAGTGGCAAAGTCCACAGCCATGTCCATGGCCCACATGTCTTCTCTGAATCTTCAAACAGAACTCTCTCCATGTATTTGAATCTGTGAAAGTCCACTGAAGCTGGCAGACTTTTCCCAGGTTTCATTTAGTTCAGCCTCCCACTGCTTCCTTTTATAGTCTGTATTCCCTTGTTTAGACACCTGAATTCCAGTATAAAGTCTGGAAAACACAACATTGTGCTGGTCTCATTAATGTCTGGCTTTTTCTAAACCATACTTATTTTGTAAAGCTGCAAAACTGAGAAGTGAATTATAGCATGTGAGCCTCAAATCTGTCGTCACTTTTGTTGGGAACAAAGTCAGAATCGTGGGTGCACCATCTCAACATTCTGTTTGGGTCCCCTACTTTACAAGTACTAATTACACTTTTCAGGGCGTTACATGGACAATCCAGTACAGGGCTTTTCTGAAACCTTCAACTCACCTGGAGTTTACCATCAGCCAGGAGGGCCATAACAGGAATACCTTCACAGCTGCCCCCTCTATTTCTTTCCAGCCGGATGTGTAGGACAGTGAACATATACGCACTAATGGTCTCATCTGGGCAGCGCAGTAATCGTCCCGTCGGTGTGGAAGGCCCTTTCCCCCCTTGTAGTGTTTTATACCTGACCCTGGCTCTCTTCCCACAGATATCTCTAAAGTAGTCTGTCCCATTCTTCAAAGTGTTTTAGCGATCTTGGGAGGCACTGAAAATAATAAAGCATGTGTGGGAGAATGTTCATCCTGATGGACTCTATCCGAGAACTCAAAGTCAAAAAGGGGATTCCACCTTTGAACATCTGACTTTATGTTGAACCTCAAACATTTTAGAACCCCGCAGGGTAACCCCCAAACATTTAATAGACTCATTCTATTCATTCATTCTAGACTCACCCACTTCCAATTATAGTGCATTCTTAGTTCTTTTGATGGGTTAAAGTAAACCTTAGTTTATGTATACTATTAATTTTATACCAAGAATATTAGCCAAATTCTAACATGGTCATCAATTTTGGGAGTGTTTGGGTAGGTTGTGTTAAAGCTAACAGAAGAACATCTGCAAACAAGGCCATTTTCTGCTCTCCTTTAGTAGATGTTACTCCTTTTTTTTCCATTGGTGAGGAGTGGAGGAGCGCAGCATCCTTGTAGTGCTCCTCTGTGTAGGTAGAATGAGTCTGTCAGATCCACACTGATCTTGGTTTATCATATAGTGCTGCCAGTGTGCTGATACTGTATGAGTTCATGCAGAAAAGACTCACAGAATCGAATGCTTTCTCTGCAGCTAAACTTATTAGCAGAGTCACTTCATGATGTGTGGTGTTCTCCTAATACTATCCTGAGTTTGTCTGATAAAACCTGTTTACTTGTTGTGTATTAGGTCTGTTCAATGGTAACTTTATTGTCCCCAATATGAAACTGATTTGCAGTCTGTCCATACACATAGAAACAAAAACAAACAAACAAAAAAGAAGCCCAGAAAGAACAGCCCAAATTTTATCGTCAACACAGTGCAATGGCAACAACAATTACGTCTGGTAATACTGATTCCAATCTCAATTTATAGTCAGTATTTAATACACTTGCAGGTCAGTAATTTCCACAGTCCAATTGATCTTTTCCCTCTCTGGGGATAATAGAAGTGATCGCCTCTCTTTACCGAGTCTCTGTGGCCCCAAAACACGCTGCACCAAAAACTGGTCCACCCCAAGGATCGGGTCCCCCGACCAGTGTTGGGACTAACGCGTTATTAAGTAACGCGTTACAGTAACTACGTTATTATTGTGGTAACGAGCACGGTAACTAGTTATTATGCCAAAACCAGGAACGCGTTACTCGTTACTGGGATTTAGATAGGCTCGTTACTCGTTACTTCGTGTGGTGGCTATCGCGGAGCTTCCACAGATTCAATAACATTAGCAAGTGGTGGAAGCCAGCAGGTGAATGAAGGAAAAGGGAGGCAAGAGGAGAGACCAAGCGGCCGTCCGGTCCGCGTGTCAGGTGAACTGAACTTCAGGTAAGAAGTTATGACCTGCAGTCTATCGGAGTCAGATATAAACCAAGTTTAGGTGGAGTTTATTTTCGGTATGCTGACATTTTCGTATCTGCGTGCTAGCTAGCATGACGGAGTTTCTATACAGCTGGGTGGGTGCTATGTTACTGATGTTGAACTTTATTTTGTTCATACGGTTAATTATTAGAGTTTCCAACCGTCCTGTAAAAAACAGAATCGTCTGGTATTCAGAGAAAATATTATGCGTTTCGTACTGAGGTGAAAAGGAACAGTTTGTCCCGGACTTCAGCTACAATGAAAAAGACACAAAGCTGAAGCTGCACAGCTGCCTCTTCTTCTCTCATTCTCTCCTGTTTCTACTTCAATCACGAAACTGATCAATGATCAGCTGATCGGCTTTTCTCTCTTGTTTGTTTATCGCCCACTTTGCGCCAGAAAGAGGAAACCAGCGGATGTCGCGTTAAACAACAGCAGCACGTTTAAGCTTGATCAGCTGTTGTTAGAATTTATTTAATATTAATTTCTAGTATCAGCTGATGTTTGCTGGAGCCACAGCTGTAAAGCTGCTGGTCATGATATCAGTTTGGTTATCTGGTGAGAGGGAAACATGAAGATGAAACCAGGAGATGTCCTTACTGAATCATCAGAGCTGAACAGGTGATGGAGAAACAGGTTTACCTGTTAGGTGACATGAATGAGTTGAAGGGAAGTTATGAACTGTTTCTGAGAGACAAATAACACCAGGATCCTTTTCTACGTAGCTGACAGCTGGTAACTGTGCAGGGGCGGGTCCAGCAAAGTGTTGCCAGGGGGCCAGGTAGGGCATTAACAGGGAAAGAGGGGGGACAAAGAAATACTTTTCTTTATTATTCTCATTTAAAATGTCTCGCTTTTAAAAAAATAATTATCTGAGTCTTACAACAAACAATTGATAGATTGATACATATATACCATCAGAACAGTGTACATCACTGTCACAACAGTGTTTATTTTCATTCAAAGGCTTTATGATTTTTCCTATAATGGTGGGCGGTCTCTAGTCAAAATGCCGGGACGATTTTTTTGTCCCAGTCCAGCTCTGTATGCAGCTCATCTGCAGTCTGGTGTTACCTACATCTTCCTATTCAGAAGGCAGAATTTCCAAGTTCTGAGTACAATCAAAAGCACCACGACTGCAGTTTTTGTGTTGGATGTAAAAAGCAGGCTAGAATCATGGCGGCGGTCAACGACGGTCCAGGCGTGGGATTTCTCTCGTGGAAATGTGCACATTATTTTTTCCTTTCTATTGGTAGGTGGCACAGTGCACTTGTGGCAAGTAAGCAAGCTAGAAGACTGGCAATCTGGCTGGGTATCCAGTTACGGAAGCAACACATTAACAAGAGAATTCTGAGTAAAACCAAAGTTACTTTCCCTAGTAACTAGTTACTTTGAAAGTAACGAGTAACTTGAAGTAACTGAGTTACTTTTTTAGAGAAGTAACTAGTAATGTAACTAAGTTACTAATTTAAAGTAACTTACCCAACACTGCCCCCGACACAAACAGAGTAACATAGTGTACGCTGTTAAGTGCCCGGAGGATTGCCAGGACTATACATCGGGGAAACCAAACAACCTCTGGCGAAGCGGATGGCACAGCACAGCAGAGCGACCTCGTCAGGCCAGGACTCTGCAGTTTATTTACACCTACAGGCCAGTGGACACTCTTTCAATGATGAGGATGTACACATCCTGGACAGGGAGGAACGCTGGTTTGAGCGTGGAGTCAAGGAGGCCATTTACGTGAAAAGGGAAAGACCATCTCTGAGTCGAGGAGGGGGCCTAAGGGTACATCTGTCACCATCTTACAATGCTGTAATTGCAGCCATTCCCCAACTCTCTGTGAATGGTACTCATGGCCATTGATCAGTGGGCTGTGATCAGTGGTTGTTGATCAATGGTCATGAGATATTGCATAATTATGATGAAGGAACTGACCTCCCAGCCCATTGTTCCTTCAGTGGGCTGGTTTCAGTCATTGTACAAATGTCCTGTTTATAAGGTTGGAAACCTGCAGTCAGCTGAGACTGAAGAAGTCACCTGGATGAGTGACAAAACGTTTCTCCCACTGAAAACGTCCAGATGAACAGAATCAACTTTTGGAGATTTACTTACCTGGATGATTGAGCATGCATCAAGACACTTCCAGCCTTGTGCTACCACGGTGTTGTCACGAGTGACAGATACTATGACGTGAGCAGCTGATGCATCAGTAAACATGTGAACATGTGACATGTCACATGTTCACATGTTTACCGCTGAGTTTTTCACCAATGTAGTGAGAGACATTTAGCAGAAATGTGACTAGTTTGTAATGATGCAGAATAAAAACATGCTTACACTTTTTCAGACCAGGTTTCAGCCTTTGCTCTCCACCATGCTCCAGGCTGCAGGAAGAAATAAAGCCAGAATGAACCTTCAGAAGCTTCCTCGTTATCGAGGATCTTTTTGCAAGAGAGCATGTGAGTTTAACAGTAGACTCCATACCTGAGACTGTCAAGTCTCCACTGTGGATCCTTCAGTCCGGCAGTCAGTAGCTTCACCCCTAGGTCTCCTGGATGGTTGTAGCTCAGGTCCAACTCTCTTAAGTGTGAGGGGTTGGATTTCAGAGCTGAGCCCAGACAGATACAGCCTTCCTCTGAGATCTGACAGCCTGACAGCCTGGACACAACCGGAAATAAAGAATGACATATTATTTCTATTATTATATCTATTATTATTTCATATTAGTATCATTTCTGTTATGGTCAGGCCACATCCAGAGTAATTTGAAAATAATTTTTATGGTCTGTCACTCATCCACCTCATGAAACACATATATTTCCATTGAGTGAGTACAAAACAAGAATTACAAAACTTTGTAATGTCTTCATATGTTGATCATCCTCTCATAACCACTCAGTTTTTAGAAACAGAATGACTGTGTATCTACTTGAACTGTTTTTATGTTATTTCTCCAGGCCTACAGGGGGCGCAGGTTCACACAGTTTGCTATGTTGAGCCAATTAGTTATTAGAAGAATTGTGATAGAAAGTGTTTGCTCATGAGTGAAGCAAGACATGGGGCCTGTCTCAATATGCGTACTTGTGCGTACTTGCGTTCTCGTGTACTGGTGATACGTCATCAGTCGGAGACCAAGTACTGTTCCAATTCAAAGTACGCATCAAGCCGAGAATGCGAAAAATTCCCGGATGTGTTCTCGCTCCGCCTGCTTTATCAAGCATGCATCGGTGGTGACTTGTGTGGACTTGGTACAGCTAAATATCCCAGAATGCATTTCGTCCAAAACTCAAACGCGGCAATGGTGGACGAGTGCGGCTAAAAACTTTTAAATATTACTCTTTCTGGGTCACAAAATAAACTTTTAAGTTATTTTCCAGCGAGAGTGTAGCTGTGTAAGCTTCAAATATCTGCTCGATTTATCAAGATATCATATATTTCCAAATGTGCTCCGACGTTTTCGGAGATGTCTGTGACCCGCCAGCTCCATAGCAGACAACGAGGTCGAGGATCACTAGAGCCGGCGAGAACAGCGGACTCTCGGCAAATCGTTTTTAACCCCTCCCCTGTGCGGTCTTTTCGATACTCAGGTTAAACAAACCCAAACCCCAGCAGCTGTCTATTGTATTGAGTGTCCACTAAAATAAAAATAAAAGTGTTCTAACATCTCACCTGTTTGTTTTTATTAAGGCATACATGTACACTAGTTTTATTAATAGAGATTTCGCTGCTGAGGTTAAACATGATAAATAAGTCACTTAGATCACTTCTAAATGTTAATAGTTGGTTTATTTCAGTGTTTTATTTGTTCCTGAGTAAATCGGTTTGGCTGAGATTAAAGTTAAGCTTCATAACATATTACTCACAGTTAAATTAAGAGGGGACGGCAGTAAAAACTCCGGACCTGTGACATCATCAAGTACGCTGGTGTTCCGATTGTATAAATTGCAAGTCCGTACTTGCATTCTCAGCAAGTCCGTACTCACCGAGAACGCGAGTACGGACTTGCGTACATGAGAATTGAGAAAGGGCCATGGGCTGTGTCCCAATCCAGCGACCGCACGCTTCTAAGTATGCATTTTGAGACCTATTTTGTCACAGCGATGCGACGACGGCTGTCCCAATCCGAAGTGTACTCCAAATGCGCCGTCGATTTCTCCAAATTTGAAGTGTGGTCCGGTGTACACTTCGTGATCCCACATATTCCACAATTCATAGCGCGGCGGTGGGTGTGGATAATTTTGCCGACAAATACGGCAGACGGCTGAAGTGGAGGAGCCGAAGAGTAAACTTTCGAAAGTAAGTACTGAGTATTATGTCACTGATTTATGTACAAATGTTTAATAATGAAGAACATTAAAACACTAGAAAGTGCATTTTCTGAAGAAACTGCAGTGTGAATGCTGAAATCTGACAATCACACAGAAGAAGTTGGAAAATAGCTGAAAATGTTTTAAATGTAAATTAGAAAAAGCTGAGTAATGACAAAATAAAATTTAGAGTCAGAAAACATCTGAATGAATATTAAAAGTTCATATTTTTTGAATCACTGAATGACTAAAATGTGATCCCTCCACTTGGATCCACACAGTTTTAAAGGCTTACATCTCTGAGCTTTGAAAGACACGCTGTTGGAAAGAGAACAACGATGGCTACGTTTTGAGGGTAAAATGATGGCTGTAGAGCAAACACTGTGGACACAGCAGCAGTTGAAAGAGAAGTGTTTAAGATGAATCTTGGCACAGTGAGAGACAGAGCTCGTTAGGCAGGCAGGTGTGAGCCTGGTTGCTATAGTGACTGCACCCAATGGCTCCATACACACGCACACAGACATGCGCCTCACTTTTGCTGCTTAAAATGAACAGAAAAGTCAGCCCGAAACAAATCGTTCCCAAAAGAAAACGACAACTTGTATTGCCATGAGTTGCAGCAATATCCAGTCTACCAAATTCTCAGTTTTCATGCTTGTGGAGTTTATTTTATGGACGTGGTGACAGTGTAAAGACAGCCTGTACTTCTGATTTTCAAACGAACCTTCTGAGCCATTTTAACATTAGAGTCTATGGAGGAGTTGGAGGGAGGAGGCTGTCCATTGGTGACATTTATGAAAGAACCATAACACCTAGTACAATAGTAAACACATTGGATGAAAGAGGGCAGCGATGGCTACGTTTTGAGGGTAAAATCAGACCTGTAGACCAAACGCCGTGGACACAGCAGCAGTTTTAAAAAATATTTTAAGATTAATTTTTTTGCTCCTCTCACTCTAGCAGTTGAGCTGTCTCACTCTAGCCCCAACATTCCGTCCCATACACACCCATTATAAACTCTGAAACGGCTGAAAAAACATCATGAAACTTAAACTGGAACTGAAGAAAAAGTATAATAGATATTGAAAAGATAAATACAAGTTGAATAATTGAATGTCTTGTCTTCGTTTTAAAGATTGAATGGTGGTTCTATGTCAACGTATATGGAAGTAGATACAGTTTAAAGAGGAGTGAGTTGAAGAAGAATTTGAAGGGTCTCCCCATTGAAATACATGGGAAATTTTTGTTGAAAAAAGTTGAATAAAATTAAAAATATAAATGTTAAAAATGAGAAAAGTAGAAGCAGTCATGTCCAAAAGAAGAGGAATCTAACGGTGTTTGAATGGTTTTTCTAAGTTGAACGGTTTTGAAGGAGTTAGATGCCAAAAAACGTACGGAATATATAATAATAAAGATTAGAAGAACAATACTGTGAATGCTTTTACAAGCATTCACACTAATAAAGAGAAACAGAAGAACAATACTGTGAATGCTTTTACAAGCATTCACACTAATAAAGAATAGAAGAACAATACTGTGAATGCTTTACAAGCATTCACACTAATTAGAAGAACAATACTGTGAATGCTTTTCAAGCATTCACACTAATAATAAAATAGAATAAAGATTAGAAGAACAATACTGTGACTGCTTTTCAAGCATTCACACTAATAATAAAATAGAATAAAGATTAGAAGAACAATACTGTGAATGTTTGTCAAGCATTCACACTAATTACTGTTGGCCACATGTCGGCAAAGTTATGTGACATTAGCGACGTTAGTACTTTGTGCGTTAACTTGGTTTTAAAGCCTTTACTTTAAAATATACACCGTTCAATCGTTGACCTTAATCTTACAGAGAATGTGATGATTTTATGGATAATTAAAGTCAGTCATAAATCCACAAACACAACAAGCTGAAAGTCAGTGATGCTGCTCGGTTTGCAGTCCTGAATATCATGGCACAAGCAGGATTCACTGCACTGTTAATGTTAGCTATGTTATATTGCTGCCTCTGTTCGGTGGTGTCGAGCCAAACGGACTTTAACGTGTGTTTGAACGAGCTGACGGTTCACTCGTTAAGCTGAAAGAAAGATGCTTTAATCACAGGAGTCACACATGTGTCCACTGGACCATCTGGGAACTCTTCTTGTTTAGCACTCGTAATAACACAAACACTAAATCCTCCTTCTCTTGTGCTGTTTTGTAGCAGTGTGTACACCTGAGACTGTCACCTGTCTGTCTGTCCTGCACTCTCTCTCTGTTTCTGTCTCTCTGATTGTGGAATAAAAGTATGAACATGTATTTATAAGTTACACTTGTGTTTGAATCCTGCAGCTTATCACACATTTGATTTCCATGTGTGACAACTGCAAGTGTCCAGAGTGAGGACAGACTGAGGGACCCACTGCTGCACATCATCTGTGAGGCTTTGCACCCTGATGATCCACCAGGACAAACTCAGCAGTGTGTGAGGAAGAGGAGGAGGAAGAGCCAGCAGCAGCTGACAGATGGAGAGAATAGACAGACTGTTCCCTGTTTGTGAAGGACTGCTAGGAAAGTTTAACATAACTAATTGTCAGTCCTGAATCAGTCTTATTAGGTAGTGTTCAAATAATGTTATCATCCCAGTGTTTTCAGTGTGGGAGAAAGTACTCAGGGCCTTCAAGTTACACACTATGAAAGGCAGCAACAAGTTTAATATTCAGAAACCTAAAGTATGTATCAGCAGCAGAATGGAGCTAAAAATAAATGTTTGTTTCAGTTCTATGAAGCTTTGAGTATTTTGGATTAGTAGCACTGCTGTGTTTGTTGCATCATATTGCTGTAATTGTTTATATGCTTTATATATTCTGAGGTAAGTTGTTCTATAGTGTTACATCATATTCTATAAGGATGTTATGTGTTTGTATACTTTCTGCCCAGTTTGACCCATTTAGCAGAAGTCAGCCTGTTTAAGGCTCTGATATCTATTCTGTATGACTTAAAGCAGTTATGACATGGTCTGATTTTCTCACCCAATAAAGGAATATTTAATATATCAGTCTACTCTTCATTCTATCAGACACAGTTATCACAGCTCGTACATTTGCTTTTTACACATATATGTAAGCATTGAGCCAAATTTAGTAATGCCAACATATTAAACGAACAATATTTGTCTCTTATATATAATACATCTGTATATACACTGTGACAAAATGAAACAAAACATAACAATCATGTGTTTACAGTAGAGATGGCACGATACCACTTTTTTATGTCCGATACCGATACCGATATCATAAATTTGGATATCTGCCGATACCGATATGAATCCGATATTGTGTTTTTTAATCAATAAAACTGTTTTTTTTAATATCTTGCTGCATTTTGTATAAGTTCATACTCAAGTTTAAATAAACAACAACACTAAAGCTATTCTGTTATACCTGTGTGTAAAAAATACACTGCACCCAAAATATTTCATAGTTCAGCAACACTGATCAATCTAATAAACCTTACCTAACTTAAAACCTAACTTAAACCTGCTCCATCCTCCCTATTCTGGTATTTTAAAGAGTACTTAGCAGAAATATTAAGCAACCTAACTAATAGGGTTGCAAACTCCCAGCAAAAAAAAAAAAAAAAAAAAAAAAAAATAGGGAACCACCCACCCTCCACCTCATGATGCTTAATCGATGTAATCAACTTTAATTTGATGCAGGGTGAAAAAAAATGCACAGAAACAAATTATTTTTCAAGAATAATTAAATAGATTCAAAATCTTTCTTCTACAGAATTGCAGAATTCACAGACGGTACCTTCCCAAAGGAAAAAGTACTATAGCTTACTAGGGTATATAGACTTAAGAGTTACTATATATAGTAATGGACTTCTATACATTTTACATCAGATTAAAACTTTTGGTGTAAGATTCAGATAATTATTTATTAAAAGCTACATATTTTAAATGAGAATAAGAAAGAAAAGTATGTCTTTGTGCCCCTTTTCCTGTTAATGCCCTATCGGCCCCCTGGCTAAACTTTGCTAGATCCGCCCCTGCACAGTTACCAGCCGTCAGCTACGTAGAAAAGGATCCTGATGTAGAAAGTAATATTAAATAAATTCTAACAACAGCTTATCAAGCTTAAACGTGCTGCTGTTGTTCAGCCGCTGGTTTCCTCTTTCTGGCGCGAAGTGGGCCAAAAACAAAGAAGAGAGACGGACTCCCGACAGAAAAGCCGATCAGCTGATCGTTAAGCAGTTTCACGATTGAAGTAGCGGCAGGAAGGTGAGGGAGAGAGACAGGCAGTCGCTCCATATATCGGTTGTTAAGCTTAACATGGGAATGCTTTACAAACATTCAGAGATGAACTTACACACTTGCTTTACTTCTCTCTGGGATCACTTCCTCAGAGATGAAATGCTGGTTGAGGCTACAAATACACACAGCCGCTCTATCACATGATGCACACTGCTCCAACGTGCTACGGTTATGAGCCGAGTTACGCCGTGTTGCAAGTTTTGTGAGATGCTTTTTTTGATATTTAATGGATCGGAGTACATTTTTTATTTTTCACCGATATCCGATCCAGTAATTTAGGTCAGTATCGGACCGATACCGATACGTAATATCGGATCGGTCCATCTCTAGTTTACAGTACCGTGATCTCAGCCGCAGATACTGAACTAATCAAAGTGAGGTCATAAAAAAAATGAGTGAACAAAAAAACATTTTTTCTCCTTCATTTCTGTCAAACAAAGCTGTATGAAACGTTTCTCACGGTTAGTATCATGGCTGCAAGGCAACCTCAGAAGCGTGACGAAGGCTAGACCATCTCATTTCACAAGCCTCTCACATCCGCACTTCTCGTACTTCCTAGTACGCACCGTACGTAGTACATGAACTACGCGTACTCCGAAGTGTGCGGTCGCTGGATTGGGACACAGCCATGATGTGTTCCCTCCAATCTAAAGCCATCCACTCCGTTTAATCCCTTTGAGTGGCAATATAGGTAAGTTTCATTTGTCAGACAGGGTATATGATATTATTGAAGTCATTTGGAAATGTTTTAAGTGTTTTATATGTCAATCGAAAGAAGTCCAATCCAAGCTAATGTTTATGTGACATTTCTGAATTTTGTATCTTTTCAGTTTCACATGTTTTTGAATTTGTCAGGGGTGTCGTGTGTGGAGGCGAGGAAAGGATGACCCAAACGCTGGACTCACGGTGCAGGATGATCGGGGTTTATTGAAAGCAGGCTGGATGAACAGAACACGAACTGAAATGGCTGACTGAGTGGACGACTGACTGAAGAACTGAATGGCTGGCTGACTGATCTGAACATACGACATTAACATCACGAGAACATCAATGACACGACACTGGACTGGTTGAACTGAGGAACATAAATACACAGGCTGAGTGAGGAGTGATTAGAAACTGGTGAGTACACAGCTGAACATAATGAACTAACGATAAATGGGAAGAGGACTGAACATAATGCACATGGACCAAGGTTAACACAATAAAACAGGAAGTGAAACAGGCAGAAGATAAACAATGAGGACGAACTGAAAATACTGGGTCAACGACCCAGAAACCCTGACAGTACCCCCCCCTTCAAAGGCCGGCACCCGACGGCCGAAAGAAAAAACCGAGACAGGGCGGGCGGAGGGGGCCTAGGACGGAGGGACGGAGTCCAAAACAAAGACAGTTCTGGTGGGCAGCCACGCGGCCGGTGACCGAGACGAGACGGTTCTGGTGGGCGGCCACGCGGCCGGTGGCCGAGACTAGACGGTTCAGGTGGGCTGCCACGCGGCCGGTGGCCGAGACTAGACGGTTCAGGTGGGCGGCCACGCGGCCGGCGGCGACGCTGGAGGTGATCTGGTGGGCGGCCGCGAGGAAGACGACGGCGGCCATTGAGGAGGTCCGGTGGGCGGCCGCGAGGAAGACGGCGGCGGCCACTGAGGAGGTCCGGTGGTCGACCACGCTGGCGATGACGTCCAGCTGTTGGCCTGGAAAGTGGCCAGCGATTCCGAGGTGCAGGCTCGGGCGGCGGCGTGGCAGCCGCAGGACCAGGCGAAGCTGAGTCTGGACCAGGCGGAGCAGAAGCCGAGGCCAAGGCTGTGCCAGGCAACTGCATGGGAGCCGGCGGTGATGGAGCAACAGCTGCAGAGTCAATAGGTGCGGAAGCCTCTGGCTTGAGACAGGCAGGGCTAGTAGGCGCAGAGGCCTCTGGCTGGAGACAGGCTGGGCCAGGAGGCGCGGAGGCCCCTGGCTGGAGACAGGCTGGGCCAGGAGGCGCGGAGGCCCCTGGCTGGAGACAGGCTGGGCCAGGAGGCGCGGAGGCCCCTGGCTGGAGACAGGCTGGGCCAGGAGGCGCGGAGGCCCCTGGCTGAGGAGCGGCCGGGCCAGCGGGTGCGGAAACCCCTGGCTGAGGAGCGGCCGGGCCAGCGGGTGCGGAAACCCCTGGCTGCAGACCGGGAGAGCTCACAGCTGGCTCTGGACGCTGTGGCTTCGGGTCCGGGAACTGGAATGGATGGTGAATCAGTGACTGGACTACAGAAGGCTGGGCGACAGAAGGCTGGGCGACAGACTGAACTGACTGGAGGACGGGCGACTGGGGAACAGGGAAAGACTGGAGAGGACGAAACTGGAGGACAGGAGGAGGCTGAGCCATGGAAGACTGGAGGACAGGAGGAGACTGGACTACAGGCTGGACTACTGACTGGAGTGGAGCAGGCTGTACTACTGACTGGAGTGGAGCAGGCTGTACTACTGACTGGAGTGGAGCAGGTGACTGAGCTACAGGTGACTGGAGTGGAGCAGGTGACTGAGCTACAGGTGACTGGACGAGAGCAGGTGACTGAGCTACAGGGGAGTAAACTGGCTGGACCGGGAGCTGAACAGCAGGAGAGTGAACTGGCTGGACTGGGAGCTGAAAAGCAGGAGAGTGAACTGGCTGGACCGGGAGCTGAACGGCAGGAGAGGGAGCTGACTGGGCTGGAGGCTGAACAGCAGGAGAGGGAGCTGAGGGATGAACAGAGGTGGGTGTGGCTGATGACGGAGCTGAGGTGAGTGTGGCTGACGACGGAGCTGAGGTGAGCGTGGCTAATGGCTGAGCTACAGACTGAGCTAGTGACGGAGATAAAGCTACAGCCTGGGCTAGTAAAGCTGGTGCCTGAGCAGGAGAAACCTCAGCTAGCCTAACCAGTGATAATGCGAGGGCGTGAAAGGCTGGATCAGGAGGTGGATGAAGAGGTGAAGTAGCAGATGGAGAGGCTAGCTCTTCCGAGACTCTAGGGAGGTCAGGCTGGGTTCTAGCTGCCTTCAGCCTAGGCGCTGGGACAGGCACGGAGGTGGCTGGACACCAGTCACCCCACCCGAGAAACAGGAGCGGGTGTGGAGGTAGACTGGGTCGCAGCTGCCCTCCTCCTGGGAGCTGGCACAGGTGTGGGTGTAGGGGTTGGCTGATAGGAGTGGAAATAACAACTGGGTGAGTGACACTGACAGGTCTAACGGGTTTTAGTCTGGTCTCTCTGCCATCACTATTTACAGTCTTTGGGGGAGCAGAACAGAAAAAATCCTCCCAGTCCACAGAATCCTCCAGGAGGGAAACATCCCATGAATCAGAGATGGGTTCATCGGTGGTTTTAAATGAGGAATCGAATGAGGGTGGAAAACAGTCACTGGAACTCACCACCGGAATTGCTGGAAATAGTCAATTTTATGGCGTGCGCCGCTTTCTCCGGGAAGAGGAAGCGGGCGGGTACACATCCAAGCCTCTGGCGCGGGAGCCTCTGTTGAGCCGAGGTGGGAGGCGGAGCCGCTGTGCCGTGGCGAGGTTGAAGGTCCGGTGAATGAGGCAGATGGCGTGTGAGCGAGGAGCGGACCCGCGAGAGAGGGAACGGCTGCAGCGGCGTGAAACGTCCACTCTCCGCGGGCGAATGCTCCGGTGCAGGTGAGGCAGCAGGTGGGGAACGCGCGGCATCTCCGAGGCCCGCCCAGAGCCAGGCGAGTTCCTCGAAGATGTGCTCTTGCTCGCAAGAGCCGCTCTTTCCCTTGAGCTTCTCCGTCCAAATGGAGAGCGCTGCCTCCTGCCGCTCAAAAAGGTCCGAGTCCGCTGGGTCAAAAGCTGGTCGTGTCATTCTGTCAGGGGTGTCGTGTGTGGAGGCGAGGAAAGGATGACCCAAACGCTGGACTCACGGTGCAGGATGATCGGGGTTTATTGAAAGCAGGCTGGATGAACAGAACACGAACTGAAATGGCTGACTGAGTGGACGACTGACTGAAGAACTGAATGGCTGGCTGACTGATCTGAACATACGACATTAACATCACGAGAACATCAATGACACGACACTGGACTGGTTGAACTGAGGAACATAAATACACAGGCTGAGTGAGGAGTGATTAGAAACTGGTGAGTACACAGCTGAACATAATGAACTAACGATAAATGGGAAGAGGACTGAACATAATGCACATGGACCAAGGTTAACACAATAAAACAGGAAGTGAAACAGGCAGAAGATAAACAATGAGGACGAACTGAAAATACTGGGTCAACGACCCAGAAACCCTGACAGAATTAAATCCTGTCCAAATACAACGGGTGCCTGTTCCTAGGAGGAAGTGATGCAAGAGTCTCCTGGCTGGCACCTCCATCTTCATCATCTGTTGTCCAGTATATCCACCCTCCCTCCCGTGCATATGCTCAGACCATCTCAGCCTTTCTTCTAATCTGCACCATGCTCCTGGCCTTCAATTCAACCTGCTCTCCTCTATACATATATACACCTGCCCTCTCTTTATATTATCAGCCAGCTCTCCATTTACCTGTCGTAGCTCTACTTCAAAGTCCCAACTCTCACCTCCACACTCCTGACTTTCCTTCTCTCTGACTGCCTCCTAAGATCCCTTCCGTCTTTCCTCTTCCTTTGTCTTTGGCCAACAGTAGCACAGTTTCAGCCAGCACCGTATTGGCCAACAGCACCGTGGCGCATCTCTGAATGCGCCATGGTGCTGTTGGCAGTGTGCGGCCGCAGCACCCGGCCCACGAGGCGTTGGAAAGTGGCAGGGGCTCCGAACGGAAGTGTGACAAACTGTACAGAGTGGAGAAGGCCGTCTTATCTTTGGACTCTGCAGACCAGGCAGTCTGCCAGTAGCCCTTGGTTAAATCCAGTGTGGTGAAAAAGCGAGCACTCCCAGCAGTCATGTCCCGGTTGCCTGCACCTCCAACACGCCTGCCCCGGCGCTCATGTGGCTCCTGGTGAGTGAGGTGTCATGTCTGCACCTACCAGGACATGGGGGGAGAGAGCAGAGGGAATTCTGTCTGTGCCGCGGTGTTGAAGTTCCCCGGAGCCTCCACCTCAGAGCAGTAACGGATCAGCTCCCGGGGACCATCTGTGGCTGCTCTGCTGCCTCAGCCGCACAGAGAAGAATTCCTCCGCCAAAGTCACAGCAGCATCCAAGCCAGCTGGGTGGTGGCAGCGGACCCACCCTGCAGTTTCTGCTGGAAGCCCGGCGATGAATTGTTCCACCACCACCACCTGCTCCACGATGCAAGCCTCCCCTCCAGTGGCCCCAGGTTGCAGCCATGGCACTGCTGCCTTACTGAGCCACCTACTGTAGGCAAATGGCCCGTCCTCTGGCCCCATCTCAGCGCCGATCTCTCCATCCAAACAATGCAGAGAGTCAACTGCTTTTGTCATACATTCAATATATAATAGTTTGGAAAGAAATCGTGATGCGAAGAAACAGTCTTTGCCAAAACAAAATTCAACTTCGACTGAAGTTAAATCTTTACCTGAGAATTTTCAGTGCACAGTGTGGACTTTCCAATCCAGCAGATAGCAGCTTCACTCCTAAATCCTTCAGGTCATTGTTACTCAGGTTCAGCTCTGTCAGACTGGAGACCTGTGAGCTTAGTACCAAAGACAGAGCTTCACAGGTTCTTTCTGACAAATTGCAGTTGCTCAGCCTTGAAATGAATTAACAAAACATTTGTAACATCTTGAGGTATAAAAAAAGAGACCTCCAAAGAGGTTTTACTTGTTCAGATATAAGGATGGTTGATTGCAGGATCAAACAGTTTAATAATGCCACTTTAAATTCCCATGGGAATTTTAGATTCCATTATCTAAAGTTAATAATCTGACCAAAAGATTTAAAACTGTCTATAGTCAAAGTTGATGTTGCTGGTGTTTTAATGTGTTGCCATTGTTTTCACAATTGTCAAATCATGGGTTTTGTTTAGTTTAGCGTTTAGTGAACAGTCCTAGTGTTTTAAGAAATGTTCTAATTCTTGTTATCTATGTACTTACAGAGCTGTTTTCGAGGCTTTGACCACTAGCAAAAGCCTCAGAAGAGCCTCCTCTGAAGCAGAGTACTTCTTCAGGTCAAAAACATGCAGATGTTCTTCTGATGACAGTAAAATGAAGACCAAAGCTGACCACTGAGCTGGGGAAAGTTCATATGTAGAAAGGCTTCCTGAACTTAGATACTGTTGGGTCTCCTCTATTAGAGAACGATCATTTAGTTCATTCAGACAGTGGAGAAGATTGATGCTTCTCTCTGGAGACAGATTCTCACCGAGCTTCTCCTTGATATACTGGATTGTTTTCTGGTTGGTTTTCGACCGACAGTCTGTTTTTTTCAGTAGGCTCTGTAGTTTATCCTGATTGGTCTGCAGAGAAAGACCCAGAAGGAAGCGAAGGAACAAGTCCAGGTGTCCATTTGAACTCTGTAAGGCCCTGTCAATGGAAATTTTGTTGATCTTCTTTGAAGATATTTTACTGAAAAGCAGTCGAAGGTTTTTCAGAGACAGTGGTGGTGAAAGCATCACATTTTTGTTGCTATTTATAAGCGACATCCTCACATAAAGAGCAGCCAGAAACTCCTGAGCGCTCAGATGGACGATGGCTAAACATCTTGTCTTTCCTTTCCTTCCTCGATCTTCTTTGAAGATCTCTGTGAACACTCCTGAGCACACCGAGGCTTCACTGAAATCAATGCCGCTCTCTCTCAGATCCTTCTCATAGAAGATCAGGTTGCCCTTTTCCAGCTGCTCAAAGGCCAGTTTTGCTAATGACTTAATGTATTGAATGCTCTTCTCTGGGCCATACTTTTCCTTTGTCCGATCTATCTGAAACACCAGGAACTCTGCGTACATCTCAGTCAAAGTCCTGGGCAGCTCTCCTCCCTCTCTGGTTTTCAACACATCTTCCAGAACTGTTGCAGTGATCCAGCAGAAGACTGGGATGTGGCACATGATGTGGAGGCTTGCTGTTGTTTTGATATGGCAGATGAGTTTGTCAGCTTGCTCCTTACCTTTGAATCTCTTCCTGAAGTACTCCTCTTTCTGTGGGTCAGTGAACCCTCTGACCTCAGTTGTACTGCTGATAAACTCTCGAGGGATCTGATTGGCTGCTGCAGGCCTTGTGGTTATCCAAATGCGAGCAGAGCGTAGCAGTTTCCCATTGATGAGTTTCCTCAGCAAGACATCTGTTTTAGTTGCCTTTGTTACATCGACAGAGCGAATGTCTTCAGAATGAAGGTCGAGATGAAGGCGGCTCTCATCCAGCCCATCAAACACAAACAGAAGTTTGAATTTACTCTTGTCATAGTTGGTGATTCCTGATGACTGAACATCTGTAAAGATGTAATTCAGAGCGTCCTGTGGGATGCCTACAGTTTCTGGGATGCATTCATGAATGAGCTCTGCCAAACTGAACTTTTCTCCCTTCAGTGGATTCAGCTGACGGAAGGTGAAGGGGAAAATCAGATGCACATCTTGATTGGATCTTTGTTCAGCCCAGTCCAAAACAAACTTGTGAACAAGGAAGGTTTTTCCAATTCCTGCGATTCCATTGGTCATCACTGTTTTGATGGGTCTGTAGTCTCCTGAAGGATGTTTGAACATGTCTGTGGGTCTAATAGATTTCTCTGGTTCTGCTGGCTTCCATGCCTTTTCAATCTGCCGGACCTCATGCTGTGTGTTGATATGTACATCATACCCAGCTGTGATGTACAGCTCTGTGTAGATATCAGCCAGACGCTGTTTATCTTCTGTCCAACCTTCTTGTGCACACGTGAACTTGTCCTGGAAGTTTGATTGAAGCATCTGCTGGTAAAACATGATGGGGCAAGGCTCTGGTACTGGAACCATCACATCTGTATCAAACAAGTAACAAATTATAAACCTGTGTCTACAAATACCCATGTTAATGTTAGAAACACATGAATTTCAGGATGAAATATTGTCTCAAGATAATGCTTCATGCATTTCTTCAGGAAACATTATAACTTTCATAATTGGAAGTTAATGTTTGACTGAAAACATTTACAGAAATACATTTATAACCGCCTTAGAAGCTCAACTTTAGCCATGAGGAGTCAGTAAAAATAAATTCCACTCTGAATATATAGATGAAAAGTTATTCAAGCAGGTTCGTGGTTTATTTTAAAAAGTGTGAGTGTCACGGTGAGTGGAGTGAGCCATGTGAGGAAAATGAAGGAGGATCCAATTGCAGGCACTCGTGAAGGTGTGAAGGTGGTTTATTGAACACAAAACACAGGTAGAAAAATGGCAAACGGAGATTACACTAAACTAGACTGGGAACAACTAAACTTCTAAATACGAACCAGAACACGAACATGAAGGAGGATGGGCAGAGGCAAATGACGATGGAAAGCAGGGAGAACACACAGGTGAGGCACGATAGATACACAGACTACAATGACAGGAGACACGACTTAAATACACTCAGAGGAACACAGGGAGATAACACACAGGTGGGGAACACAGCTGGAAGTAATTAACGAGACAACGGGGGCAAAACTGAATACGTTCACATCAGACACGGACTTAATAATAAATCAATAAATCAACAAAACAGGAAACAAGAAATCACCACACAAAGACGCAGACTAGACACAGAACTAGACCCACACAAAACATGAGAACATAAAACCTGAGAACAAAACCCTAAACCAGAATCACTGAAAAATAGATAAATAATAATAATAATAATGATGATGATGATGATGATGATGATAATAACAATAATAATAATAATAATCAACAAAGCACCAGAGAACAAAACAATCATTCAAAAATAAACCAAAACATAGGAACTAAAAAAGCTGGGTCAAACCGACCCAGAACCGTAACAGTGAGCAGGCTAGACAGTCACCTAGTCTTCAGAACCAGCTTGAAAGGATGACTACCAAAAGCTGCTGACAGTGTTGTGTTGTCAGTCTTCCCGTACAGGAATAATTCATGATTCACTAAGGACTAGATATTACAATCCCTGATAATGCATTGCTTCAAACGGAGACCAAAGACCATTGATCAGTGGTCCTTGATCAGTAGTTGTTGATCAGTGGTCATGAGAATTTGCATAATCATGATGAAGGAACTGACCTCCCAGCCCATTGTTCCTTCAGTGGGCTGGTTTCAGTCATTATGCAAATGTGCTGTTTATAAGACTGGGGAAACCTGCAGTCAGCTGAGACTGAAGAAGTCACCTGGATGAGTGACGAAACATTTCTCCCACTGAAAATGTCCAGATGAACAGAATCAACCTTTGGAGATGTGGTTTTGGTGGTTTCATTGAGCAATAACCTTCAGCTTGTACTGGGGTGGTTTCTGAGTGTGAAGCATCTCAAATGAAGTCAGAGGCCATGGTTCTCAACCAGGAAGGTGGTATCTGTAAGGCCAGATATCACTGAGTGATCCGGCACGTGCTAGCATCTTGCACCATTGCTGTTTTGTGCTGGATTGTCTCGGGGGCAACCTGGGGTCTTGCCTGGTGTGATAGACCCCAGCCTCTATAGATCTTGTGCTCAGAGCTTGTTCCAAAGCTTGTTCCGTCCAGCTTTGTCCAGGTGCTGGTAGGATTTCTGGATGTCAGCCACCTCCTTTATCTGCCGGTGGTACTATTGAACCCCGATCCTTTTGTCCCCATGATAGAACAGAGAAAACCGACTCATAGTGTGTTAAAACATTTATATTTCTTTTTATTCAATCATCTTCTGGAAGAGAGAGACTCCTGCACAGCTCAAACGCCAGTTGCAAGAGCTCTAACATACCATTCAGGGGCCTGTCCTTCCATGATGGTTCCTCCTCTTTTTTGGGTTTCTGCTGCCTGAGGTCTTCACTGATCACACGGTCAGTTGGGGCCATCTTCCTGATGTAATCGTGGATCTTTGTAGTCTCATCCTGGACTGTGTTACTGACATTCATCAGTCCCCGGCCTCCTTCCTTCCACTTAGCGTACAGCCTCAGGTTGCTGGACTTGGGGTGAAACCCTCCATGCATGGTCAGGAGCTTCATTGTCTGTATGTCAGTGGCTTCTATCTCCTCCTTTGGCCAACTTATTATCACAGCAGGGTACCTGATCACGGGCAGGGCGTAGGTGTTGATAGCCCGGATCTTGTTGTTACCATTCAGCTGAGTCCTCAGGACTTGCCTGACCCTCTGCAGGTACTTGGTGGTTGCAGCTTTTCTAGCAGCATACGCCACACCCATACATCATTGAGTTTGTGGTGACAGCTGTTTGGGTCATAGGCCTTCTTGTAACCAATCCAGGCAGTGCACAGGTTGGTCAGCCTAGTCTTGCAGTCTCGGGCAGCTGCTCAGTCTACCAGTAGCTGGTGTTTTGCTCCTCTGCTATTCTTGCCAATCCCCTTCTGTGCCCCACTCATGTATTGAGCTATATGCCTGTTCACCTTAGCTGCTATGATGCCTGAAAGGATCTTCCATGTGGTACTGTTGGGGAGTAACGGAACACATGTACCGACGTTACGTATTTAAAATACAAAATATGAGTAACTGTATTCTGTTACAGTTACCATTTAAAACGGTGATATTCAGAATACAGTTACTTTGTTGAAATAAATAAATTACACGGTGGTCTTTTCCTGTTTCATATGTTAGGCTATGCCCTCTCTATTTTTGGTAATTCCACGCCGGTGGAAACCCAAACAAAACACGCATTAAGAGGCTCTAATGCCTGGGTCTCAATCTCGTGGCCCATGTCACCTCTACCTACAGCCCGCATAATGACGTGAAGAAATATTTTTTAAAATTATTATTCAAAAAATTATTTAGAGTGTTACAGGCATAGCCCTAAAGAATGTAGCCTCATGGGCAGTGTAGCCCAGCTGTAAGTAAGCTATTAAGACTCGACTGTACACTGTGTTCGTGTTTTCCTCCCAAACATTAAGTTCCGTTGGAGCAGCCTTTCAACGCCTCTCTCTGTCTCTCGCTAGCAAAGTTGACCCAGACAACAAAGTAAAGCTAGTTTTCGGCTACGAGCCCGACATGAACCCGATGTATTAGCCAGAGGTCCCTTTACTACGGTTTGGAGACGCGGACCTGTTTTATATACGCGCGGAATAGTTTTCTATACGAGATCGCTGCAAAAAGTGCAGCTTTACCTAATGTCCACCTACTGTTACTCATTTATATTAAGATTTAAACATCTAGTTGGTATTGGTATGGAGAGTAACCTTCAGTAATAGTAATAAATCACACAGCAATAGGACATTCATGTAGTTGTTAAAAGCTTGATAATATATTAAGTAATTCAAAGTATTCCGTTACGTTACTCTCATTGAGTAACATAACATTACAAAATACATTTTGGGGCACGTATTCTGTAATCTAGTGGAATACATTTGAAAAGTAACCTTCCCAACACTGGGTACTGAGGCAGGTTATTGGCCGGTAGTTGGATGGGACCGGTCCCTTCTCGGGGTCTTTGGGGATCAGGACTGTCCCACCTTCAGTTAACCATTCCGGGTGTCTCTCATTGACTAGCAGCTTGTTCATTTGTGCTGCCAGGTGCTCGCGGAGTGTAGTCAGCTTTGTCAGCCAGTAGGCGTGAACCATGTTGGAGCCTGGTGCCGCCCAACTCTCCATACTGGAGACCCTTTCTTGGATGTCTCCCACTGTGATGGTTACTGGTCCCTGTTCAGGGAGGTTACTGTGGTCTGCTCTTAAATCCACTAGCCACTGACCATTGCCGGTATGGGTTTGCTTCCTTCTCCCATATGCTCTTCCAGTATTGCTCCATTTGCTCCAAAAAACTCTCTAACGTATTATTAAAGGCTCTGCAAATATAAAGCTAAATCTTCCTTAATGTCATTAGTAACACTCTGTTGTTTCTCTAGTATGACTGCAGATGTGGGGTGAAGATACTGTTCCTTCTAGTTTGAGTGTGGGCAGAACTTCTGTATTCCTGGGATTTCTTACATAAAAGAGATGTACTTTTATCTTCAGTCTGAGGAAGATGAGCTTGAGATGATGAAAGTCCTGTTCTCCTTCTCTCTATGTGGAAGGGCGTCTCGAGTTTATTTTGATTTTCTTAGGTTAGATTTCAATAATGTTAAGTTCTTGTGCTATTATTTAGTTTTTAGTCTAGGTTATGTTTCCATGTTTGTGAGTCTTTTCCCGTCTTCTGTGTTAGTCCGTCTTCTCCTCATTATCCTCATGTGTTTCTCCCTGCATTCTGTGTTTCCCCAGTCTGTCATGTAGTTCTTATCTGAGTGTTTCATGTTGTCAAGCTTATGTTATCATGTCTACATCTCTCCATGTTTCCTGTTTTTTGGGGGGGTTTTTTTGAAAGTCTTGCATTTCCATGTTCAGTGTGTTTAGGTTCATTTGTTGTCAGCTGTGTCTCCCACTGTTCAGTGTCCGGTCGTCTCTTTGTCTTGTATCACAGCTCTTCAGGTTTCAGGTTGTTTTCATGCTTCTGCTCAGGTGCATGTTCATTTTCACGTGGTTCACGTCATAGTTCCACATGCACCTTTTCAGATTCAAAGCAATGTTCATGCTTCCTCGTCATAGTTGATCTTAGTTTATTCCCAGTTTAGGTTTTTTCCCCAGCTCGCTTTGCCTACTTTTATATTCATGTATTTTCAGCCAAATAAAGAGCTCGCCTTTGTTTGAGTTTACGCTGCCTTGTCTGTTTTTGGGATCGCTCCGCAAACACACTGGCTACACAGCAGTGAGACACAGCTTCGCTAATGTACACTGACTGACAGACGAACAGAATATGAACATTACACCAATATTACCTGTAGCCTCTCAAACTTTGTCAGACTGCAATGACTTCCTGTTTATGTCTTCCTGTGACTCACCTTCTGCTCTGGACCTGCTGGCAGACAAACTGAGCAGCAGGTCATTCCTACTGATCCGCTCTAAAACCTTTCTGGTCACCTTCACAGCTCCAGGAAGTCTGTAGGTCTGCACCATCAGGTCCACAGTGTCCCACCTGTTTGTCATCTCTAGTCTGCTTTTCTTGATGGTTGGGAGGCCTTGAATGATGTTGGCCTGCTGTAGGAACCACTTGAATTTTTTGAACTCCCCATCTCCCAAATCATCTAAGGTGTTTAAGAGGTCCTCTGGTGTCATCACAGCTCCCTGAAGAATAGAACAGAAAATTTTCTGCTGAAAAGTAGAGATCAAAGAGGTACAACACAAATGTTACAGCAAAGGGAAGCCAGGACGTCAGATCGAGGGCAGATATCATCATCCCCACCCTCCTAGATTGGGTACCAAGCCCCAAGAGCAACTGGTGCATTGAAGGCATTGAACGTGAGAGCAGCTGACCTGAGAGATTGCCAAGACTATGTGAAGTACCCTCTGGTATACTAGAAGATTACATCATCACAGACAATCCCTATTGTGACCATCACCAAAACCAACCAGCTGATCTACATCATAGTAGCAGTGATCACCAAGAGGCTTGGCTAAAAGATGAACAGCAGTACCCTCCATAGAGAAGGAAACTAGAAGTCAAGATGAAGGCAGCATGGAGGGAAGTTAGCCAACTATCTGAGCTTCAGAAAGGTGTGATGAAGAAAGAGATGCCTAAGAAGCAGTGTTGGGGAGTAACAGAATACATGTACTGGCCTTACGTATTAAAATACAAAATATGAGTACCTGTATTCCATTACAGTTACCATTTAAAAAGGTGATATTCAGAATACAGTCACTTTGTTGAAATAAAGGGATTACACGGCGGTCATTTCCTGTTTCATATGTTAGGCTCTCAATCTCACGGCCCATGTCACCTCTACTGGCGGCCCACATAATGACATGCAGAAATATTTTTTTTAATTATTATTCAAAAAATGATTTAATATGAAGGCAATAGTCAGAGTGTTACAGGCAAAGCCCTAAAGAATGTAGCCTCATGGGCAGTGTAGTCCGTGCTGCAGGGAGAATGGACTGCCATACACGTGATGTGTCTGTGAGCGAGGGAGGGAGAGAAAGGAAAAGTACGAGTTGTCACCGAGCAGAAAGATGGAAGCATGTAAATATAATAATAACCACTGCAGCCAAAAACAGTGCCTGACGAGCCCAGCTGTAAGTAAGCTATTAAGACTCGACTGTACACTGTGTTCGTGTTTTCCTCCCAAACATTAAGTTCTGTTGGAGCAGCCTTTCAACGCCTCTCTCTGTCTCTCACTAGCAAAGTTGACCCAGACAACAAAGTAAAGCTAGTTTTCGGCTACGAGCCCGACACGAACCCACCGTATTAGCCAGAGGTCCCTTTACTACGGTTCAGAGCCGCGGACCTGTTTTATATACGCGCGGAATAGTTTTCTATACAAGATCGCTGCAAAAAGTGCAGCCTTACCTAATGTCCACCTACTGTTACTCATTTATATTAAGATTTAAACATCTAGTTGGTATTGGTATGGCGAGTAACCTTCAGTAATAGTAATAAATCACACAGCAATAGGACATTCATGTAGTTGTAAAAAGCATGATAATATATTAAGTAATCCAAAGTATTCAGAATACGTTACTCTCATTGAGTAACATAACATTCCAAAATACATTACAAAACGTTACATTTTGGGGCATTTAATCTGTAATCTGTAGTGGAATACATTTTAAAAGTAACCTTCCCAACACTGCTAAGAAGTATGTGGCAGGGATGTGGTCTCTGGCCTGCTGCAGTGGATGGGTGGTGCAGCGAGCTCTCGGGCGCAGAGGGGACATGTGTGTGTGCTGAGACTAATGACTCTCTCATTATATATAGTGACGGCAGAGACTGATGGAAAAGTGTGTGCAGTGGAGGAAGCTGCGAGAGGAGCTGACTCCTGGCTCGAGTTGTGCCTTAACCTGAACGAACTGGTGAACAAAAATAAAGAAACCCAAAACACGTCAGTACACTGTGTGGGTCCGATCATACAAAGTACAACAAGCTGCTCATACCTCAAGCCTTAGAAACTGCCAAGCAAAGACTCACAGTCTTGGCCAGCAGCTTAAAGAGGTATGCAAGAGAGACAGAAGCTAGGAGAAAAACAAACAACCGAACCTTCCAAGGTGTACTCTCAGTAGCAACAATATGAGAAGAGTACCACCGATGCTGTAGCCATACTGAAAGAGCATACAGAAGAAGCATGCAACACATAACAACAATGTTCAGTGGCTAGTGAATCTGAGACCACAGCAACCTCCCTGAACAGGATCCAGTAACCAGCTCTTCATTATCGGATGTCTCACACTTTGATAGACAGCACCTTTTAAAATCCTTGGTGTGTCACTGAGTTTCAGTTCGTGCTTTAATTTTTCTTGTGTTTAGTTCGCTCAGCGTTCACCTGTCTCACCTTTCAGAGTTCTGTCTCTGAATTCAGGTTTAAGTTCATTTGAATGGAAAACTCCATTTCCTGCTGTATCCTGAGAGTTGTTATCTGTGTATAAATGTTCTGGTCCATAAATCAACTCACATTCTGCATACATACGTTCAGCATAATCTGACAGTTTAGTGAAAACCTGATATGATGACAGCGCTAACTCACAGAAAGAGCTGAGACAGCAGAGCACAAAAAGGTCTACAGCAGATGTTCGACTCTCTTCTGTCTGCTGGTTAAGAAGAACAGCAAAGGTGAAAACTTTGAGGTCAAATGTGAACCAGCTGAGATGATACCAGACAAACACACCTGAACTGATATTTACCTTTGTAAGCAGCAGCAGCTCCCTCCCCGAAGCCTTCGCTGATCCTTCTGCATACAGAGAGATTTGAATCTGTCCACTCTTCAGGACAAAGAGCTGAAAAAAGAAGAGGAAAGATCATCACATCTTTTTCGCAACCAAACAGGAAGTGCATCATTTCCTTGTGTGAACACAGCTGATTCACGATATGTAGCACACGCTGTCTGAGCAGCTTCACACAAAAAATAGATGAACTGACCCTTTAAACCTCAGCCACACAAGCTGAGAGTTCACCAGCTGTAGTTTAAAGATGGACACGGCCTGTCCCTGCTGTCACTTGGTGAGAGGTACCGTGGACAGGCTGCGAACCACACAGAGTGGACAGTGAAGCTCCTGGATAACACGAACCCTGTGTTATTCTCTGACATGCAGCCTTCTGCATTAGCATAAACGTGTCTGTCACTGAGCCGCGTCGTGAACACGGAGGTGAAGGTGGGGGCGAATATAGAAGATACTGACATGAAGTGAAAAACCTGTGGTTTGGGTCAAAAAGTTTCCAGCAGCTTCACAAGAAACAGGAAATCATAAAAACTTTAACATCCTTTCACAGTGACGCACATCTCCAAAATGCTGTTTTACTGCTCGGTCTTTAACTCTGACAACGGGTTTCCTGCTACATCGTATCGAATCTGATCTGATCTGATCTAATCAAACTACACGGACATCAGTTAGAACACTGAGTTGCAATACAGACATATTCACCAATAACCCAACATTTATTACCATACAAGAGGTATTTATTTTTAGAGTCATAAATATCTGTAGAGTCCGACTTCAATTCAATTCAATTCAATTCAATTTTATTTATATAGCGCCAAATCACAACAACAGTCGCCTCAAGGTGCTTTATATTGTACAGTAGATCGCACAATAATACATACAGAGAAAAACCCAACAATCATATGACCCCCTATGAGCAGCACTTTGGCGACAGTGGAAAGGAAAAACTCCCTTTTAACAGGAAGAAACCTTCGGCAGAACCAGGCTCAGGGAGGGGCGGGGCCATCTGCTGTGATTGGTTGGGGTGAGAGAAGGAAGACAGGATAAAGACATGCTGTGGAAGAGAGACAGAGATTAATAACAGATATGATTCGATGCAGAGAGGTCTATTAACACATAGTGAGTGAGAAAGGTGACTGGAAAGGAAAAACTCAAGGCATCATGGGAATCCCTGGCAGCCTACACCTATTGCAGCATAACTAAGGCAGGATTCAGGGTCACCTGGTCCAGCCCTAACTATATGCTTTAGCAAAAAGGAAAGTTTGAAGCCTAATCTTGAAAGTAGAGATAGTGTCTGTCTCCCGAATCCAAACTGGAAGCTGGTTCCACAGAAGAGGGGCCTGAAAACTGAAGGCTCTGCCTCCCATTCTACTTTTAAATACTCTAGGAACAACAAGTAGGCCTGCAGTGTGAGAGCGAAGTGCTCTAATAGGGTAATATGGTACTACAAGGTCATTAAGATAAGATGGGGCCTGATTATTTAAGACCTTGTATGTGAGGAGCAGGATTTTGAATTCTGGATTTAACAGGAAGCCAATGAAGGAAGCCAAAACAGGAGAAATCTGCTCTCTCTTTCTAGTCCCTGTCAGGACTCTTGCTGCAGCATTTTGGATCAGCTGAAGACTTTTCAGGGAGTTTTAGGACATCCTGATAATAATGAATTACAGTAGTCCAGCCTGGAAGTAATAAATGCATGAACTAGTTTTTCAGCGTCACTCTGAGACAGGATATTTCTAATTTTAGAGATGTTGCACAAATGGAAGAAAGCAGTCTTACATATTTGTTTAATATGTGCGTTGAAGGACATGTCCTGGTCAAAAATGACTCCAAGGTTCCTCACAGCATTACTGGAGGCCAAGGTAATGCCATCCAGAGTAAGAATCTGCTTAGATACCATATTTCTAAGATTTTCAGGGCCAAGTACAATAACCTCAGTTTGATCTGAATTAAGAAGCAGAAAGTTAGCGGCCATCCAGGTCTTTATGTCTTTAAGACATTCCTGCAGTTTAATTAATTGGTGTGTGTTACCTGGCTTCATGGACAGATAGAGCTGCGTGTCATCTGCATAGCAGTGAAAATTTATGCTATGTCTTCTAATGATGCTGCCTAAGGGAAGCATGTATAATGTAAATAGAATTGGTCCTAGCACTGAACCCTGTGGAACTCCATAATTGACCTCAGTGTGTGAAGAGGACTCTCCATTTACATGTACAAATTGGAGTCTATTAGATAGATATGATACAAACCACTGCAGTGCAGTACCTGTAATACCTACAGCATGTTCTAATCGCTCTAATAGGATATTATGGTCAACAGTATCGAACGCAGCACTGAGGTCTAGCAGGACAAGCACAGAGATGAGTCCACTGTCAGAGGCCATAAGAAGATCATTTGTAACTGTCATGATCCTGGGTCCTTTTGACCCAGCGTTTTGTGTTTTCTATTAGTGTCATTTTGGTTCTGTTCTTCCTCCTGTTTAGTGTTATTCCGTTCTGCCGTCTACTCCTGTGTTAAGTCTGCGTTTCCTAGTCTGTGTCTTTGTGTGTATATGTTTCCTGTTTTATTGTGAAGGTCTGCGTCTGATGTGAGTGTTTTCAGTTTGCCTCCCTTGTCTCGTCATGTTAATCTCTCCCAGCTGTGTCCCCCACCTGTGTGTAATCTCCCTGTGTTCTCTGAGTGTATTTTAGTCGTGTCTTTTGTCTTAGTGATTGCTGGTTCGTCTGTGTTGTTTCCCTTCGGTCTCCATGCGTCTCTCCATGTGTTTTTCCCCGGATCTCCCTGCATCTTCATTTCTGGTTTGTTTTGTTAGTTTTACCCAGTTTAGGTTTTCCTGTTAGTGTCACCCGCCATCTCTGTTTGTTTGTTCCACTGTTAATAAATTCTCACCTGCACTTGAGCTGCCGCTGCCTGGTCCTAATTTATTTCCACACGGCTTGCACCCGCAAACCGTGGCAGTACGAACCAGCCACCATGGACCCAGTAGCAGTAAACCCGTCCGAGGAGCTCCGGGACGACATCATTTACAATGTGGAGAATCTTCTTGGCCTGTGGCTAGAACACCCTCCGGAGGAGCTTCGCCACGTCATTGAAAGCCGGTTACAACGGCTCTTCTCCGGCCTGCCATGGCTTTTGGAATCGCTCTCCCCGACCATGCAGGCTTTTCTCCGCCTCACACCACACCTTCTCTCCGCCACTACTACCTCGCTGCCCGAACCGCCGGATGTGATTATGCCCGGCCCGTCGGAGCCGTCTGCGGGGAAGAAACGTCGATCGCGCCGCTGGCGCGCCACCCCACAGCCGGCGCGCCACCCCACAGCCGGACGTTCGGACTTCTAAATCGCCGGCTGTGGTGAGTAAGGACTCTGTTTCTTTTTCGGACTGTGGAACTGTTTACTCCGGGGCTGTGTTTTGTGTGGCCGAGACTAAAGCGAACAGCTATTCCCCTGCTCAGCAGCCCCAAGCTCAGCTAGCCGCCCAGCAGCTATTTTCAGCTCAGTCGCCAGGGTCAGCTGCTCGCTCGCTCTCAGCTCAGGTTTCTGGTGTCACTCCACCGCTGCTTTCAGAATCCAGGCCCTGCAGGAGGGGCAAGCAGCGGCGAAAGAGGGATTATGTGGTGGAAGACACTGGGCTTACTCCGCTGCAATCCTTTGCTTTGTATTTGGGACTTCCACGTTCTGAGCTACACAAACTTCCCGCCTCCTCGTCCCAGCCTCGCTCCACCACACCTCCCCAGCCTCCAGTAGCTCACTTAGCTCCCCAGCCTCCAGAAGCCCAGCTCCCAGGGTCGTCTGCTCACTCACTTTCTGCTCAGCCTCCAGTGCCACACTCTGCTCAGTCTCCAGTGCTCCCAGTGTCACCTGTAGTTCAGTCTCCAGTGCTCCCAGTGTCACCTGTAGCTCAGTCTCCTGTGCCCCCAGTGTCACCTGTAGTTCAGTCTCCTGTGCCCCCAGTGTCACCTGTAGTTCAGTCTCCTGTGCTCCCAGTGTCACCTGTAGTTCAGTCTCCAGTGCCCCCAGTGTCACCTGTAGTTCAGTCTCCAGTGCCCCCAGTGTCACCTGTAGTTCAGTCTCCAGTGCCCCCAGTGTCACCTGTAGTTCAGTCTCCAGTGCCCCCAGTGTCACCTGTAGTTCAGTCTCCTGTGCCCCCAGTGTCACCTGTAGTTCAGTCTCCTGTGCCCCCAGTGTCACCTGTAGTTCAGTCTCCTGTGCTCCCAGTGTCACCTGTAGTTCAGTCTCCAGTGCCCCAGTGTCACCTGTAGTTCAGTCTCCAGTGCCCCAGTGTCACCTGTAGTTCAGTCTCCAGTGCCCCCAGTGTCACCTGTAGTTCAGTCTCCTGTGCCCCAGTGTCACCTGTAGTTCAGTCTCCTGTGCCCCCAGTGTCACCTGTAGTTCAGTCTCCTGTGCCCCCAGTGTCACCTGTAGTTCAGTCTCCTGTGCCCCCAGTGTCACCTGTAGTTCAGTCTCCAGTGCCCCCAGTGTCACCTGTAGTTCAGTCTCCAGTGCCTCCAGTGTCACCTGTAGTTCAGTTTCCTGTGCCGTCTGTAGTCCAGGCCCCTGTGCCGCCTGTAGTCCAGGCCCCTGTGCCGCCTGTAGTCCAGGCCCCTGTGCCGCCTGTAGTCCAGGCCCCTGTGCCGCCTGTAGTCCAGGCCCCTGTGCCTCCAGTGTCTCCAGTATCGCTTTCAGTTCGGTCTCCAGTGCCCCCTGTAGGTCAGGCTCCTGTAGTTCAGGTCCCTGTGCCTCCAGTGTCACCGTTACTTGCAGTACAGGTTCCAGTATTACCAGTTTCACTCATTCACTCCATGCAGGGAGAAAGTCTAAGTTCCAGCCAGGGAGTTTCTCGCACTTTAGCTGCTTCAGGCACCGATATGCACTCCAGGGCCTCCCCAGAAGCTAGGTTTCAGTCCCCAGCTGTTTCTGGACCCCTGAAGATTAAGCAGCCCTCAGAGAATAACTCCGTGTCAGCGCTGTCTGAGCAGAGCCAGTGCTCAGCACAGCACCCTTTGCTTTCGTGTTTGCTAGTGGCCTTCGTGGCTGCTGGCTTGGTCCTGGCTTCTGCTGGAGGGTCCGAGGGACCGCTCCGGCCTTCGTCTCGTGTCTCCGCTGGAGGGTCCGAGGGACCGCTCCGGCCCTCGTCTCGTGTCTCCACTGGAGGGTCCGAGGGACCGCTCCGGCCTTTGCCTCGTGTCTCCGCTGGAGGGTCCGAAGGACCGCTCCGGCCTTTGCCTCGTGTCTCCGCTGGAGGGTCCGACGGACCGCTCCGGCCTTTGCCTCGTGTCTCCGCTGGAGGGTCCGACGGACCGCTCCGGCCTTTGTTTCCTGTCGTCGCTGAAGGGTCCGAAGGACCGCTCCGGCCTTCGTCATCAGCCTTCGCTGGAGGATCCAAGGGACCCGTCCAGCCTGCAGCGCCTCCGGCTTCCACGCCGTCGCCTGCAGCCTCTTCATTCACGCCTGCTGCAGCGTCTCCGTCTCCGGCTTCCACGCCGTCGCCTGCAGCCTCTTCGTTCACGCCTGCTGCAGCGCCTCCGTCTCCGGCTTCCACGCCGCCGCCTGCTGCAGCGCCTCCGTCTCCGGCTTCCACGCCGCCGCCTGCAGCCTCTTCGTTCACGCCAGCTGCAGCGTCTCCGTCTCCGGCTTCCACGCCGTCGCCTGCAGCCTCTTCGTTCACGCCAGCTGCAGCGCCTCCGTCTCCGGCTTCCACGCCGCCGCCTGCTGCAGCGCCTCCGTCTCCGGCTTCCACGCCGCCGCCTGCTGCAGCGCCTCCGTCTCCGGCTTCCACGCCGCCGCCTGCTGCAGCGCCTCCGTCTCCGGCTTCCACGCCGCCGCCTGCTGCAGCCTCATCACCCTCGCCAGCTGCAGCCTCATCACCCTCGCCAGCTGCAGCCTCATCACCCTCGCCAGCTGCAGCCTCATCACCCTCGCCAGCTGCAGCCTCATCAGCCACGCCAGCTGCAGCCTCATCAGCCACGCTAGCTGCAGCCTCCGGGTCTTCACCCTCGCCTGGTCCAGCCTCCGGGTCTTCAGCGTCGTCTGGTCCAGCTTCAGAGTCTTCAGCCTCGTCTGCAGCGGCCTCAGACTTGTCATCCACGCCAGCTGCAGCCGCTGCCTCATCCACGCCAGCTGCAGCCGCTGCCTCATCCACGCCAGCTGCAGCCTCTGGGTCTTCGCCTGGTCCAGCCTCCGTGTCTTCGCCTTCAGTGTCGCCTGGTCCTGCCCCCTCTGGGTCTGCAGCTATCTGGCCACTTTCCAGGCCACTGGCCAGGCGCCATCGCCGTCGTGGCCGGCCCCCGGACCACCTTCGCCTGAGTCGCCGCCGTTGCCTTCCGCACGGCCGGCCCCCTGAACTGCTTCCACGTGACTACCGCTGCCTTCCGCACGGCCGGCCCCCTGAACTGCTTCCACGTGGCCGCCGCTGCCTTCCGCACGGCCGGCCCCCTGAACTGCTTCCACGTGGCCGCCGCTGCCTTCCGCACGGCCGGCCCCCTGAACTGTACTGTTTTTGTTTCCCTGTGCTCTGGTGTGTTTCTTTTCTTTTGGTTTTGGACTGGTGTTTTGGTTTTTGTCTTCTGGGTTTCTGGTGCTCCCGTTTTGTTTTGCCTCGAGCGCTCCTTCCTGGGCCCCCGCCGCCCGCCCTGGTCGGGTTGTTTTCTGTTTCTGGGCGTTTCTTGGGGTTTTTGTTTTGGGCTGTCTGGAGCCAGCCCTTGACGGGGGGGTACTGTCATGATCCTGGGTCCTTTTGACCCAGCGTTTTGTGTTTTCTATTAGTGTCATTTTGGTTCTGTTCTTCCTCCTGTTTAGTGTTATTCCGTTCTGCCGTCTACTCCTGTGTTAAGTCTGCGTTTCCTAGTCTGTGTCTTTGTGTGTATATGTTTCCTGTTTTATTGTGAAGGTCTGCGTCTGATGTGAGTGTTTTCAGTTTGCCTCCCTTGTCTCGTCATGTTAATCTCTCCCAGCTGTGTCCCCCACCTGTGTGTAATCTCCCTGTGTTCTCTGAGTGTATTTTAGTCGTGTCTTTTGTCTTAGTGATTGCTGGTTTGTCTGTGTTGTTTCCCTTCGGTCTCCATGCGTCTCTCCATGTGTTTTTCCCCGGATCTCCCTGCATCTTCATTTCTGGTTTGTTTTGTTAGTTTTACCCAGTTTTGTCACGGCGAGTGGGAAGAGCCGTGTGAAAAAAGGAAAAAGAGGATCCAAGCGCAGGCAGTCGTGAAGGTGTGAAGGTGATTTATTGATACAAAAATATAGAGAGGCAAACGACAAAACGGAGAACTAAACTATACTGGGACAACTAAACCACAGAGCATGAACAAGAACACGAACCTGAACATAAAGCAAGGTGGACGACGGTACAAGATGGTGGCAGCAGGGAGAACACACGAATAGGACATGGAGGATACACAGACGGACCAGCAACAACAATGACTAAAGACGTGACTTAAATACACACAGAGAAACACAAGGAGATTACACACAGGTGGTGGACACAGCTGGGAGTCATTAACAAGACGAGACAGAGGTAAAACTGAACACACTCACATGAGACGCAGACCTTCACAATAAAACAGGAAACAAGAACACTACACAAAGACGCAGACTCGACACTGAGAGACAGACAGAAAATGACACCTAAACCCACACATGAGAACACAAATCCTAATCACCAACAAACAGATACATGAAGCTAGTAATCATCACCACCACCACAATAATCAGCACAACAAGATAAGAAAACAATCCATTACTCAAAAATAAACCAAAACATAATAAACTCAAAATACTGGGTCCAACGGACCCAGAACCGTGACAGTACCCCCCCTCTAAGGGCTGGCTCCCGACAGCCACAAACAAAAAAACAGAACGAAACATGAGCACCAAACCAGGGCGGGCGGAGGGGGTCCAGGAAGGAGGGACAGAAACCAAACAAAAAACAAGGAGCACAAGAGTCCAAACCGTCCAAACAACACAGGAAAACACATCAAAACCAAAAACCAAACAAGAGCTCAACAAGAGTCCACAAACAGTTCAGGGGTCGACCCGAGGTCGGCCATACAGGAGCCAAAACAGGTCAGGGGGCCGGCCATGCACACGGCAACGGGCAAACAGTTCAGGGGGCCGACCGTGCACACAGCAACGGCGGCGACGGGCAAACAGTTCTGGTGGCCGACCGTGCACACAGCAACGGCGGCGACGGGCAAACAGTTCTGGGGGCCGGCCACGTGGAAGGCAGTGGCGGCCACTGAGCAGATCCGGAGGTCGGCCGCGATGCCAGCGGCGGCGACGAACCCTGTCCGGAGGTCGTCCTCGACGGCCATGATGCAAACTTAGAAGCCTGGAAAGCGGCCGGCAGAGGCGAGGCGGAACAGGACGAGCTGGGCCAGCCGATGGCGGAGCAAAAGCCGGGCCAGGCGTTGACGAAGACACAGAGGCCGAGGCAGGACCAGGCGTGGACGAGTCCGACGAGGCAGGACCAGGCGTGGACGAGTCCGACGAGGCAGGACCAGGCGTGGACGAGTCCGACGAGGCAGGACCAGGCGTGGACGAGTCCGACGAGGCAGGACCAGGCGTGGACGAGTCCGACGAGGCAGGACCAGGCGTGGACGAGTCCGACGAGGCAGGACCAGGCGTGGATGATGATGCGGCTGCAGGCGTGGATGAAGCTGCGGCTGCAGGCGTGGATGAAGCTGCGGCTGCAGGCGTGGATGATGATGCGGCTGCAGGCGTGGATGATGATGCGGCTGCAGGCGTGGATGATGATGCGGCTGCAGGCGTGGATGATGATGCGGCAGGCGGCGATGATGACGATGTGGGTGACGGCTGAACAGCCCTCCCCGGACCGCCAGCCGACGGAAGGATGTGCTGTCTGGGTCTTCCAGGACCCTCAGCTAAAGAGGTGTGGTGCTGGGTGGGCTCCACGGACCCACCAGCAGACGTGGCATAAGGCTGGACGGGCGACTCCGGCCCTCCAGCTGACGAGTCATAGGGCTGGACGGGCTCCTCGGGCCCTCCAGCTGGCGAAACCTGAGGCTGGACGGGCGACTCGGGCCCTCCAGCAGACGTGGCTTGAGGCTGGACGGGCGACTCGGGCCCTCCAGCAGACGTGGCTTGAGGCTGGACGGACGACTCGGGCCCTCCAGCAGACGTGACTTGAGGCTGGCTGGGTTCACCTGAACCCCCAGCTGACGAGACCTGGGGCTGGCTGGGTTCTTCCGAACCCCCAGCTGACGAGACCTGGGGCTGGCTGGGTTCTTCCGAACCCCCAGCTGACGACACTTGAAGCTGGCTGGGCTCCTCCGAACCCCCAGCTGACGACACTTGAAGCTGGCTGGGCTCCTCCGAACCCCCAGCTGACGACACTTGAAGCTGGCTGGGCTCCTCCGAACCCCCAGCTGACGACACTTGAAGCTGGTTGGGCTCCTCCAAACCCCCAGCTAACGTGGCTTGAGACTGGACGGGCTCCTCGGGCCCTCCAGTGGAAACAGACACTGAGGCAGCAGGTACGCAGACCTCTGCCGGTGTGGACACTGGTTGGAACTGAGCAGCACCATGGCTAGACTCAGGCAGCAACAGTGGGATGCAGACCTCAGAGGGCTGAATGTGTTCCCCAACACACTCAGCAGAGGACGGAGGCGGACGGGTGAACTCACTTGAGCTCTCAGGGGGCGCTGAGAGCCGAGACTGCTCTGGTGAGTTCCCCAGTGAAACTGCTGGCGCTGGCGTCTTGACCTCTAGGGGTCCAGAGTCAGCTGGTGAGCGACACCCAGCCTCTGGGGAGGCCCTAGAGGGAGTAACCGTCTCTGAGGTGGCCAGCTTAAGAGAACCAGCAGATGTAATGGTGAAGTGTGTTCCCTGCTTAGAATCAGACGGTGAGGATGGTGACTGACTGAGCGGGTGGGTAGGCTGCTGAACTGGTGGTAACTGGGCTACAAGTAGCGAAGTTGTAACAGGTGGTGGAGTGGCTGACTGAACTGAGGGCAGCGTGGCTGCTGACTGAACTGAGGGCAGCGTGGCTGCTGACTGAACTGAGGGCAGCGTGGCTGCTGACTGAACTGAGGGCAGCGTGGCTGCTGACTGAACTGCTAACTGTCCTGCTAGCTGTGTTACAGACCCCACAATAGACTGTGGTGAAAGTGTAGATGGGAAAACATGATCAGGAAAAACTGCTTCGGTGAGGTTTACAACTTCCCCTGAATGAACTGATGGAGACGAAAAAACTTCCCTGACACTTAAGTTCCCTATGTTCATAGTGCTAGACTCAGGTACTCCAGGCTTGGACACAACAGCATGAACACAGTCATTAACACAAAATGTAGGCTCAGAAAAGGCAGTCTTTGGGGCAGTGGCCATGGGTGAGACGGAAAAATCATTGTTATCTTCAAACGACACACAAAAAATAGCTCCAGAAAACACAGTCACAGAGTCTGATGCAGCAGAAAAAGTGTCCCTTTCACTCACCACAGCCGGCTGCTCTGACATTCTGAATTCCGGCTGTGGGGTGCCGCGCCGACGGCGTGAACGTCGCTTCCTCCGTGGAGGCGGCTCCGACGGGCGGGTAACTCCTCATCCGGGCGGTACGGACGGGCGCGTCCTCCGTTGAAGCGAGCGGGCGAGCAGTGACGGCGGGGGGGTGAAGGTGTAGTTCGTGGAGAATAAAGTTTTGTACGAGCGGGTGCAATGAGTCCAATAATCAGGGGTAACTGGAAATAAGGTGTTGTAGGTCCGCTTCCACAGTGTAAAGAGAGGCTTCTCCCTCATGCTCTAGCAACTGGTAAATTAATTTAGAAGCTAAGTTGATAACGGCCTCCTGAAGCTCCCTGGGTGGGGTGACTGCCGCTGGATCCATATCGGGCTGGTCCGTACTGTCACGGCGAGTGGGAAGAGCCGTGTGAAAAAAGGAAAAAGAGGATCCAAGCGCAGGCAGTCGTGAAGGTGTGAAGGTGATTTATTGATACAAAAATATAGAGAGGCAAACGACAAAACGGAGAACTAAACTATACTGGGACAACTAAACCACAGAGCATGAACAAGAACACGAACCTGAACATAAAGCAAGGTGGACGACGGTACAAGATGGTGGCAGCAGGGAGAACACACGAATAGGACATGGAGGATACACAGACGGACCAGCAACAACAATGACTAAAGACGTGACTTAAATACACACAGAGAAACACAAGGAGATTACACACAGATGGTGGACACAGCTGGGAGTCATTAACAAGACGAGACAGAGGTAAAACTGAACACACTCACATGAGACGCAGACCTTCACAATAAAACAGGAAACAAGAACACTACACAAAGACGCAGACTCGACACAGAGACAGACAGAAAATGACACCTAAACCCACACATGAGAACACAAATCCTAATCACCAACAAACAGATACATGAAGCTAGTAATCATCACCACCACCACAATAATCAGCACAACAAGATAAGAAAACAATCCATTACTCAAAAATAAACCAAAACATAATAAACTCAAAATACTGGGTCCAACGGACCCAGAACCGTGACAAGTTTAGGTTTTCCTGTTAGTGTCACCCGCCATCTCTGTTTGTTTGTTCCACTGTTAATAAATTCTCACCTGCACTTGAGCTGCCGCTGCCTGGTCCTAATTTATTTCCACACGGCTTGCACCCGCAAACCGTGACAGTAACCTTCACTAAAGCTGTTTCTGTGCTGTGATGAGCTCTGAAACCTGACTGAAACTCTTCAAATAAGCCATTCCTCTGCAGATGATCTGTTAGCTGTTTGACAACTACTCTTTCAAGGATGTTTGATATGAAAGGAAGGTTGGAGATTGGCCTATAATTAGCTAAGACAGCTGGGTCTAGAGATGGCTTTTTAAGTAAAGGTTTAACTACAGCCAGCTTGAAGGCCTGTGGTACATAGCCGATTATTAGAGATAGGTTGATCATATTTAAGATTGAAGCATTAATTAATGGCAGGACTTCTTTGAGCAGTTTTGTAGGAATGGGGTCTAAAAGACACGTTGATGATTTGGAGGAAGTAATTATTGAAGTTAATTCAGAAAGATCAATTGGAGAAAAAGAGTCTAACTTAACATTGATGGTACTAAAAGTAGCTGTAGATAATATTACATCTGTGGGATGATTATTGATAATTTTTTCTAATGATAAAAATTTTATTTGTGAAGAAGTTCATGAAGTCATTACTAGTTAACGTTAAAGGGATTGTTGGCTCAGTAGAGCTCTGACTTTTGTCAGCCTGGCTACAGTGCTGAAGAGAAACCTGGGGTTGTTCTTATTTTCTTCAATCAGTGACAAATAGTAAGATGTTCTGGCTTTATGGAGGGCTTTCTTATAAAGCAGCAAACTATTTCTCCAGGCTAAATGATGATCCTCTAAATTTGTGACACGCCATTTCCTCTCCAGCTTACGAGTTATCTGCTTTAGGCTACGTGTTTGAGAATTATACCACGGAGTCAGGTACTTGGATTTGAGGCCTTAGTTTTCACAGGAGCTACAGTATCCAGAGTCGCACGTAGTGAGGAGGTAAAATTATTAACAAGATAATCGACCTCTGTTGGAGTAGCGTTCAGATAGCTGCTCTGCTCTATGTTGGTACAGGGCATTGAAGATGATAACAGTGGGTGGATTATATTCTTAAACTTAGTTACAGCACTTTCAGAAAGACATCTACTGTGATAAAGTCTACTCTCCACTGCTGTGTAATCAATTATTGTAAATGTAAATGTTATCAGGAAATGATCAGACAGCAGAGGGTTTTCAGGAAACACTGTTACATGTTCGGTTTCTATGCCATATGTTAAAACAAGATCTAGAGTGTGATTAAAGTGGTGGGTGGGTTCTTTTACATTTTGAGAGAAGCCAATTGAGTCTAATAACAGATTAAATGCCATGTTGAGGCTGTCATTTTTAGCATCTACATGGATGTTAAAATCACCCACAATAATTATTTTATCTGAGCTGAGCACTAAATCAGATAAAAGTCTGAGAAATCAGAGAGAAACTCTGTGTAAGGCCCAGGTGGACGATAGATGATAACAAGTAAGACTGGTTTCTGAGTTTTACAGCTGGGGTGGACGAGGCTAAGCATCAGGCTTTCAAATGAATTAAAAGTCTGTCTGGGTCTTTGGTTGATAAATAGGCTGGTGTGAAAAATTGCTGCCACACCCCCTCGGCCTGTGCTTCGAGGTTTCTGGTAGTTAGAATGACTCGGGGTGTTGATTCATTTAAACTAACATAATCATCCTGCTGCAACCAGGTTTCTGTAAGGCAGAGTAAATCGATTTGTTGATCAATTATTAAGTCATGTACTAACAGAGACTTGGAGGAGAGAGACCTAATATTTAATAATCCACATTTCACTGTTTTACTCTTTGGTTCAGATGTGGATACTGTATTGTTCTTTCTTTGGGATTTTTATGTTTAAGTTGTTTGTTGCTGGTTTTAGTTTGTTTTTGTCTGTTTGGGAGCTGACACAGTCTCAATGGAGATGGGTTTTGGGGGGTAGCAGGAGGAGAGAAGCTGCAGAGAGGCGTGTAAGACTGCAACTCTGCTTCCTGGTCCCAACTCTGGATAGTCATATTTTGGGGGGTTAATAAATTGGTCCATATTTCTAGAAATGAGAGCTGCTCCATCCAAAGTGGGATGGATGCCGTCTCTCCTAACAAGACCAGGTTTCCTCCAGAAGGTTTGCCAATTATCTATGAAGCCCACATCGTTTCTGGGACACCACTCAGACAGCCAGCAATTTAAAGAGAACATGCGGCTAAAACATGTCACTCCTGGTCTGATTGGGGAGGGGACCAGAGAAAACTACAGAGTCCCACATTGTCAGTGAGCGCTCGCCTGGATTTTCCTGTTGGAAACTAAAATATCCAATTATTCCAGCGCCTTGTTAACACTAATGAGACCTCCTGTGGGCGAACTGGTTTCCACAGCATTGTCAGCATCAGTGATCTCAGCCCACAAACCAGCAGCTTAACGTGCTGCAGACACAGTTTTGATCCAAGTATGAAAGACAGTCGTGTTTAAATGATGTGAGTTTGTCCTGTTACTTCTGAGCCTCTGAAAATCGAGACTGTGTACTAAAAACGTCTGTGATTACTAAACAGTTCAAGTCTCCACTTCGGTCACACCTGCACTGATTTCAGCTCCATCCATGTTCATCGTGTTCACTGCTAGAACCAAATGATGGAGCTCAGTGTTTAGGAAGCGAAGGGAGTCAAATCACAACATGCTCAGGATGTTTTATTAGAAAGAAATGGAGAAACTCGGGGTTAGGGTTAGGAGGTCGAGCGTCATCTCATTTTAATGAGTCCAAAACTCAGCCTTTCCCGTGTCAGCTCCACGTGTCTCCCCTCCACCTGTGTCCCCTCCACCCGTGTCCCCTCCACGTGTGTCCCCTCCACCCGTGTCCCCTCCACCCGTGTCCCCTCAACGAGTGTCCCCTTCACGTGTGTCCCCTCCACGTGTGTCCCCTCCACCCGTGTCCCGTCCACCCGTGTCCCCGCCACCCGTGTCCCCTCCACCCGTGTCCCCTGCACCCGTGTCCCCGCCACCCGTGTCCCCTCCACCCGTGTCCCCTGCACCCGTGTCCCCTGCACCCGTGTCCCCTCCACCCGTGTCCCCTGCACCTGTGTCCCCTCCACCAGTGTCTCCCTCAGTGTGTCTGTGTTATGAACACCTTCCTCTGTAGCTTTTTTATCATGCTTGAAGCGCTTTGTGTCTTTTTTGGCTTTATTTGGAGTTTCTTGGATATTGTTAATTATCCAGTCCTCGAGTGTGCCACACAGTGAACAACACAGTCACCACACACTTATAATAAAGCTCAACATTTGCTCCACAAATAGTTTATATGTGGAACATCTGTATCATTCTTTACAATATCAAATCGCTCTTCTTTGAAAACTGGTTGATGGTATTCTTCTTGTAAGTCAGCTATTCAATAACACAGGCTCATTGTATAATTAATCAGCGTCCCTTCCAGGTGTAACATCCCAGTATCCCCACACTTGTCCATGCCCCTCCCTGTCCTGACAGAGTCTCCTTAAAGCTTCCTTCAAAAACAGAAGAGCGATACAGAAACATTTACGTTTGCTCAGGTTTTATGAAACATATCGTTAGTTTCATCTCTGACAGCATCTTATCAGAATTTGTACGTTTTTACCAAAACGAGTTATTTGGTTTTACTGACTTGAGTGAGAAAGACTCTCATGCTTTTCCCTCATTAGGCAAGGCAAGTTTATTTATATAGCACAATTCAACAACAAGGTGATTCAAAGTGCTTTACAGAGACATTAAAAACAAAATAGATAAAAAGCATGATTTAAAATTGATTAAGACAAGCAAACAAACAAACAAAACAGTATATAAAATCAAAAATCAAAACAGTATATAAAATCAAAAATCAAAACAGTAGATAAAATCAGAACAGTAGATAAAATCAGAACAGTAGATAAAATCAGTAGTTAAAATGTAAGTTTTGGAATGTAAGCTTAAAAGTGTGGATTTGGTGCTTTATTCAAAAGCAGCTGAGAACAGGTGAGTCTTCAACCTGGATTTAATCAAATTCCACATCCATAAATGTAAGCTCTCCACTCTCAGGACAGAAACAGAACAGTTTGTTCTTCTCACAACAAGAAAGCTTTAAAAACATGAATATTTGTAATATTTTAATGTCTTTAGTTAATTATTCAGCGTCTCTGTATCGCTCACTTTCCCCGTTTAATCTGTATTTCTATCCTGTGTGTTTAATTATACATACTCTTCCAACAAGTGCAAAAAAGTCACTTAAAAATCTCTGGAAGAATTAATGGTACAGAAATGATGGCTCATCTGTATAAGACACGTACCGGGACGGTAGGACGGAAATTTCTTTTACAGTTCGTCTTTGGCATGTTTTACACGTCATCAGGCGTCTGTGGGCACAGAACAGCCACTCACAACGTAGCAGCTGGGGGATGACGTCACACATTTTCATCAGTCTCGAAAATCTCCCGTGACAAGTGGACATGTCCGGGGAAAGGGGGACGGATGGTCACCCTAAAATAAAATAAACATGACTCAGACACTGAATGCGTTTTTAATTTCACAGTGAATAAAATTCGCTGCGTGGATTTTGAACCCAAACGATAATAAATCGGTCCTGATGTGCTTACGTCGGTACGTACACGGGAGAAATGATTTCACTATGTTAGCTGTCCAGGATTGAAGATGCAAGACCACCGAGATCTGTGATACGCTGGGACTCGAGTTCATCATTGGCTGGTTTGCGAGCCTCAGACTGCAGCCCTGACGTTCTGACAGAGGTTCAGCAAACACGGCACAGAGTTACTATGATGGGGCTTATGGTCAGCTTATGGGTGCCAGCGCATCATGGGAAACAAAACGGCAGATAGGACAGCAAAGGAAGCATAAAGAGACTTTCAGTGGATTATCAGTGTTAGCAGGACAGAGATTAAGAGTAGAATACGGCACAAAATGAAAGAACGGTGGCAAAAGCAGTGGACGGTGGTTTTACAACATCCAAAGGAAAAGAGGAGAAATGAGAAGCACAGGAAAAGGAGAGGAGACGGTTATATCTGGACGTCTGCACGTTGTCTTTAATAGGAAAACACCGAACAGGAAAGTGTGACTGCAACAGAGAAAAGAAACGACAGAAGATCAGAAATATGATGCTGAAAGCTGGTCAAAAAGCTCGGCGGTGAAACTGGACTTGGTTTATTTATTTCGTAAGAACTGGAGAAGTGAAAGTTATCAGAGCATGTTTTGGTTTTTAACGCAGACTCGTTTGTTTGGGAGGATTTGAATTTATTTGATTTTATTTTGTTGCTGACATTTCGGTCCACACTCCGGTAATGCACCATTTTGCTCTTTGACAACCTCCAATAAACTGTACTATAGAGATTGAAAATGTGACGTCATTCAGGGGTAAAACCGCAAAGGATTCTGGTAAGTAGTGGCAAGAGGTACTAGCGGGCACAGGCTTTCAATAGAAATCAGTTACACAGCGATAAAAAGAAACAAAAAAATGGCAAGAAGCTGTTGTATTATTAACTGCACAAGTCGGGCGAACGACAGCCGCGTGAAGTCGACGGGAAATGCGATTGTTTTTTATCGGATTCCGGCGTGGAAGAGAAATTGTCCAAGCCATGTCTCCGAAGTCACGAATAGGCGACGGATGGCCTGGATTGCCGCTATCAGAAGACCTAATATAACGTTCGAAAACACTCCACCTCACATGTTAGTCTGCTCCAAGCATTTCCACAAAGGTAAGTGTTTTGTGGTAGTTAATACGTCTTAATTGGCGCTGAACAGAAATCATCGCGCTATGCTGCTGTGTGTAATGTTTGCTGTATTTTGTTGGCAAACCAGCCTACGAAATGCTGGAATGCGATCCAGACTGGGCATATAATATAATATATTATATATAATAATTGCCACGTTTATGAAGACGATTTGTGAGACTGGTAAACTTACCTTTGTTCGTACGATGGTCTTGTGTTCTACACGGTGCATTTCAAGGTCCTGTACCCATCCGTCGGTAAACTGTAGCTGGGCTTGTTGCAATGACCTGAAGTTACTAAAAACTTCATGAGTGTATGCACTCACTCCAAGAACCGTAGAAATTATAAATCTGAGCGTGGTGAAAGTTGGGCAGCACGCTGACGTCTTTTGTCCACTCTGTGTGCTGATAAGGGTCTGACCCTTTCACTCCTTTAATATTTTCCTCGTACCTTTTCTTTGCCTTTTCGTCAAGTCTGTCTCTGTACGGACCGGCATTGTTCTCCTTCGTTTTGTACGTTCTTTTTTTGGTGAGGAAAGAAAAAAGCAAGAAGGTACTGGAACCGGAGAATAAACGTTTTGCGGCGCTGCAAATGCTTGCATTTAATGCGGTACTTTGAATGTTTTTCCACCACCTCCCGGCATGCAATGCGCGAAAGTCACGTGGTCTGTCAATCTCTATACAGAAGAAGCTTCTGTCGGTAAAGTTGTGACGTTGTCAGTGACGTAGCGACAGGTCACGTGCTGTGCGGGTCAGCTGACTGCCTTCTTCCGGGTTTTCTGATCGGTGTTTGCTGTGGTGTCTCCGCTGTGATCCAGGTAAACTCGCTTTTTCTGGCTGTTATCGATCACCGATCGCTCCGATGGCTTCCGTGTGCGGACAGAGCAGCGCGTTAAAGCGCAGTCACAGCGGAAAAGGCGCACTTTGTGCCGCAGTCAGTCGCACCGAAGCCGGTCTGGTTTGAAGCGGACAGATCCGGTAATGCCGTGAATTCATCAGCGGAGGAGAAAAAATGAGCTCATCATGTTTAATGTGAAGGACTCGGAAGTACAGGTGACAGGTGGGGGTTAGAATCCCTGACTCCACCATCCACGGGTGGAGACGAATGTTACCGAAGGTTTGAAGAAGGTTGGAGATGGTGTAGTCGAGCTGAAGAGATTCGATGGACACGATCCATCAGAGGGACAGGCGGCTACAGCCACCTGTCAGGCAAACAGGCCACGCCCCCAATAATGCAAACTATAAGCTTGCGATTTAAACAGCGTCGTCAGGTACAGGTGCCCTGCAGCAGGAAATCACCTACAGAGACCGAAGTCTGTGGGGCTGACTCAGTGCTGCCCCTGCTGGACGCCAGAGGAACTGCAGGTCTCAGCTGCTGGTTTATATACGTTTTTTTAAAGAAGCATAGGCGGGTTTGCCGTGGTCAGAAATGGACCGGACGCTGGCGTGGACCATCATCGTGTTCCTGCGTCGGTTTTTCGCCCTGTCAGATGATTTGTGCTGTTTCCTGTTGTTGCAGAGTCAGACGGCCATGAACGCCTCCGACAGCGATGAAGACATCTACAACGAAAGGTCGGCCTTGGTCCGGTCTGAGTCTCCCGCTCTCCCCTCCTACATACCAGACTCAGACCTCACGCCCCCCAATGGCACGCCAACCAAAAGGTTAAAGGTCAGTTTCCGTTCGCTGAGTCTCTCCAGTGTTTCGTTCCCACGTGTCCCGCTGTGCTGACGCCAAGTGTTGCCCTCTGTTGATGCAGGCGGGGATAAGCAGGAGGCCTGGGGCGGCCGCTGCAGATGGCGGCGGGTCAGATCCGGAGGTGGAAGCTGAGGAAGAAGAGCTGACCCTGAAGTATGGCGCCAAGCACGTCATCATGCTCTTCATCCCCGTCACCCTATGCATGGTCGTCGTGGTCGCCACCATCAAGTCTGTGAGCTTCTACACGGAGAAGACGGACCAGCAGCTGTAGGTCCTTGCTCCTGCCGCCGCACGCCGCCACCTCCTCCCCTCTCAGCTAACTGTGATGTTTTTCTCCGCAGGATCTACACGCCATTCACCGAGAACACCTCCTCCGTTGGCCGTCGCCTCCTCAACTCCGTCCTGAACACCATCATCATGATCAGCGTCATCGTAGTCATGACCATCTTCCTGGTCGTCCTGTACAAGTATCGCTGCTACAAGGTGAGCTCCTCCTCCTCATATTCGCCCCGTCTCTCCTGAATGTAGAGGAAGGAGACGTCCGAGGTTTCTGCTGAGTGCAGATGTGCTGTGATGTCACGTGTGATGTCATGCAGCCTGTTTTTAGTGGAAACGGAAAGCCGACCTCCCCCAGAAAACTCCTCCTCCCCCCACACACTTTGAAAGAACGTTCATCCCACTGACGTCTGTTTCAGGAAATGATGCGTGCCTTAAAACACTTGATGATGTAATGAGCACGCCAAGCGTTGCTGCTTGTAGTGTTACAGAGTGACCCACCATCACTTACTCCATCTGTACAATAGACTAGCATTGCATTCGAGGACCAGTGTGCGCTGTACAGGAAGTGACACTTTGATGTGTTTGTTCAGTTCATCCACGGCTGGCTCATCCTGTCCTCCCTCATGCTGCTCTTCTGGTTCAGCTTCATGTACCTGGGGTGAGTCCTGTGATTGGATACTGACACCACAGCGTGATACAGAACGTTTGTCACAGTGAGTCTCAACGCTCGTGTTGCTTTTTCCGATTTCCAGGGAGGTGTTTAAGACGTACAACCTGGCGATGGACTACCCGACGGTGGGCGTGATCATCTGGAACTTTGGGGCGGTGGGGATGATCTGCATCCACTGGAAGGGCCCGCTCCAGCTGCAGCAGGCCTACCTGATCCTCATCAGCGCCCTCATGGCCCTCGTCTTCATCAAATACCTGCCCGAGTGGTCGGCCTGGGTCATCCTGGGCGCCATCTCCGTCTACGGTGAGTGGAGGCTTCAGACTTGGGGGTGGGGGTCGTGGAGAGCTCCCTGCCAGCTCCAGGCTGCAGTGCTGCTCTCAGTTTTCCCATCATGCTTTGCTCAGGTTGTTTGTTCTGTTGCAGACCTGGTGGCCGTCCTCAGTCCTAAAGGTCCTCTCAGGATGTTGGTGGAAACGGCTCAGGAGCGTAACGAGCCCATCTTCCCCGCCCTCATCTACTCCTGTGAGTGCTTCCAGCAGCTGTTCTCGATCAGGGCCGATCAATAACAGCTCTGCAGTTTATCTAATGTTCGGGGTCATTTTTGATTCTAATATTTGTGATTGTTTTTTACTCTGATCGTTATAAGAGGAATCTAAAGGTTTCAGGAACACGCTCCTAAAAGTCAAACCTTCGAGCTCTTTTTCTGCTGACCTCCCATCAGCAGCTCTGAGGTCGCAGAGCGCTCCGAGGAAGCGCCTCCGAGACGACCTCGAAGGGAAACTCAGAAACAGAAAGTTGGTTTTTGAGAAGCACTTCCTGGAACCTTTAGATCTCGGCTAATAAGAAACCGACAGCCTTGTTTAGACATTCCCATCGTGAAGCGCAGGTAAAGTTCGTGAGGGCTTCCTGGCCGTGACGGTGCCGTCACATGATAACCTCCGCTATAATGAAACCAGATTCAGACTCTCGCGTTGAGCTGCTGCAGCGCTCTTACGCCCTGAGGCGATCACGATCCTCAGGTCGAATCTAAAACCGTTCATATATAAGGAAGCACAGCCCGATGACATCACCTTTCATTTTGTTCTGCGTTCAGCCGCCATGGTGTGGACGGTGGGGATGGCGAGCCCCAATGAGACTCAGCGCTCTGAACCAGGTCCGGTATGGTGCCCATAACATCTCCACATTTGTGTGTTCATCCACAGAACTAATACTGCTGCTCGGACGCCATTTTGTTTTTCAGATGAGGAGGCGGAGCAAAGCGACGGGAGGGCAGAGCCTCCCAGCAGACACTCCAGGTTGCTACCAGAGGACGAGATGGAGGAGGACAGTGAGTCCGCCGTCGCTCAGCTGCCCGAGGTTAATTGGCGGCCTGCCGTTCTCTGACGCGTCTCTGTTGTGTGTGCAGGAGGCGTGAAGCTAGGCCTCGGCGATTTCATCTTCTACAGCGTTCTGGTTGGAAAAGCCGCGGCGACCGGGGGCGACTGGAACACGACGCTCGCCTGCTTCGTTGCCATTCTTATCGTAAGTTTTACGTTTGACTCCCTAATGTCTACGCCACAACAAACTCTTAGCGTCTACAGTCACACCAACCCGGATCAGGTGTGCCAAGAATCTGATGTCTCGCGTCCGCGATGCCAAGCGTGGGTTCGGGCTGGCGCAGGAATTACAGCTTCATGGCCACAAAGAGGATACGTTAAAATATCCTTTGTGTGCAGAGGTTATGATTTGTATAGTTTCTTCAACTTCACAGTCTTAACTTTGATTTAGTAAGAGAAATGTCACAAATTACGCAACAAAACTTTGGCATGTTGTGTGTTTTGGACGGACTTGCATTTAAATGCATTTACAGCAGGAGGCCGAGGGCAGGGGAGGCAGGGCTGTGAGGAGGGTCAGGTGACAGGATACACCTGAGCTGGGTCAGAGTAACAGCACACACCGACCGTAACCATATTTACTGAAACAGTTTTTTAGATGAAACCACGCCGACCACAGCCGCAGACAGGACAGAAAACAGGTAACCGGGGCGAGGGGCGGGCTTCATGGCACACACAACCCAGGACCTGAATGCACTGGTTCTCACTTACAACCAGTTCAATCAGTCGAGACCGATCCTTCGAGATCATGGCATTGAAGGATCTCGATGTCTCTAAAAAAGAGAAATCCCGCGCTGACACAACGTGTCCCGGCCCCGCCTCCTCCTCACAGCTCTGAGTTACAGCCTGTCTGCCCTCTGTCATCACACCATCCTCGATCACACTTAGGTGAGTTTAATGAAACATGAAAAGTAAAACATTTCCACCTGAGATCAACAGGAGCCGACGTCAAACATGTAAAACTAATCGTATGAGCTGTGCAGGCCATCGTCAGGCACGCAGGACTTCCTCACTTAAAACAGCACCTGAGCACATCTGTACCTCCGTCTCACCTGTGCTCACCTGTACCTCTGTCTCACCTGTGCTTGTCTCAGGGTCTGTGCCTCACTCTGCTGCTGCTGGCCATCTTTAAGAAGGCTCTGCCAGCGCTGCCCATCTCCATCACCTTCGGCCTCGTCTTCTACTTCTCCACGGACTTCCTGGTTCAGCCCTTCATGGACAACCTGGCTGCTCACCAGTTTTACATCTGAGACAAAGCTCCGTCCACCTCACCCCCTCCTCGTTATCTCGCTGGACTGCTGCCTTTTGTTGATGTAATGCACAAAGATTGTTTCCTGCTCTCGTCCTCAGACCGCAGGAACTGATGTAAGAGTGTGCGGAAGGTGGGCGTGGCAGTTACCTGGTTGTTTCTGCTCAGGTTGTTTCTAGGTCACCTGCTGACTGATATTTAAGCCCTGTCTGTAGTCTGTTTCTGAAGCCGTGATGGTAATGTCACCACGACTCTGTGATTGGCTGACGTTCCCGTCATTCTTCAGTTATTTTAAGCTCATCGCTCTAACTTCAGGAAACAGGTGGGATGTCTGATTGGGTCATGTGACCTAACGAAACTTACCTGAGGGACGAGCTCACTTTGACTGAAGCGCTTCAGGGCCATGACATGAAACCCTGAGTGGCCAAATTTAAAAAGTGCAGTGGGAGGAGTCTGAAGCGGCTGCTGAGCGCTGTGATTGGGTATTTCCTGCTGACACGCTTCAGCTTTTATCCAGAAGGATGTTTGTTATTATTATTAGTGTGAATGCTTGAAAAGCATTCACAGTATTGTTCTTCTATTCTTTATTATTATTATTTCCTATTCTGTACGTTTTTCGCCGTCTATCTCCTTCAAAACCGTTCAACTTAGAAAAACCAGCCAAACACCATTAGATTCTTTTGGACATGTGTGCTTCTATTTTTGTTTTCATTTTTAACTTTTATATTTTTTAAATTATTCAACTTTATTCTACAAAAATTTCCCATGTATTTCAGTGGGAGACTCTTCAAATTTTCATTAAACTTACTCATTTTTCAACTCTAACTACTTCCACATACATTGACCTAGAGCCACCATTCAAACTTTAAAATGAAGCCAAGACATTGAACTATTCAACTTTTTTTATTATATTATAACCTTTATTTAACCAGGAAAAATAATCCCATTGAGATTAAGAACCTCTTTTTCAAGGGAGTCCTGGCCAAGAGGCGACAACACGTTAAAAATTACAAAGTTACATACATATTGTAAAATAACAATTACATTTTAAACAACAATTTTCTCTGGCTCTCTCAATCTAGACTTAAAAGCATTTAATGAAATAAGATCTGCTATCTTCCAATCTTTTTGCATCTTGTATTGTGTGAACGTAGCCTTAGAGTGAGACAGCTCAACTGCTAGAGTGGGAGCAGGCAAATTTTTATCTTAAAATTTTCTCTTTAAACTGCTGCTGCGTCCACAGCGTTCGCTCTACAGCCATCATTTTACCCTCAAAATGTAGCCATCGCTGTCCTCTTTCATCCAATGTTATTGTTATTGTAGTAAATGTTATGGTTCTTTCATAAATGTCACCAATGCACAGCCTCCTCCATGCAACTCCTCCATAGACTCTAATGTTAAAATGGCTCAGAAGGTTCGTTTGAAAATCAGAAGTACAGGCTGTCTTTCCACTGTCACCACGTCCATATAATAAACTCCACAGGCATGAAAACTGAGAATTAGGTAGACTGGACATTGCTGCAGCTCACGGTGAAAGAATTTTGTCAATACGACCTGTACTTTTCATTTGGGAAGGATTTGTTTCAGGATGACTTTTCTGTTCATTTTAAGCAGCAAAAGTGAGGTGCATGTCTGTGAGCGTGTGTATGGAGCCATTGGGTGCAGTCACTATAGCAACCAGGCTCACACCTGCCTGCTTAACGAGCTCTGTCTCTCACTCTGCCAAGATTCATCTTAAACTCTTCTCTTTCAACTGCTGCTGTGTCCACAGTGTTTGCTCTACAGCCATCATTTTACCCTCAAAACGTCGCTATCGTTGTTCTGTTTCCAACACCGTGTCTTTCAAAGCTCAGAGATGTAAACCTTTAAAACTGTGTGGATCCAAGTGGAGGGATCACATTTTAGTCATTCAGTGATTTAAAGAATATGAACTTTTAATATTCATTCAGATGTTTTCTGACTCTAAATTTTATTTTGTCATTACTCAGCTTTTTCTCATTTCCCTTTAAAAATATCTGAACGTCTTTAAAAACTTCTTCTTCTGTCTGAACATCAGCTTTCAAAAGTTCTGCACTTTTGTTTTCAGGTGAAAAGTTCTGTATTTTCCAGCTCATTCAACATTTTTAACTTAACATTCAGCAATTATTTCATTTCAAACATTCAGATTTCAGCATTCACACTGCAGTTTCTTCAGAAAATGCATTTTCTAGTTATTTTGTTATTTCACCTTTAATTAAGCAGGTAAACCTCACCGAGACACGAAGTCTCGTTTTCAAGAGCAACAAAACTCCAACATGTTAAAACAAACTGCATTCGTTACAGTTCATATAACCAGTGAACTGGAAATGAAACAAAAGACGGGATTTTATTTTTGATCCAGAAGGAAAAACAAAGTTAAAAAATAATAAATGAATCCAAAGTGACAAGAAAAAAGTGCAAACTGGATTTTCTGTCTTTGTGTTTGAGTCTTTGGGGCTGCATACGTCAGCGATGCCGCCTCACTGAAACATTTATAAACATAAACCTGAACATAGAACGAACTCATCATTAACAGCTGCAGCCGCACTCAGAGTGTCACAGATGTGATGTCCGGCCTGTAACTTCAGTGTCAGAGGTCACACGTGGGTCTGTTCTGGCCTTTCATTGGACAGTCCAGTGAAGAGCCACGAGCACAGTTGGAAACAGTAACGTTGACATAATTAGGCTGCTGTTAATGAAAGCTGAAACTCTTCTGCTCGTTTCAAGCTTGTTTTGATTCTCCCACAGCAGCTTTGCATGATTCCCAGTTCATAATCATCCTTCTTAACCTGACACCGCACCTCAGTGCAGCCAGCCTGTCTGAAACGAGCCGTTTCAGGTGTTTAAGCTGGCTCTTTTCTGATTGGCTGCTCTCGTAAACAAGTGCGTTGGGTTTCTTCCCTCTCAGTGACATCATCCAGATCCAGAGTGTAAAAAAACAGAGACACTGAGTGTTCAGAGCAGCCTGAGCTGAACGAGCTCATGGTTACTGAGAACGTCTCAGTAGGAGCCGACAGCATGCACAAAGTGTTCACACACACTTTCCCATTTCCTGTGCAGACAGGAAGCATACAGCTGGATGTTTTTGTGTGTTTATGGCAGACTGCTCAGATTTTGAAACTGAAAATAAAATCTGCTTTTTTTTTTTTTTAACTGACTATCAGACTAATTATAACTTTAATATAATTATTTTAGCCGTTTTCCTTTAAATGTGTTTTCTGAACGTAAACAGAAACACTGAATTTTGGGCCTGACGGGACACCGTAGAGACAGCGCGAGTGTCCTGTTTTCTGGATTATTCCATGTTTAATAATCTGCTGTAGCTTTAACACTACCTGGGCGGGTCTTAAATGTTCCAGTTCTTTGTTTTTGTGCAATAAAGTTTATTATAATCTGTTATTTTTAGCCTTGTTTGGCTCCTGATTTTGGTTTCCTGTCGTGTGTTCAGTGTCTTCATTCTTACAATAAAAATTATTTTTCTTGTCAAACTGACTTCGTCTTTTAAAGCTTACACTTAGTTTCAGATTATTTGTCTGGAAACTTTATTACACAAATGTTCGCACCCATTTACCCCCTCAAACATACAGAAAATTAATTTTTCAAACAATTAAATCTCATATTTGAAAACAATTTGGGATTTTTAAACATACAAAAGTTACAAATTCTTAAAAGCATTTTCCTCAGACTGCTGTAATCTTACGTCACCTCATCGCTCTTTATGAAGTTTAAGGTTTTTAGTCATCTTTTTTTCCCCATTTTACAAATTTTTCTCTTTAACTTTGAAAGAACTTTTCACTAGCAGCACAGAGCAGAATCAGCCTTTCAGAATAAAAGCCCAGAGCACAGTATGTTTTTCACATCCTTTATTTCTAATTAAAAAAAGAAAACAAACAGAAACGAGCTTCGACCAGTGAGACTCTTTAATTTCTCTCCTCAAACTGGGATTTGTTCTTCAGCAGGAACGCAGCCAGGTACTCGATGGGGTTTGGCGGTCTGAAAGAGGAAACGGAAACCTTCAGAGGAGGCATTTTAAATGCTAAATGGCCTGTATTTGTATAGCGCTTTACTAGTCCCTAAGGACCCCAAAGCGCTTTACACGTTCAGTCATCCACCCATTCACACACACATTCACACACTTGATGGCAAGCTACGTTGTAGCCACAGCCACCCTGGGGCGCACTGACAGAGGCCCCAGGGATTTTAGGCAGAGTGAGACCAGAAAGTTCAACATTTTCACACATGAATTTTAACGAGTAAAGATTTCCTGAATGAGACAACAGGACGAGCTCGCACAGACTTCGTTTCAGTTTCAAACCTTTTCATTGACCTATGAGCTGCAGGTCACAGCGACGCACGGAAGCACTTAACTGAGTCTGAGTGGAAAACAGACATGGACGAGGTACGACACGGCAAACACGTCGACCACGCTGCCGCCACCAACCAGAGCGCCATTAAACAAGAAGCACCGAAGCTGTCGCCCAGCACGGAGTTACAAACTATCCCTACTGCTGAGGATCTGCTTCCCTATTGGGATTCTTAGTCATGCTCCAATAGGTGTAGGCTGCTGGGGGATTCCCACTCCCTTTTAACAGGTTTCTTCCTGTTAAAAGGGAGTTTTTCCTTCCCACTGTCACCAAATTGCTTGCTCATAGAGGGTCATATGATCCAGAACCAGGACCAGCTGAGCAACTCGTGGTCTTACAGGAATGCCGCGTGGTTTGAAATTTCCGAATCCAGCGGAATTTGTTTCTTCTACACCGGAGCGCTGATCCAGCAAGCAACTCCAAACTTTGCTCCGCACTTCCTTTTATCTTGAAACACTTAGAGCTGCCGCTGCCCTAAATAAGCCGCCGCCCATCTGTACTCGTGCAGCGAGCTAATCGTATGTCAGTCTGTATGAGTAAACTTTATTAACACAGTAGCTCACTCTGATTCTGCTGCAGGTACACCTGTCCATGTTTCTGATTGGTCGTAAGCTGCCGTGTGTGTGTGTGTGTGTGTGTGTGTGTGTGTGTACCTCTCCTTGGCGAGCACCGACAGCCCCTGCAGCAGGATGGGGACCACCGTCTGGTCCAGGTACGCCCGGGTCGGCAGCGCCTGCAGGTCCACTTTCTGCTTCGACATCTTCTCTGCGCTCGCCTTCTCGTTCTCCACTGTCCTCTGAGGAGCAGCAGCAAAGCATGCTGGGAGTTTGCGGCAGGTTTCACATCAAGCACAAGGCTGTTTGCGCGTGTGTGTGTTTTACCTGAATGTTGTCCGTCAGCCCATACTCTGCATGTGGGTTTTCAGAAACCTGCAGGAGAATTTAAAACACTTTGATCAGAGAAACAGGTCACACACTGTGTCTGTGTGTGTGTGTGTGTGTGAGAGAGTGAACTGGTCTGAAAAATAGACAATTATCATATCTCACAGTACAATAATTGAACGGGTTGCACTATTGCACTTTGTCATATTTCTCAGGTCTTTGTCTGAATGTCCCATGAACATTACCTGTCATATTCTCATGTTTTTGCTAAGGATCGTCTCATTGCACTGAAGTCACACTGGGTTAAATAGTCACACTTGGGTCTAAGGGGAATTTAGTATTTATTATTATTTGTTGTAGAAGCTCCAAACACAATTTCATTGTTCTTGACAATGACAATAAATAAATACTTGACTTGACTTGTGTGTGTGTTACTCACAGGTGTGTGTCCCTCCATGGACTGCTCCACCTCTGTGTGATCTGAAACACAAACAAGAGCTGCTGAAAACTGTGAGTCCAGCTGCTGCACAGAGACACCACGAGCACCCCGACGATTCATTTATCAATCCTGATTGTATTTGATTCATAGGTGGTCAAATTCAATTAAAGCGTGACTAATTTAAGCATTTATGCTCCACACAAATGGTTTCCGCTCTGTGCTGTCAGGTAGACGAGCCTAAAGTGGCTGATTTTCCCATAAAGTTTGGAACAAACTAACTCACATCTATAACAGTATCGATGCTGACCCCGGCGGATTGATAGATAAAAAAAAAAAAAAAAAAAAAAAAGCTCAGGAATAACAAACAGGTGCAAAAATGTTTAAATACAGAAAAGTGAAGAGTCGCAGAAATTGACATTTTCTGAATGGAGTTTGGCGTAGATGAACTTTAAACGGAACATCTTCGAGTCTGTTTGAGGAACTAACGCCGTCGAAGGAAAATCTCTGAACGTCTTTGTTTCCAAGAGGAAGCCTGTGGAGCAAAGAGCGCTCAGCTCCTTTCTCCCGGGCTGTGTCTCCGTTATCGGCACCGAGCCTGCGCCGCGCTGCAGGCGGGCTAGGTTAGCCCCGCATTAACGCTTCTTTTCTGCCAAATTAACTGCTCCTGAAGCGGAAACCGACCTGCTGAGATTCAAAGGGACCATTAACCAACGAAATCATCCGGAAACACGGAGCAAAGAACCCGAATTACAACAAAAAACGCCGACAAACGCCATCAATGGCCAACAATCAACCTACCGTCCGCCATGTTTGTTGTGCATCCGGCGTACCAACGCTTCCGGTCTCCGCAGCGGCACTTCAAAATAAAAGCACGAGGACTCACACCCTTTATTCATAATTTGACACAATAAATTATACTGTTGTTTTTCTGTCTCATTTATATAATTTCATATATACAAAGAGCATAGAAATAGGGCGGCCAGGGCAGACCTGAGTAGAGGCATCAGGAAAGCTAAGGCTGCCTATAGGAGGAGGATTGAAGATCACTTTGCTGACAACGACCCCAGAAAAATGTGGCAGGGGATCAATCACATTACCAACTACAGAAGCAATAACCAGGCGACATCTAGGGTTGATGCCTCGCTGGCTGAGGATCTAAATCGTTTCTTCGCCCGCTTTGAGACGACCAGGCCCTCAGCTGTCACACCACTTCCACCCGCCCCCAGCACCGGCACACTAACACTTAGGGAGCATCAAGTGAGGTGTGCTCTAAGGTCAGTGAATCCCAGGAAGGCGGCAGGTCCTGATGGAATACATGGAAAGGTTCTCAGAGCATGTGCTGACGAACTGACCGGAGTCTTCACTAAAATCTTCAACCTTTCCTTGTCATTAAACACCGTCCCGCCCTGCCTCAAAACCTCCACCATCATCCCCATCGCCAAGAAGACAGCTGTGGACAGCCCAAATGATTACAGGCCTGTTGCACTTACGCCTGTAGTGATGAAGTGCTTTGAGAGACTGGTCTGTCAGCACATCAGGGCCGGTCTGCCTCCCACTTTGGACCCCCACCAATTTGCCTACAGGACTAATCGATCCACCGAGGACGCTATCACCATAGCGCTCCACACTGCGCTGAGTCACCTGGAGCACCGAGGAAGCTATGTGAGAATGCTCTTCCTGGACTTCAGCTCAGCATTTAATCACATCATCCCGGAGATCCTGGTCCAGAAACTGTCTCACCTGGGACTCTCCACCCCCATCTGCCTCTGGATCAAGGACTTCCTGACAAACAGACCACAGTCTGTCAGACTCGGCCCCCACCTGTCCAGCACCATCACACTCAGCACCGGGTCTCCACAAGGATGTGTTCTGAGTCCCCTCCTGTTTACACTCTACACATCCGACTGCTCCCCTACCCATCTCTCAAACACCATCATAAAGTTTGCGGATGACACCACAGTGGTTGGACTCATCTCAAGGGGGGATGAGTCGGACTACAGAGAGGAGGTCAACAGACTGACTGAGTGGTGTTCAGTTAACAACCTCCAACTGAACACCACGAAAACTAAAGAACTTATCTTGGACTTCAGGAAGGGCAGAGCAGACCCGGCCCCTCTTTACATTCACGGGAACTATGTGGAGAGGGTACACTCCATGAGGTTTCTGGGCGTGCAGATCTCTGATGATCTCTCCTGGACTGCAAATACCACTGCGGTGGTAAAAAAGGCCCAGCAGCGTCTCCACTTTCTGAGAGTGCTCAGGAGGAACAACCTGGAGGAGAGGCTGCTGGTGACATTCTACAGAGCCACCATAGAGAGCATCCTAACGTACGGCATAACAACATGGTATGCAGGGTGCTCAGCTGCAGACAGGAAAGCACTGCAGAGGGTCATCAACACAGCCCAGAAGATCACTGGCTGCTCTCTGCCCAGCCTGGAGGTCATTGCAAACTCCCGGTACCTCAGCAGAGCTGGCAATATCATCAAGGACCATTCTCACCCCAGCAATCAGCTGTTTGAACTATTACCATCAGGCAGACGGTACAGGTCACATAAAACCAGGACAAACAGATTCAGGGATAGCTTCTTTCCCAGAGCTATCACCGTAGTAAATAAGCACAAAAACAATTGAACCTGCTTAACTATACCATACTGTCACTGTCACTATATTATGCTGCTATTCTTACTGTCATTATATTAATGCTGCTATCCTGTACTTACGATTGTTTTATTGTACTTTTTATATTTTACATTTATATTTATTATTGCATTTTGCACCAAGGGAGTGGCACTCCAATTTTGTTGTACCCTGTACAATGACAATAAAGGCTATTCTATTCTATTCTATTCTATTCTATTCTATTCTATTCTAAATAACTCAGGAAGAACGGTTGTCACCAAAAGAGAGCACAGACAAAATAAAACAAGGTTAATTTAATTAATATGTTTTATTTTATTAGACAGCATTTTAAATGAGACAAAATCATCTGAAGTAATTTGTAAAGCAGACACCGCTTCTGCTGTAACGAATATTATTTTCATCATGTCAAGAACATTTTTTCATAAAATGTCCAAACACGGCACGTTTGTTTTTCTCAGTCTCAGAGTTTCGTGATGGAAAAGCTGGTTAGCAAACTAAGGCTTGGGCCCCACCTTCGGATCAACCTGCGGTCATCAGAAATTAAAACATGCTTTTTTCAAAAGACTGAATTTTAAACCGTTTTGATTCATTAAATATGAAAATTACATTTTTTGTGTTTGTAATATTACAAAATCATAAAATGACAAAAATCCTTCCATACAAAGAGGAAGTCAATCTTCAGTGTGTGAGGATGAGCTCCTGCCTTCATCTGGAGACCGTTTCACACGGACGCCTGAACATGCTGAAGTCACTAAGAATAACCTGGAAACCTTTAAAGTCTTACATTTGCTCAGTTTTCTTCTGTTTTCTTCTCTTCGCTGTGTCTGGTTACTTCCTGCTTTATTTTAGTTGTCACTTCCTGTCCCCGTGCGCTCACAGTCTACGTTCAGCTTTGGTATGTTTGAGGTTTTTCAGCTGTTTAAAGCCGACAAACAATGACAAACAATAAAAAGTATAAATGTGAACAAAGATGATTTTAGCTAAACGGCAGTAAGACGAAGACCATTTAAAAACCATTATTCACAAATGCGATTGTTAAAAACGTTCCGTTATTACGGCGTGCTGCTGCTGGCCTCAGAGCGAACCAGGCTGACCCACGCACACTCGGACCTGCATCATAACACAAGTGATGATATCCAGAACACCGCCTTCCAGCCTGCAAACGCTGCTACATCAGAACTAAAAAACAGGCCGTGTGGAGCCAGCAGGTGAAAGAATCCGAACAGCGTCAAATTTAAATCTTTCCATCGGAGTCTTCATTCACATCTTTGGGTCGAGGCTTGATTCTGTGCGCAATGCAACTCTGAGGCGCCGCGGCATCACACCAGCACAGGATGACGCGCTCTGAAGTCAGATGCTCATTAGAGGAAAGCTACGTCATCAACGGGAACACTAGGACAACGTCAGGAGTAAAAACCACGCAGGTGATGATTAAACAAATGCATAAACTTTGGATGAAGAGTGAAGCTGGTAAAGAACTTCGGATGAGAGGAGCAGATTTCAATCTCCGGTGTCAGCCGAGCTCGGTGCTCCTCACAGGATGAAGGGAATGATGGCTTTCCTGGAGCGAGGGTAGTCCTTGAACCTCTGTTGGTAGTCTCTGCAGAAAGCACAGTTTCATTTAAGAGAAGAGAACTTCTCATGATGATGTTTGGGTTTTACAGCCAGAAACACAAAGTGAAGCCTTTAAATGGAAACTGTGCAGCATTTTTATCAGCGTTGTGTGAAACATGCTGATGCTGTGCTCTACAGCGTGTGCTGTAGAGCACAGCATCAGCATGCATGCTTTGTAACGCCTCAGTAGCGTTACAAAGCACCCCATGCAGGGCTGACCTGGCACTCAATATTTCTGGACCCCAAAGACTTTTTAACGAGAGCCAAAGAAACATAGCGACTTTGTTTCTGAGCGCTTCGCTTAGCCGGACACTCGGAATGGTCAGAAATGTGTTTCCTGTTGGAGGACCAGCTGTCTTAATGATCACACTCTCCCCGTCGCATCAGCAGCGGCAAAGCCTCGTCACAGGCGCGTTACCTGTGGTGCATGCAGGCTCGGGGCCCGATGGAGCAGATGGTGAAGAAGGCAAAGGCGAAGGCCGGCAAAGACCAGACGGCCACAGCGTATCCACACCACTCCACGATCTCCCCGAAGAAGTTCGCCCCCGACACAAACTCAAACATGCCCCCTGAAACACAGAGACAGCAGCGGCTTAACGAGAGGTAGCGGCCCCGACGGCTAACGGCGAGGAGGTCTGCTCACTAGGAGGACACGGCGTACCGTGGGGGACTCTGTAGACAACCTCTCCGGGTTTCCTCAGCCCGCGCAGAATGTAGTCGCTGTGGATGTTGACGATCATACCGAGTGCAAACACAAGAACACCTTCAGACACAGACAGAGTTCATCAGATACGCCTGTACAGCTTCACAAGACAGGTAAAATCACCTGGTCTAAAGCTCCACCCACACATCACGTTGTATCGTGTTGATGGCCCAACAACCAATAAGATTATTATTAGTGTCACAGTTCTGTTTCCATGTGTAAGATTAGTCGAACTAAACTTATAAAGACGTGATTATGAGTGGGCTTTGTGGGCATTTAGCTTGTCTGCCAACGGTCCAGGACCCTGAATCAGGACTGCAGACTGTAATGCAGGTTCTGTGTGTGGTCTCCATGAAGCCGCAGAGCATCATGGAGACCATACACAGAACCAGAACAAAGAACCAACCAGCCAGATGCTGAAGCCGAGGTGGGTTTCCTGCCGTAGTTTTATCCCAGTGTGGAAAATAAGACTTTCAAAGGTTATTTTAAAGGTAAAAGTCAGCAGATGTTTGAATCAGCAATCATATACACGGTGATCCCGACATGACCTTGCTGTGTGGAGGCATGGTGGTGGAGGACTTCGCTGCATCTTCCTCCTACGACTGCTGGCTTCTTGATGTAATGATCACAGATGATGGTGATTGGTCAGTGTGGTCTGGATTAAAGACCAAAGTCACTACGGGACATTCAGCTATGATTCCCATCATGCCCTTCACTGACCCACACCAATCAAAGCCTCACTGTTAAACATTCCTCTTTGAGGAAAAACCCACCAAGGACTGTGGCTAATGTAGTTTTTACAGCCTTGAAACAAAATCTTCAGGACAATGGTGGCGAGGCCTCATGGCGACTGGTGGGTGTAGCTGTGACTTACCTGCAGTGAGGCGGGCGCGGGTCAGCCAGGTGTCCTCAAAGCGAGCGCAGTGTAGCAGGAAGTGGCCCTGCAGGAAACCGTTGATCGAGCAGAAGATGACGGCGGAGACGATGATGATCAGCGGGATGGGTCGCCCTCTGGTCAGCAAGGCGTAGATTATGCTCCTGAGAGACAAACTCGTGTCACCTTCTTTTTTTTTATATATATTTTATTTTTTAATAAATAACCTATAAGAACACAAATAACCCAAAATAGACAAATAATCAAAAATAAACAAACGGGTGTACCATCTAGTGTGTATATATACATACACACACACACACACACACACGCACACCTACCTACATACACATACACAGCCATATACTTAGTCATACATACACATACCTACATACATATGTATTCGCCTATACACTCATACATAATGACATATACATATATACACATAACCATTCAGAAATATGGCATACATAATTACAGAGATTCAAACAAAATCGGGTCTCCTTGACAAAATGTAATGTTTCCATTTATCCCAAATATCACTAAATATGTCATATTGGAGTCTATTAATGAAAGTAATTCTTTCCATTTTAAACATCCCATAAACAATCTCATACCAGTCATTAAGTGATGGAAACTCGTGTCACCTTCTGTTTGAACTTCACCACCCTTCAAAGTAAAAGTCTCCTGTGATCTGCAACGACCCCCCCCCCCCCTCCAGTTTGACATGGAGCTCCCACACGCCACAACCTTAAGGGTCAGTGGGTTAGAAAACCCTCCATCAGCATCTGTTTGTGTCCCAGATAGAGGAAACTCCGCCCACAGACAGGTCTGCGTGCTTACCTCAGGACTGTCTCCCTCATTTTTTTAAATAAACTGTAAAAAATGAAACAGATGCATTTTCCAAGAAGTGTTCAAACATCCACCCGGAATTCCCGGTTTCTCCATTCGTCACGCCATGATGACATAATTCAGTGGCATTTTGTCAGAATCACTGAGGAGCAAGCCTTTGTGTCCCAGGTGAGTCATTAGTTATCAGCGAATGATTATCATTTGTCACAGTTACTGTTGTGATGTAACTACAGCAATGATCTTTTCCAGACGCAAGGTTAGTGTCAGCAGGTATCCTGCCTTTAACACACACACTCATTCCTACTGATTCAGTTCAATTTGATTACTGCCAATTCATAACAACAGTGGCCTCAAGGCGCTCTGTATTGTAAGGTAAAGAATAACACAGAACCAGGCTCAGGGAGGGGCGGGGCCATCTGCTGCGACCGGTTGGGGTGAGAGAAGGAAGACAGGATAAAGACATGCTGTGGAAGAGAGACAGAGATTAATAACAGATATGATTCGATGCAGAGAGGTCTATTAACACATAGTGAGTGAAGAAGAAACACCCAGTGCATCATGGGAATCCCCCAGCAGCCTACACCTATTGCAGCATAACTAGTTTTTCAGCATCACTCTGAAACAGGATATTTCTAATTTTAGAGATGTTGCGCAAATGGAAGAAAGCAGTCTTACATATTTGTTTAATATGTGCGTTGAAGGACATGTCCTGGTCAAAAATGACTCCAAGGTTCCTCACAGTGTTACTGGAGGCCAAGGTAATGCCATCCAGAGTAAGAATCTGCTTAGATACCATATTTCTAAGATTTTCAGGGCCGAGTACAATAACCTCAGTTTGATCTGAATTAAGAAGCAGAAAGTTAGCGGCCATCCAGGTCTTTATGTCTTTAAGACATTCCTGCAGTTTAACTAATTGGTGTGTGTTACCTGGCTTCATGGACAGATAGAGCTGCGTGTCATCTGCATAGCAGTGAAAATGTATGCTATGTCTTCTAATGATGCTGCCTAAGGGAAGCATGTATAATGTAAACAGAATTGGTCCTAGCACTGAACCCTTGGGAACTCCATAATTGACCTTAGTGTGTGAAGAGGACTCTCCATTTACATGTACAAATTGGAGTCTATTAGATAGATATGATACAAACCACTGCAGTGCAGTACCTGTAATACCTACAGCATGTTCTAATCGCTCTAATAGGATATTATGGTCAACAGTATCGAACGCAACACTGAGGTCTAGCAGGACAAGCACAGAGATGAGTCCACTGTCAGAGGCCATAAGAAGATCATTTGTAACCTTCACTAAAGCTGTTTCTGTGCTGTGATGAGCTCTGAAACCTGACTGAAACTCTTCAAATAAGCCATTCCTCTGCAGATGATCTGTTAGCTGTTTGACAACTACTCTTTCAAGGATGTTTGATATGAAAGGAAGGTTGGAGATTGGCCTATAATTAGCTAAGACTGCTGGGTCTAGAGATGCTTTTTAAGTAAAGGTTTAACTACAGCTACCTTGAAGGCCTGTGGTACATAGCCGATTATTAGAGATAGGTTGATCATATTTAAGATTGAAGCATTAATTAATGGCAGGACTTCTTTGAGCAGTTTTGTAGGAATGGGGTCTAAAAGACACGTTGATGGTTTGGAGGAATTAATTATTGAAGTTAACTCAGAAAGATCAATTGGAGAAAAGAGTCTAACTTAACATTGATGGTACTAAAAGTAGCTGTAGATAATATTACATCTGTGGGATGATTATTGGTAATTTTTTCTCTAATGATAAAAATTTTATTTGTGAAGAAGTTCATGAAGTCATTACTAGTTAACGTTAAAGGGATGGTTGGCTCAGTAGAGCTCTGACTGTTTGTCAGCCTGGCTACAGTGCTGAAGAGAAACCTGGGGTTGTTCTTATTTTCTTCAATCAGTGACGAATAGTAAGATGTTCTCTGGCTTATGGAGGGCTTTCTTATAAAGCAGCAAACTATTTCTCCAGGCTAAATGATGATCCTCTAAATTTGTGACACACCATTTCCTCTCCAGCTTACGAGTTATCTGCTTTAGGCTACGTGTTTGAGAATTATACCACGGAGTCAGGTACTTCTGATTTGAGGCCTTAGTTTTCACAGGAGCTACAGTATCCAGAGTCGCATGCGTAGTGAGGAGGTAAAATTATTAACAAGATAATCGACCTCTGTTGGAGTAGCGTTCAGATAGCTGCTCTGCTCTATGTTGGTACAGGGCATTGAAGATGATAACAGTGGGTGGATTATATTCTTAAACTTAGTTACAGCACTTTCAGAAAGACATCTACTGTGATAAAGTCTACTCTCCACTGCTGTGTAATCAATTATTGTAAATGTAAATGTTATCAGGAAATGATCAGACAGCAGAGGGTTTTCAGGAAACACTGTTAAATGTTCAGTTTCTATGCCATATGTTAAAACAAGATCTAGAGTGTGATTAAAGTGGTGGGTGGGTTCTTTTACATTTTGAGAGAAGCCAATTGAGTCTAATAACAGATTAAATGCGATGTTGAGGCTGTCATTTTAGCATCTACATGGATGTTAAAATCACCCACAATAATTATTTTATCTGAGCTGAGCACTAAATCAGATAAAAAGTCTGAGAAATCAGAGAGAAACTCTGTGTAAGGCCCAGGTGGACGATAGATGATAACAAGTAAGACTGGTTTCTGAGTTTTACAGCTGGGGTGGACGAGGCTAAGCATCAGGCTTTCAAATGAAATAAAAGTCTGTCTGGGTCTTTGGTTGATTAATAGGCTGGTGTGAAAATTGCTGCCACACCGCCCCCTCGGCCTGTGCTTCGAGATTTCTGGTAGTTAGAATGACTCGGGGTGTTGATTCATTTAAACTAACATAATCATCCTGCTGCAACCAGGTTTCTGTAAGGCAGAGTAAATCGATTTGTTGATCAATTATTAAGTCATGTACTAACAGAGACTTGGAGGAGAGAGACCTAATATTTAATAATCCACATTTCACTGTTTTACTCTTTGGTTCAGATGTGGATACTGTATTGTTCTTTCTTTGTGATTTTTTATGTTTAAGTTGTTTGTTGCTGGTTTTTAGTTTGTTTTTTGTCTGTTTGGGAGCTGACACAGTCTCAATGGTGATGGGTTTTTGGGGGGGTAGCAGGTAGCTGACATTCAAAAACAAAACAAAAACAAATCAGCGACCAATATAGCCACCTTTCTTTGCAAGGACACTCAAAAGCCTGCCATCCATGGATTCTGTCAGTGTTTTGATCTGTTCACCATCAACATTGCGTGCAGCAGCAACCACAGCCTCCCAGACACTGTTCAGAGAGGTGTACTGTTTTCCCTCCTTGTAAATCTCACATTTGATGATGGACCACAGGTTCTCAATGGGGTTCAGATCAGGTGAACAAGGAGGCCATGTCATTAGTTTTTCTTCTTTATACCCTTTCTTGCCAGCCACGCTGTGGAGTACTTGGACGCGTGTGATGGAGCATTGTCCTGCATGAAAATCATGTTTTTCTTGAAGGATGCAGACTTCTTCCTGTACCACTGCTTGAAGAAGGTGTCTTCCAGAAACTGGCAGTAGGACTGGGAGTTGAGCTTGACTCCATCCTCAACCCGAAAAGGCCCCACAAGCTCATCTTTGATGATACCAGCCCAAACCAGTACTCCACCTCCACCTTGCTGGCATCTGAGTGGGACTGGAGCTCTCTGCCCTTTACCAATCCAGCCACGGGCCCATCCATCTGGCCCATCAAGACTCACTCTCATTTCATCAGTCCATAAAACCTTAGAAAAATCAGTCTTGAGATATTTCTTGGCCCAGTCTTGACGTTTCAGCTTGTGTGTCTTGTTCAGTGGTGGTCGTCTTTCAGCCTTTCTTACCTTGGCCATGTCTCTGAGTATTGCACACCTTGTGCTTTTGGGCACTCCAGTGATGTTGCAGCTCTGAAATATGGCCAAACTGGTGGCAAGTGGCATCTTGGCAGCTGCACGCTTGACTTTTCTCAGTTCATGGGCAGTTATTTTGCGCCTTGGTTTTCCACACGCTTCTTGCAACCCTGTTGACTATTTTGAATGAAACGCTTGATTGTTCGATGATCACGCTTCAGAAGCTTTGCAATTTTAAGACTGCTGCATCCCTCTGCAAGATATCTCACTATTTTTGACTTTTCTGAGCCTGTCAAGTCCTTCTTTTGACCCATTTTGCCAAAGGAAAGGAAGTTGCCTAATAATTATGCACACCTGATATAGGGTGTTGATGTCATTAGACCACACCCCTTCTCATTACAGAGATGCACATCACCTAATATGCTTAATTGGTAGTAGGCTTTCGAGCCTATACAGCTTGGAGTAAGACAACATGCATGAAGAGGATGATGTGGACAAAATACTCATTTGCCTAATAATTCTGCACTCCCTGTAAGATTGTTCTTTGTGTTAAACACTATAAAAACAAAAAGAACTTAGTGGATAGCACAGCTGGATGTAACGATCCCTCCAATGATAAAGCACTTCGGAGAACATGTTTATAATAATTATTGAGACAATCCTGAACTTGATCCCACTGAAAGTCAAATGTGTCCCAACATGCTGGAACAGACTGAAGGGTGTGCCTGTCAGCAGCTCTGTTATAAGTGAGTGCACATGAGAGATTCGCTGTCACTGGTAACAAAGAGTGTGGCTGAATGCAGCCCTGGAATGAGAGCGAGTTCCGCCTGACAGCCTGCTCCAACAATAATGGAAATGTTCTCCTTAAATTGCTGGCTGTCTGAGGGGTGTCCAAAAAACGATGTGGGCTTCATAGAAAATTGGCAAAACAAATCGATTTACTCTGCCTTACAGAAACCTGGTTGCAGCAGGATGATTATGTTAGTTTAAATGAATCAACACCCCCGAGTCATTCTAACTACCAGAAACCTCGAAGCACAGGCCGAGGGGGCGGTGTGGCAGCAATTTTTCACACCAGCCTATTAATCAACCAAAGACCCAGACAGACTTTTAATTCATTTGAAAGCCTGATGCTTAGCCTCGTCCACCCCAGCTGTAAAACTCAGAAACCAGTCTTACTTGTTATCATCTATCGTCCACCTGGGCCTTACACAGAGTTTCTCTCTGATTTCTCAGACTTTTTATCTGATTTAGTGCTCAGCTCAGATAAAATAATTATTGTGGGTGATTTTAACATCCATGTAGATGCTAAAAATGACAGCCTCAACATGGCATTTAATCTGTTATTAGACTCAATTGGCTTCTCTCAAAATGTAAAAGAACCCACCCACCACTTTAATCACACTCTAGATCTTGTTTTAACATATGGCATAGAAACTGAACATTTAACAGTGTTTCCTGAAAACCCTCTGCTGTCTGATCATTTCCTGATAACATTTACATTTACAATAATTGATTAGACAGCAGTGGAGAGTAGACTTTATCACAGTAGATGTCTTTCTGAAAGTGCTGTAACTAAGTTTAAGAATATAATCCACCCACTGTTATCATCTTCAATGCCCTGTACCAACATAGAGCAGAGCAGCTACCTGAACGCTACTCCAACAGAGGTCGATTATCTTGTTAATAATTTTACTTCCTCACTACGTACGACTCTGGATACTGTAGCTCCTGTGAAAACTAAGGCCTCAAATCAGAAGTACCTGACTCCGTGGTATAATTCGCCAGCTCTTGCCCTGTTAAGCACTTTCTCTAGAGCAGGGGTGTCAAACAAAGCCCGGGGACCAGAATCGGGACTCCGATCCAGCCCACTGAACAGCTTTGTTCATGTGAAGGAGGGACGACATTTTGGAAAGGTCGTGTTTTGTCACTGTGACAGTAACAGAAACAGGTCTGCAGCGGCGGAAAAAGACATTTTCTATGAATTAACAGAGAGTTTGTGTTTCAGAATTATAGGACAGGCTGAGCAATGAGCAGAACCGCTGCTGTGGTTTGTCCCATTTGTGCCAACAGAATCCTCTCAGTAACTACAGCAGCTTTCTCATATCATCAGCGTGACTGTTTATTGGTCCTTTACATGAAACCGAACTGAGCTGAAAATAAATAAATAAATTGGAGACTGAATACTGAAGACATCGTCGGTAAACTTTCATGACTTCAGCAGGCTCTTATTGTGAAACTCCACTAAAACAGAGCAAAGTCTGAGGCACACAGCTGCTGATGGAAGAGCCTCAGCTGTGATCAGCTGACTGATGCACTGTATCCCCACTCACAGTAAGATCAGCTGTTCAGTGTGAGTTCACCCACAGTGGAAGCAGCGCCTCGACACAATGAATAATCAGAAGTTTACATCGTGAATGTTTCTCTGCTGCACGCGAGCATGAGACCGTACCTGTGGAAGTAGTGCAGCATGAAGGTGCCGACCAGCAGCCTCCTCCCGGTCCCGCTCCCGGTCTCCGCGGGGAGCAGCAACAGCAGCAGCGGCACAAAGAGAGCCGGCACCTCCTGCAAGAACCAGCCGAGCCTGGCCGGGCAGCAGTGCGCCTGCGTGGGCGCATAGCGGCCGTACTCTGCGCAGTTTTGCATCTGCCGCAGCAGGTAAGCACCCCCACCCACCACCAGACCCCAGCTCAGGTACGACACGACGGCCTCACGGCACTCCATCACACCCGACAGCAGCCGAGAGGAGGGAGGAGGAGGAGGAGGGTGCTACACGTGACTTGCTGGCATCGCGACTTCCTGCTCAGCCGGTCTCAAAAGAAAAGAGAAACCGAGAGGAGGGGACGTGGTGTCAGGTTCTGTGTAAGCCCGTTGTCCTGCCCGTGTTATCATGTGACGGTGACTTCTGACCGAACCGAACCATAACAAATATTCACAATGGGTTAAAATGAAGTAAATTTGGGGTTTGTGTTGTGCGCATGCGCAACGTATGCGCAGAAACAACGGGTAGGATGGATTGTGAGGTAGGATGGATTCCCGGAACACCTGGGCTGTGTCCCTTTTGACAGTTCACTCTTCGGCCGCTCCCTTCTGCCGTATTTTGCGGCAAAATGATCCACACCAACCGCCGCGCTATGGATTGTGGGATATATGGGGCCACGAAGCGTGCACCGGACTACGCTTGATATTTGGGGAAATCGACGGCGCATTTGGAGTATGCATTTGAAGTGCACTTCGAATTGGGACAGCCGTCGTCGCGTGGCGGTGACGTAATCGCACTTAAAATGCGTACTTCAAGCGTGCATACCCTGAATTGGGACACAGCTCTGGTCTCAGGTACGCGCAGGTGCGTTCCCCACCTCAGTGAGGCTCGCAGGTGGAAGCTGCGGCTTCAGGCAAAACCACACCCATCACGGCGGTGATGTCACACTGTTTAAACCTGAGGAGCTTCACAAATCAACATTAATCCTCAGACCTGCAGCAGCCGTGAGAGGAGCGACACACAGCATTCAGTCACAGACCAACGTTTTCCATCATGTCCCTCTCATTTCATCATTTATTGATCCGCTCGACGCTGCAAACATCTGCACAGATGTGAGCCACTCCTCCGCTGGACCATCAGAGCGCTGGAGACACGGCGAGGAATCTCTCAGCGATTAGAAATCAGTCCTGCGGCTCAGTGCAGATTCATATCAGCTGGTTCAGACCCAACTGAAATGTGCGTTATTGCCGCGTGTCCCACAGGGTGAAACCGTGAGCTCTCTCCAGATCTTCAAACTTTCTTGTTTCAAACAGTGAGCGTGTGGGGCCACAGTTCATCATCACAGACCATCAGGTGCTCCTCACACACAGAGGAGGACAGAAACACCTGGACCAGCAGGTGTGACTGTCTGAAGTAATGCACTCAAGCAGCACGGCTGTACGCATGCTTACCTCCACGACTCCATCACTGAAGACAAAGCCAATCAGCTGAGCTGAATCCACCTGACACAAAGAACAAAGGTCAGAGTTCATAGACGGGCCCACAGAACCTTCACACCTGAGCCGTTGAGGTAGTTTGTCCCTACAGGAGGCGTCATTTGCTGAACAGTCTGTTACGCTACAATAAAATAAAACCAGCTGAATTAATGTAATTTTATGACGCCACCATTTAAACATTTAAGTACACTTAATGTATCTCGATTCAGTCGTATTAACATAATGTGTATTTGTCAGTTAAATTTCATTCATGTAGTTTTCATTTGAACCTTTCACTGACTCCAAATAACTGGCTTTAGTGGATTTATGGTAATTTACTCAGCATCAGTCATTACGTACTTTGTGTAACTGTCAGTGTTGTTGAATGATCTCATACAAGGTTAGAAAAAGTTACAAATATGAATCTTGTAGTTTCAGTTAGATTCATTTATTTAGATACCAAAGAGAAACTCCATCATTAACGCATCCTAACCATCGTGTAACTGTTCCTGTAACCAGCAGCATCCTTCCTGCTTTAACACCTCGTTCAGCCCATTTCTGTTTCTTATGCTGAACTTTCTTCAGTTGCTGCGTGCGTTGCCACAAACCACAGAATTAATTCAAGGTCACTTTGTGCTAACGATGTTTAATTAACACTGTCATAGATTTGTATAGACCAGGGGTGGCCAACTCCAGGCCTCGTGTCCTACAGGGTTTAGATCCCACACTGGGTCGACATACCTGAGTCACATGATTAGTTCATTAGCAGGCCTCTGGAGAACTTCAACACCTCTAAATCAACTGTGTTGGCTCAAGGACACAGCTAAACCCTGCAGGACACCGGAGTTCCCCACCCCTGATTTAAGGAGTGAATCAGTTAAATAACATGAAACTGCAGAAAAATGTCGAGTTTGTCAAAGTCGCAGGATTTCACTCAGTCTGTTTAAAAAGCTGAAACGACCAGTTAAACCCAATCTTTGACTCAGCGTCCCAGTAAACACATTTTAAACTGTACTATAGTGTTTCGATATTAATAATCATACGAACACTACTGATACTAAAATACTGTCTAACATTAGTTTTCCTTAACAGCTGCTTCATTGCTTTACTTTATGAATGTTTTCATTGTTAGGGTGATTTTGATAGAAGTTGTCATTGCTGTGCTTCGATTTGTAGACTTTGTTTCGAACTGCTTGATCAAGGACATTCTTCTGGTTCTATTCTCCTCCCCCACATGTAGGATGGTGGAGGAGGTTATAGTGTTTAGCTGCAGACATTGCATGTGGGGTTCTGGGTGTCCTTATTTAGTAAGGATGTTTGCTTCCTGCCATTTGTGGCCTCACCTGTGTTTGTGTGTGGTGGACCATTAAGGGGTTAAGCCATATACAGGGTGAGGGGAGATGACCCTTTGTGATCAGCAGGAAGTCACACGAGCACGTGTGTGTGTGTGTGCGCACACACACACACACACACACACAGTGGGTGCTTGTTAAACTGCAAACTGAATAAAAGGTGGCAAGGGGACACTGGGAGTCGAGTTGGCTGGGAACAGGTGAGGAGCGTTCAGCTCCAAGACCCTGATCCGATCGGCTTCCCTTGCTGTTTGTCTTGCTTTGCTCACGGTAATAAGTCTCTGAGCCAGCGGGACCTGCAAGCGCAGACCCAACATTCATAAATCCTGCAGTTTGATAAACAGACATCATTTACAGTACTGCGAAATTATATACATTCATTTTCTGTCTGTCAATATTAAAACATACTGTTTCAAAATAACTGATATTTTTAACATTTTAACATAAATTAAAGTGTAAAAAGCAGAACTGTGTTTGTGACGTCCCACGATGAAACCTCAAGATTCGTGGCGTTGCTGTTTTGGTATTCTGGCTGTAACACCGCACACTCATTTGCTAACAACACGTTAATCACCAGTAATCAGCCAGTAATATCCCAGATAATCCTTTCTTAAATGTAATACGACCAAGTTTTGCAAAATGGACTTAAATGTATCTTCACTGTGAATGAGTGGCTGAGACCGTAAACTCAACAGCAAAGCTCCAACAGGCTACACACTCGGATGCTGCATCTTTACTGCCCATGGTGGTAAAAGTCAGTGCTGTCAAAATAAACAAATATGTCTGGTACTGTGCCAAACTCTGCTTCTAACGATCCAGACTTAATTTACATTTTCAAACATGATATTGCGCAACAGATTTCCAAATTAGTTTTTGGTTTTGTTTGTTTTACATTGGCTGCTTTTTCAGTCCAAGGGATGAGCCAGTGTGGTGTCTACACATAACAAACAACTTAGCAGATGTAACTCATCTAGTTACAAGTTTTTAAAAAGATTTTTGGCGCCATCTTCTGTCAGTACAGAACATCACATCACTAGGTTGGTTGGTTAGACTTATATTAGTTTATGTTAGCTAACTAGTAACAGAACGACTAACTCGGGAAAATAAGAACACTAAAACTAAAAATCACTCAAAGGGATTCCCTTTTGTAACAGCAGTGAGTTCATATTAAACCAGGATATTCCGTCCACTTTACTTTTTACTGCCATACTGTGTATGTTACATAGATCATTTTATGTCTCTGTGTTATCCGTCTTACTCATTGAATTCTATGTTGTGTTCGACGGTGGCGTAGTTTGTGATCAAGGTGATGCTGGCAGCATCCTCGTGTGCTCGTGCTATAGACAGAGAACCAGAAGAGTCGTGTATGGAGGTGTGGTCACGCCCCTGAAATGTCCTCGTCCTGTCTTCCTTCTCTCACCCCAACCAGTCGCAGCAGATGGCCCCGCCCCTCCCTGAGCCTGGTTATGCCGGAGGTTTCTTCCTGTTAAAAGGGAGTTTTTCCTTCCCACTGTCGGGAATTTGTTTAATATGTGCATTGAAGGACATGTCCTGGTCAAAAATGACTCCAAGGTTCCTCACAGCATTACTGGAGGCCAAGGTAATGCCATCCAGAGTAAGAATCTGCTTAGATACCATATTTCTAAGATTTTTGGGGCCAAGTACAATAACCTCAGTTAATTCATCTGAATTTAGAAAATTAGAGGCCATGCAGGTCTTGAAAATGTTTTTACAGTGAACGCTGCAAATGAATGAAAACTGAAAGCAAAAAACAAAATAGAAACCTTTAAGCACAGCAGCATGTAAGAAGCAGTGACATGTGAAACCAGGTCAGTTTACTTGTGTTTCTCTCTCAGGGCATCTGTGAACATCCAAAGATGGAGCTGTGACTGTTTTGACTTCTCACACTCCAGTTCGTGCTCGTCTTCATCAGCTGTGTCACACAGGAACAGAGCAGGAAAAACAGAAAGAATCTGCAGTTTAAAGAAAACAGAATGGCACACAGACACCACACTGACATCCTGACCCGGCATTTGTCAGAGCTGGAAACCATGATGGATGATGGACTGGTCCTTGCTCTGTTGGGCTGCAGGCACCTTAGGCGTGCACCAGTCTGGAGGCTCTCTGAGCCCCTCAGTGATGTCCCTGGCTAACATCCTCTTTGCCTCCAATTTGACTTTGTGTAGGAGGAGAAATGTTACGATCCGTGCTTTGTTTCCATTCACTGAGTCCAGGAGGTGCTGTCCAGAGATTCCTCCCTCTGAGCTGGAGTCTGGGTTTCCTGCACCTGCTCTCCATCTGTTGAAATTTAAGAATCAGTGCTCAGCAAGTTAACTCAGAACAGCTCTTAAGGTTCATAACCTCAGCTCTGTGTGATAGTTTCCATGTGGTTAGAGGGTTATGTAGCCATGTTTTTTTTTCATTATTGTAGTAACATGTTTCATATTGGTTTGTTCTAGCGATGTAACAGTGTGCAGGAGTTTAGTGAAACTCCCACAGCAGAGTAGCTGTTTCCAATTGTAACCCAGGTCCCACGTAGCTATGGTAAAGCTAGAGTATATAGTACAATGAGACTGGGCCTGGGTTCGTAGTGCTACTAATTATGATACTTGATACCCTCTAATTGAATTAATAAGGACCACCACAACTGTATTTTATGCAAATTTATCCCTCACTGGGTATTTATTTAGATAACAAAGAAATAAATAAACACTTACTTTTATAAAATGAAAGTGAATTGAATTTGAATAAACAAACAAAACCACTGTAAAATTGACTACATGGGTTATACATAAAAGATTATCAAAACAAAATAACTCTGGTGCCAACTGTTATTTCAGTTACAACAGCTCACACCTTTAAAAGGGATGATTTTCGACCTTTGAAAATGCCTTTGGTTACAACTAAACACTTACTCAATTTAAACCAAATTTTGCAACAGTGGGCCCACACACACACACACACACACACACACACACACACACATGCACACTTTAACCTGTCCACACTACACCTGTAGCACAGTGCTTGTTGCAGGCCTGATTCGAAGTTCGGGTGCGGTGAGGCCTAAAACTGATGGCCGCTTCACTCAAACTGAGCAATAAACAAAATACCTGCACTTTAGTTCCAGTTAGTACTCATGAGTCCAATGAGTTTGTTAGTGGGGCAATCAGAAACGGGCAGTTAGCAGTTAGTTCATCAGTAGTGAAGACAGTCAGGGGCGAGAAAACAGCAGGGTCCATCCAGGGCAGAAACCTCTCTCTCCCTCTCCTTCCACAGCGTCCCTCGGCTTCTCTTGCAGATCACAAATAAGTAATATCAGGACCACGGGTAGTCCACCTCAAAGATACACTTAGATGCAAAATCCACACCACGTTTGCCTTATGACATCTCTCTCTTCGGACTTAGCTTCTGTGTCCGCTCCCACAGATTCACACAAACCTTTACCACTCGTCCTGCCCCCATAACAGAGAAGAGTGACATTGACTGGCTTCTCAGCACAACGACCAATGACAATACGACATTAAGGTAATGGACATTAGATGGGTAAACAAACTTAGGTTACACCGCAACATATTGCTTCTGCACAGTAAATGAACTCTAAATCATGAAACCCTTTTATTTATTGGACTCTTAACTGTAAATGAAATACATTGGTACCCAAGTATATGGGTACAATAGATAATTGGCAAACCTTCTGGAGGAAACCTGGTCTTGTTAGGAGAGACGGCATCCATCCCACTTTGGATGGAGCAGCTCTCATTTCTAGAAATATGGACCAATTTATTAAACCCCCCAAAATATGACCATCCAGAGTTGGGACCAGGAAGCAGAGTTGCAGTCTTACACGCCTCTCTGCAGCTTCTCTCCTCCTGCTACCCCCAAAAACCCATCACCATTGAGACTGTGTCAGCTCCCAAACAGACAAAAACAAACTAAAACCAGCAACAAACAACTTAAACATAAAAATCACAAAGAAAGAACAATACAGTATCCACATCTGAACCAAAGAGTAAAACAGTGAAATGTGGATTATTAAATATTAGGTCTCTCTCCTCCAAGTCTCTGTTAGTACATGACTTAATAATTGATCAACAAATCAATTTACTCTGCCTTACAGAAACCTGGTTGCAGCAGGATGATTATGTTAGTTTAAATGAATCAACACCCCGAGTCATTCTAACTACCAGAAACCTCGAAGCACAGGCCGAGGGGGCGGTGTGGCAGCAATTTTTCACACCAGCCTATTTATCAACCAAAGACCCAGACAGACTTTTAATTCATTTGAAAGCCTGATGCTTAGCCTCGTCCACCCCAGCTGTAAAACTCAGAAACCAGTCTTACTTGTTATCATCTATCGTCCACCTGGGCCTTACACAGAGTTTCTCTCTGATTTCTCAGACTTTTTATCTGATTTAGTGCTCAGCTCAGATAAAATAATTATTGTGGGTGATTTTAACATCCATGTAGATGCTAAAATGACAGCCTCAACATGGCATTTAATCTGTTATTAGACTCAATTGGCTTCTCTCAAAATGTAAAAGAACCCACCCACCACTTTAATCACACTCTAGATCTTGTTTTAACATATGGCATAGAAACTGAACATTTAACAGTGTTTCCTGAAAACCCTCTGCTGTCTGATCATTTCCTGATAACATTTACATTTACAATAATTGATTAGACAGCAGTGGAGAGTAGACTTTATCACAGTAGATGTCTTTCTGAAAGTGCTGTAACTAAGTTTAAGAATATAATCCACCCACTGTTATCATCTTCAATGCCCTGTACCAACATAGAGCAGAGCAGCTATCTGAACGCTACTCCAACAGAGGTCGATTATCTTGTTAATAATTTTACCTCCTCACCACGCACGACTCTGGATACTGTAGCTCCTGTGAAAACTAAGGCCTCAAATCAGAAGTACCTGACTCCGTGGTATAATTCTCAAACACGTAGCCTAAAGCAGATAACTCGTAAGCTGGAGAGGAAATGGTGTGTCACAAATTTAGAGGATCATCATTTAGCCTGGAGAAATAGTTTGCTGCTTTATAAGAAAGCCCTCCGCAAAGCCAGAACATCTTACTATTCGTCACTGATTGAAGAAAATAAGAACAACCCCAGGTTTCTCTTCAGCACTGTAGCCAGGCTGACAAACAGTCAGAGCTCTACTGAGCCAACAATCCCTTTAACGTTAACTAGTAATGACTTCATGAACTTCTTCACAAATAAAATTTTTATCATTAGAGAAAAAATTACCAATAATCATCCCACAGATGTAATATTATCTACAGCTACTTTTAGTACCATCAATGTTAAGTTAGACTCTTTTCTCCAATTGATCTTTCTGAGTTAACTTCAATAATTAATTCCTCCAAACCATCAACGTGTCTTTTAGACCCCATTCCTACAAAACTGCTCAAAGAAGTCCTGCCATTAATTAATGCTTCAATCTTAAATATGATCAACCTATCTCTAATAATCGGCTATGTACCACAGGCCTTCAAGCTGGCTGTAGTTAAACCTTTACTTAAAAGCATCTCTAGACCCAGCTGTCTTAGCTAATTATAGGCCAATCTCCAACCTTCCTTTCATATCAAACATCCTTGAAAGAGTAGTTGTCAAACAGCTAACAGATCATCTGCAGAAGAATGGCTTATTTGAAGAGTTTCAGTCAGGTTTCAGAGCTCATCACAGCACAGAAACAGCTTTAGTGAAGGTTACAAATGATCTTCTTATGGCCTCTGACAGTGGACTCATCTCTGTGCTTGTCCTGCTAGACCTCAGTGCTGCGTTCGATACTGTTGACCATAATATCCTATTAGAGCGATTAGAACATGCTGTAGGTATTACAGGTACTGCACTGCAGTGGTTTGTATCATATCTATCTAATAGACTCCAATTTGTACATGTAAATGGAGAGTCCTCTTCACACACTAAGGTCAATTATGGTGTTCCACAGGGTTCAGTGCTAGGACCAATTCTATTTACATTATACATGCTTCCCTTAGGCAGCATCATTAGAAGACATAGCATAAATTTTCACTGCTATGCAGATGACACGCAGCTCTATCTATCCATGAAGCCAGGTAACACACACCAATTAGTTAAACTGCAGGAATGTCTTTAAAGACATAAAGACCTGGATGGCCGCTAACTTTCTGCTTCTTAATTCAGATCAAACTGAGGTTATTGTACTCGGCCCTGAAAATCTTAGAAATATGGTATCTAAGCAGATTCTTACTCTGGATGGCATTACCTTGGCCTCCAGTAACACTGTGAGGAACCTTGAGTCATTTTTGACCAGGACATGTCCTTCAACGCACATATTAAACAAATATGTAAGACTGCTTTCTTCCATTTGTGCAACATCTCTAAAATTAGAAATATCCTGTCTCAGAGTGATGCTGAAAAACTAGTTCATGCATTTATTACTTCCAGGCTGGACTACTGTAATTCATTATTATCAGGATGTCCTAAAACTCCCTGAAAAGCCTTCAGCTGATCCAAAATGCTGCAGCAAGAGTCCTGACAGGGACTAGAAAGAGAACAGATTTCTCCTGTTTTGGCTTCCCTTCATTGGCTTCCTGTTAAATCCAGAATTCAAAATCCTGCTCCTCACATACAAGGTCTTAAATAATCAGGCCCCATCTTATCTTAATGACCTTGTAGTACCATATCACCCTATTAGAGCACTTTGCTCTCACACTGCAGGCCTACTTGTTGTTCCTAGAGTATTTAAAAGTAGAATGGGAGGCAGAGCCTTCAGTTTTCAGGCCCCTCTTCTGTGGAACCAGCTTCCAGTTTGGATTCAGGAGACAGACACTATCTCTACTTTCAAGATTAGGCTTCAAACTTTCCTTTTTGCTAAAGCATATAGTTAGGGCTGGACCAGGTGACCCTGAATCCTCCCTTAGTTATGCTGCAATAGACGTAGGCTGCCGGGGATTCCCATGATGCACTGAGTTTTTCCTTTCCAGTCACCTTTCTCACTCACTATGTGTTAACAGACCTCTCTGCATTGAATCATATCTGTTATTAATCTCTGTCTCTCTTCCACAGCATGTCTTTATCCTGTCTTCCTTCTCTCACCCCAACCAATCACAGCAGATGGCCCCGCCCCTCCCTGAGCCTGGTTCTGCCGGAGGTTTCTTCCTGTTAAAAGGGAGTTTTTCCTTCCCACTGTCGCCAAAGTGCTTGCTCATAGGGGTCATATGATTGTTCGGTTTTTCTCTGTATGTATTATTGTGCGATCTACTGTACAATATAAAGTGCTTTGAGGTGACTTCTGTTGTGATTTGGCGCTATATAAATAAAATTGAATTGAATTGAATTGAATTATGATTTTAAAACCTTTTATCAACTATTTATATTTTAACCATTTTTTATAACCGTAAACTTTTCTTTATACTGCAAGCCCGAATAATTGCAGTCAGGGCTACACAATGACCACTGCAGAGCACTAACATACTGAAATTGGTTTGTAAAAAAAGAGAAAAAAAACCTAACATGTCTACTGTGCATTTTGACCTGGTAATATTGTCCGTTGACTCCATTGAGCTTGAGAGTTGCTTGACAGCAAGGCAGCAAGCAAAGCTTCAGAGCAACAGTCCATGAGACTGCAAGAAATGGAAATGCACTTCAAGATAAAACAGTTGGAGATTGAGACAATGGATGGGCAGAAATGAGAAAGCTTGACATTGAGAGGCTGTGGTTGGTACATGAGGAGAAAATAAAGGAACTTCAGGACTAAAAGTATTAATTCTGAAGCTGCTGGGGTCCACATCTCTCTTTCCTCTCCTCAGTTTGATGCTCACAAGAACATTAATCTATTTCCTCTAGTTTCTGAGAAGAATGTGGAAGAATATTTCTAGGACTAATGACCTAAAGGTGCCTGGACACTGGATGGGAAATGGACGGGATCTCTACAGTATCTGAGCACTCAAAGTGCTTTACACAGCACTGACCAGCTGATTCTTACTGTGATCCTGGGGAGGTCACCACCTACCTGAGTAACCAAAGTTAGAGAAGGCTGCCGTGCACAGACTCTGCCAGCCTCAGCTTTCACCCCAGTGTGCATTCACTCATTTCAGACAGAGGCCGTCCATCTCCTGGTGCTTTGGCTCACCTGTTGGTTGTAGATGCTGTGCTTTAGAGTTGTCCCACGCTCGCCTGCCTGCTCGCACTTCGTTGGCAGACCCAAGGCTTCTCCCACTACACCCTCCCCAGGCCCGACTAGCTCGGGTTCCAAGTAAGGTTTGTTGTTCTGTGGACAGCGTTACCGAACACACCTCCAGGATTCTCTGCCCACTCACTGCCTGTCTCCACTCCTCCTACCAGTCTCTCTCCCTAGTAACTGGATCCTTGTGTTTAGTTAAGCTCCACCTTTGTGCCCAAGGAAAGTTTATTTCTCCGTTTTTGTTTGTTTAAGTCGAGTTACTCGTTTTAGGTCATGTGTAGATATCTCCTGACTAAATAAAGATTCTTGAACTGATTACAGTGTCTCGCTGTGTTGCCTGGGTTCTGCACTTGAGCCCTTCATTATTTGTTTGCTAAACTTGAAACTGTCAGTTGTGGTCATCTTCCTGATGCACTCATAGATCAGTCTCCGCCCACCTTCTATCCGCTTAGCGCACAGTCTCAGGGTGCTGGACTTTGGGTGAAAGGAGCTTCCTGGTCTTGATGTCAGTGGCTTCTATCTCCTCCTTTGGTCAGCTGATTATCCCAGCAGGGTACCTGATCACCAGCAGGCGTGGGTGTTGATTGTCCAGATCTTGTTCTTCCTGTTCAGCTGACTCCTCAGGACTTGCCTGACCTCTGCAGGTACTTGGTGGTTGCAGCTTTCCTAGTGGCCTCTTCATGGTTCCCATTTGCCTGTGGGATCCCCAGGTACTTGTAGCTGTCCTTTATGTCTGCAATGTTGCCTTCTGATACTTTAATCCCCTCTGTCATAGTACTGGGTCTGTGACCCGGTATGTGTATGTTATGGCCTTGGCCATGGGGGCTGTGTCCCAATTCAGGGTCTGCACGCTTGAAGTACGCATTTCAAGTGCGAGTACGTCACCGCCACGCAACAACGGCTGTCCCAATTCGAAGTGTACTCCAAATGCGCCGTCGATTTCCCCAAATATCAAGCGTGGTCCGGTGCACGCTTCGTGGTCCCATATATCCCACAATCCATAGCGCGGCGGTGGGTGTGGATAATTTTGCCGCAAAATACGGCAGAAGGGAGCGGCCGAAGAGTGAACTGTCAAAAGTAAGTACTGAATATGATGTCACTTATTTATGTGCGAATGTTTAAGAACATTAAAACATTACTGTTGGCCACATGTCGGCAAAGTTATGTGACATTAGTGATGTTTGTACTTTCAGCGGTAACTTGGTTTTAAAGCCTCTACTTCTAAATATATATATAGTCGACCTTAATCTTACAGAGAATGTGATGATTTTATGGATAATTAAAGTCAGTCATATATCCACAAACACAACAAGCTGAAAGTCAGTGATGCTGCTCGGTTTGCAGTCGTGAATATGACGGCACAAGCAGGATTCACTGCACTGTTAATGTTAGCTATGTTATATTGCTGCCTCTGTTCGGTGGTGTCGAGCCAAACGGACTTTAACGTGTGTTTGAACGAGCTGACGGTTCACTCGTTAAGCTGAAAGAAAGATGCTTTAATCACAGGAGTCACACATGTGTCCACTGGACCATCTGGGAACGTAATAACACAAACACTAAATCCTCCTTCTCTTGTGCTGTTTTGTAGCAGTGTGTACACCTGAGACTGTCACCTGTCTGTCTGTCCTGCACTCTCTCTCTGTTTCTTTCTCTCTGATTGTGGAATAAAAGTATGAACATGTATTTATAAGTTACACTTGTGTTTGAATCCTGCAGCTTATCACACATTTGATTTCCATGTGTGACAACTGCAAGTGTCCAGAGTGAGGACAGACTGAGGGACCCACTGCTGCACATCATCTGTGAGGCTTTGCACCCCTGATGATCCACCAGGACAAACTCAGCAGTGTGTGAGGAAGAGGAGGAGGAAGAGCCAGCAGCAGCTGACAGATGGAGAGAATAGACAGACTGTTCCCTGTTTGTGAAGGACTGCTAGGAAAGTTTAACATAACTAATTGTCTGTCCTGAATCAGTCTTATTAGGTAATGTTCAAATAATGTTATCATCCCAGTGTTTTCAGTGTGGGAGAAAGTACTCAGGGCCTTCAAGTTACACACTATGAAAGGCAGCAACAAGTTTAATATTCAGAAACCTAAAGTATGTATCAGCAGCAGAATGGAGCTAAAAATAAATGTTTGTTTCAGTTCTATGAAGCTTTGAGTATTTTGGATTAGTAGCACTGCTGTGTTTGTTGCATCATATTGCTGTAATTGTTTATATGCTTTATATATTCTGAGGTAAGTTGATCTATAGTGTTACATCATATTCTATAAGGATGTTATGTGTTTGTAGACTTTCTGCCCAGTTTGACCCATTTAGCAGAAGTCAGCCTGTTTAAGGCTCTGATATCTATTCTGTATGACTTAAAGCAGTTATGACATGGTCTGATTTTCTCACCCAATAAAGGAATATTTCATATATCAGTCTGATCTTCATTCTATCAGAAACAGTTATCACAGCTCGTACGTTTTCTTGTTATACATATATGTAAGCATTGAGCCAAATTTAGTAATGCCAACATATTAAACGAACAATATTTGTCTCTTATATATAATACATCTGTATATACACTGTCAGAGATACTTGAGTGTCTTTGAGTGAAGATTTAAGGTGATAGGAAATATAAATAACTGCAACTTGAATCTTTGACCCAGAGTTCAAGCTCATATATATATATAATCTGACAATACATATAATATTGTCCATATTATATTAACATTACCACAGTGAGATGACTTTAGTCTCATGAACAACATTAGCTAATTGTTATTTACTAACTAATCTTGAAATGACTGTTCAGTACAGAAACGAAGCCCAACTATCATGTTTTACAGTCCTGTGGTCTCAACTAATCAAAGTGATGTCATGACAAAAATGAATGACCAACAAAACATTTTTCTCCTTCATTTCTGTCACACAAAGCTGTATGAAACATTTCTCGCGGTTAGTATCATGGTTGCTAGGCAACCTGAGCAGTACGACGAAGGCTAGACCGTCCCATTTCACAAGCCTCTCACTTCCGCACTTCCCGTACTTGTAGTACGCACCGTACGTAGTACGCGTAGTGTGCGTACTTCAAGCGTGCATACCCTGAATTGGGACACAGCCAATGTGTTTTGCTGGCCGTTTCTTGTTCTGTCTGTGTCTTTAAGTCTCTGCAGGTCCCTGATTGGATAAGCTGACGGCTGCTGATTGGTCCCCTGATCATGTGGTTGCTTTCAAAATCTGTCACCAGCAGTTGTCCCGGGGCAGCAACTGACAGCAGCAGCAGACCTGACCCTGGCCTCCAAACTCTGTGATATTTGTGATTCTCGTGACTTATTGAGCCTGTATATAGTGTGTAAATTAGCCTTCACTTGCCTAAATCAGTTCAAACGAACCAAGGGTCGAACTTCATGTCCAAGATTTTCGCTCAGGTCTTAAAATCGCTGTGCATCAAGCATCAAAAATCCAGTGCGTATCATCCTGAATCACAGGGTGCGCTTGAGCGTTTCCACCAAACATTAAAAGCTATGATGAGGAAGTTCTGCCTCGAGTCAGGAAGAGATTTGGACGAGGGTCTGCCACTTCTCCTTCTAGCGGTGAGAGAGAGTGTGCAGGAGTCCGGGTTCAGTCCCGCAGAGCTGGTGTTTGGACACACAGTGCGTGGTCCCCTGCGGCTGCTTAAAGAGAAATATCTGTCCGACACAGCTATCCCCGAGCAGTATGTACTAGATTACGTAAGTTGTTTTAGGGAGCGTCTGCATAAAGCATGCGAAATTGCACGCGAGGCTCTTTCCGCGTCTCAGGAGAAAATGAAAAGGAAATTTGATAAAAAGTCTGTGCAGAGAAAATTTGAAGTGGGTGACAAAGTGTTGACTCTCCTACCTGTTCCTGGATCCTCTCTCCAGGCAAAGTTCTGTGGGCCCTATACTGTTGAAGAGAAACTGAGTGACACAGATTATGTTATAGGTACCCCAGACCGTAGGAGGAAACGTCGTGTGTGTCATGTTAATCTGATGAAACCATATTTTGTTCGTGATGCAGGTGTAAACTCCTCTTTGTCCCCCGCTGCGCCGTCTGCCGTGCCGGTAGTTGTGCCAGCATCCCCGTCTCAGTATAGCCCGTAAAGTGATGGCTTAGTTTTCGTTTGTGCTGAGGGTTGCTCCCGACTCAGAAACTCTGAAATATTGGATAATTTAAAACCCCACCTAAAACATTTAGATGAGGCTGCCCAGAACGATGTGTGCTCTCTGATCAATACTTACCCATCCCTGTTTGCTGACACTCCGTCTCGCACTACTGTCCTCGAACATGACATAGATGTAGGTGACCACCCTCCGATCAAACAACACGCTTATCGTGTGAACCCTACCAAACGTGCACTTTTTCAGCAAGAAGTTTCCTACTTGCTGGAAAATGGTCTAGCTGTCCCTAGTTCGAGTCCTTGGAGTTCCCCATGCCTTCTTGTGCCGAAGGAAGACAAAACCCCACGTTTTTGTACTGATTTTCGAAAAGTGAACAGTGTGACCAAACCCGACTCCTATCCTCTTCCCCGCATGGAAGATTGTGTTGATAGGGTTGGCTCTGCCAAGTTTGTCACCAAGCTGGATTTATTAAAGGGTTATTGGCAAGTTCCCCTCACTCCACGTGCATCTGAAATTTCCGCTTTTGTCACCCCTGATCACTTCCTCCACTACACCGTCATGCCTTTTGGCCTTCGAAATGCCCCTGCCACATTCCAACGCCTTATGCACATTGTCTTAGGTGGTGTCAAAAACTGTGAAGTGTACTTGGACGACATTGTAGCCTATTCAGAGACCTGGTCAGAACACCTTGGAACACTCACTGAAATTTTTGAAAGGTTAAAAGAGGCGTCCCTCACCCTAAATCTTGCCAAATGTGACTTTGGTAAGGCCACTGTGACTTATCTAGGGAAGCAGGTGGGTCAGGGTCAGGTGCGCCCCCTTCTGGCTAAAATTCAGGCTATCCTAGATTTCCCTGTGCCTCGCACTAGACGTGAACTTCGCCGGTTCCTTGGAATGGCCGGCTATTATCGCGGCTTCTGTAAGAATTTTGCAGATGTAGTTGCACCTCTCACCAGTCTCACAAGTATGTCAAAACCATTCGTATGGTCGCCCACATGCCAGAACGCTTTTGAGTCTGCCAAAGCTCTCCTCTGCAGCACTCCAGTACTTGCCGCTCCTGATTTCACACGTCCTTTTAAACTCGAGGTGGATGCCAGCACCAACGGTGCAGGTGCGGTCCTGTTGCAGGAGGACAAGCAGGGTGTTGATCACCCAATCAGTTATTTTTCAAAGAAATTCAACACCCACCAACAGAAGTACAGCACTATCGAGAAAGAAGCTCTTTCCCTGTTGCTTGCTCTACAACATTTCGAAGGATATGTCAGCTCTAGTTCACCTGTCATTGTTTACACCGATCACAACCCCCTCGTGTTTTTGACTAGGATGCAAAATTCCAACCAGAGGCTCATGAGATGGTCACTCTTAGTGCAGGACTTTAATTTGGAGATCCATCACAAAAAAGGAACCAAGAATGTAATGGCAGATGCACTGTCGCGTGGTTTTCTGAACTCCTAAGTGCCAAACGTCTATAGGGGAGATGTTTGGTCTTGGGTAGGGGGGTGTTATGGCCTTGGCCATAATGTTTTTTGGTGGCTGTTTCTTGTTCTGTCTGTATCTTTAAGTCTCTGCAGGTCCCTGATTGGATAAGCTGACGGCTGCTGATTGGTCCCTTGATCATGTGGTTGCTTTCAAAATCTGTCACCAGCAGTTAGTGATGGCCAAATGAAGCTTTCTGAAGCACTGAAGCTTGTATTGAAAAACGGTTCATTACTCGAAGCTTTTCAACACAGTCCTCTCTGGTGACATCTGGTGGCCAAAAGTATGAAGAGAAGCTTGAATCCACAAAATAAAACCAACTGCTTCATAATGATTGCCCACTCTACAGAGCGGAATTCTGTCTGATATTGGGCTGCTGTTGTGTTGCTTTGAACGTGTATTTTTTGGTGTTAAAAATGTAGTTTATTTGTTTAATAAATAATTTTGACCAGTAAACTTTCCTTGTGTGAACATGCACCATGGTGTGGTCTTTCTTTGCTTGTGACTTCTTGATGTTGGTAAATACAATAATTGAAAAATACCACGTTACATATAACATACATATAATAATGCACATTATGGAGTATGCTTCTGCTGTGAGGTCCTGCCTCCATGTACTTATGAAATTAATCGCTAGACGGGTATATTTATAAATAATATTATATTAGGGAAATTTTCCTATACATATTTTTGACCTGGGGGTAGAATTGATTATGAAATGGAAAGGGAAATGCTTATGAACTTTCAAATTAAAACCATGATGCATTTAAGGTAAGCCTTTTTCATTTTTATTTGAGAAGAGAATTTGTTCCACTGTGCGATGGCCGAACTTGTTCCTTTTCGTGGAGATAATTTCTCCTGCCTTAAGGAAAATCCCTTCACATGGCACAGAAGAGGCTGGAGTCCAGAAAAACTGGTAGAGATGCACTTATGGCTCCACAAACTATCAGCTAAAGAGAATAAATAAATTAAATTGCTGCACATTTTGTAGACTAACATTTTAAGATTATTTTTTTAAATAAAATATATCTTTTTATAACATTAAATGTTACGAGTCAAATGGAAGTTTTTCTAAAGTTATTTAATGATATTTATATTATGAAAAGCAGATTTTTGACATTTTAAGTTTTTCCCGTTTTCAGATGAAATAAACACGCACAAAACAAAAGCAAACACCCAGAACACAAAGCTGGAAAACCCACCGACCAAAATAAACTCAAAATACTCCCACACGACAGAACCAAATCTCTCAGTAGAATGATCAGTGGTTCGCTATCTGCCACCATCAAGACACTCCACAAATCCCACAAATGATTCACTTCGTTCCATTTGAATCAGGTACCGAAGCAGTTACGTGCGTAATGAAGCTTCGGACGTCACTGGTCACGTGACTTTTGCCAAACGAAGCAAGCCTCGACACAGTGCTTCTGAACCAGTGTGTTGTTTTTTTCGACACATGCTCCGGAGCGTCAGCTTCAAGCGGGCCATCACTACCAGCAGTTGTCCCGGGGCAGCAACTGACAGCAACTGACCCTGGCCTCCAAACTCTGTGATATTTGTGATTCTCGTGACTTATTGAGCCTGTATATAGTGTGTAAATTAGCCTTCACTTGTAAATAGCACCTTGTAAATAGTCACTGAAGCCGAAGGGGTGAGCTGCCCTGTTGTTTTCTGTATTGTTTCGTCCTGTTTATTCAGTTAGGGAGTTAGGCGTAGCATTTGTCTTTTGTTTGTTCTTTTCATCACGTGGGGTTTAGGTAGCACCTCCTTGACTGATTAAGCTGGTTTTGTTTGTTATTTTGGCCTTTGTTCACCCCGGAGTCACGCTTCAGTTTAGACAATAAACCACTGTTCACTAAGAAATAGTTTTTTTTCCCTGTGTATGGTTTTGGGGACCAGGGTGGGGTCAATCTTTTTTTAACTCTTATGTTACTTTCCTGTACCCCTAGACTGGGGCGTAACAGTCTAATTCTGATTAAAGTTATATTTTCTCCCCAACCAATCACAACAGATGGCCCCGCCCCTCCCTGAGCCTGGTTCTGCCGGAGGTTTCTTCCTGTTAAAAGGGAGTTTTTCCTTCCCACTGTCGCCAAAGTGCTTGCTCATAGGGGGTCATATGATTGTTGAGATTTTCTCTGTATGTATTATTGTAGGGTACACGCACAGAGTATCATGACAGCTTTAAATCAGAAGTACCTGACTCCCTGGTATAATTCTCAAACAGCTACCATAAAGCAGTTAAGTCATAAGCTGAAGAGAAAATGGCGTCTCACTAACTTAGAAGATCATCCTTCATCCTGGAGAAATAGTTTGCTGCTTTATAAGAAAAAACCCTCTATAAAGTTAGAACATCGTACTATTTATCACTGATTGAAGGAAATGGCTGCCAGTGTCATTCAAAGTTGGGGAAACTGACCCTCACCAGCCAACAGTGAAACACAGTGATGTGGAAATCTTCACCTTCTGCTGTGGGAATCCCAATCACATCACAAGCCCCTGTCAGTCGAGCTGGCACTGATCACAAGAACCAACTTTCATCATAAATGTCTTTATGTCCAGCCAAGTTTGGATTTCCTGTTAGTGACCTGGCTGAACACTGGTGAGCATCTCCGCTGTCGAGCTTTGGCCAATAGACCGTTTCTTTGTTAGTACATCAAAGTTGGTATCTGTTTGAGCAGATGGCACAGGAGCATATTTAAGGAAGACTATAATAAGATAAGATAAGATAAGATAAGATAAGATAATTCTTTATTGTCATTGCACAGTCATACATAGTACAGTAGTACAATGAAATTGGAAAAACTGTCCTACGTCGGCACTACATATAACACAACACGACACGATATGACACATCACAACGCAACACAAACAACACAACACAGTATATTAACTTAGAAATAAAAAAGAAGAATAAGTGTTATGTGTATTGCACACTGTTATTATTGCACATTAATTATTATTGCACCTTGTTATAAATATAAATATTATTATTGTTATTGTTTTAAACATTGTTACCTCCCCCTAAAAAAAAGTCCAGGCAGGTAGCCAATCAGGTCAGCTATTTGCATTGATTAGGGCTATTGCCCTGTTGTAAAAACTGTCCTTGAGTCTGTTTGTTCGGGACCTCAGCAGCCTGAACCTCCTGCCAGACGGCAGCAGCTTAAACACCCGATGTCCTGGGTGTGTACAGTCTCGTAGGATGCTGCACGCCCTCTTGAGACAGCGAGTGCTGTACAGGTCCTTCAGGGAGGGAAGAGGATGTCCAATGATTTTTTGGGCCATATTGATGACCCTCTGGAGTGCCTTTCTGTGTGCTGTGGTGCAGCTGGAGAACCACACACCGATGCAATATGTCAGCACACTTTCAATGGAGCAGCGGTAGAAGACGGTCAGCAGCTCCTTCTTCAGGTCCATTTTTCTGAGGATTCTCAGAAAGTGGAGACGCTGTTGGGCCTTCTTTAAGACCGCAGAGGTGTTAGAGCTCCATTGGAGGTCTGTGTCTATGTGCACACCCAGAAACTGGAAACTGGAGACCCTTTCCACGCACTCCCCGTTGATGCTGACAGGCTGCAGCTCAGACTTCCTCCTTCTGAAGTCAACTACCAGCTCTTTTGTCTTGGTGGTATTGAGGTCCAGGTTGTTATCTACACACCAATCTGACAGCCTCTGAACTTCAGCTCTGTATGCCATAATCTCATAGACTGGGCCGTACATTAGCCCTACGGTTGTCATCCGGTGTTCAAGTTTATAATCTGAACATAACCTGGGCCTGTTTTTAGGACCATTTCCCTGTCCCTGATGTGCTGCTCCACCTGTCCCATACCAAACCTCATCTGCTTTTCTCCCGCACACATTAGATTAATCCTTCGACCACTAATAATTTACACACACACTATCTCAGTCTGAAGACCTTACCACCTTACCAACTTATTCAATACTACTTGCTCCTCAGTTATGGACACCATTGCTCTATATAAACTAAAGAAACCCAGACCTAAACAGTCACCCTGCATCAAAGACATCCCTAAGGTCTTAGACGGGAATGCAGCAAATCAGAAAGGAGGTGGAAGCGGGAAATCTTGAAAAATAAACTTGTAAATATCAGGAATATGTGAAGGTTCAAAGATTTGCAAAAAACCCCAAAACAAAACACTGTAATGTTCCTAGCATTTTTAGTTATTTCCTTAATTGCCCCTTGGGGATAAATATAGTCTTTCTGATTCTGATTTCCAGTGTTAGAAAATCAACACTGCTCAGTGTTAGTCATACAGACACTTTCTAGTGTCAGTTTAACACTGGAGATATTGGGGTGCATAAAGAGAAGGACGCAGGACTCTGTTATCTCTGCGTCCTACAGGATGCTTCTGCTGTCAAATGTGAAGATCTCCTAGAATTTACTGTTATTTAAAGCACGTTTAATCCTCAATGATTGATTGTTCGAATAGATAAACGTTTGATTTTATACATTTCATGTTTACTGATGGTGACAAATATGTCTGAGGTCTGCTGTGAGTCGGTGTTTCTCTTTCCTTCACACATCTGCTTGCACTGTCTCATAAATATAATATTTGCTGTGCTGAGGTTTTGTTTCTCGTCTTTATCTGTGAGTGAAACCAGAGAAAAGTCTGAAAAATAAAAGCAGCGAGCGCTCTTATTTTGAAGGTCGGGTGTTGTCGCCCTCTGTCGGCGCCGAGTGGAAGCGCCGGTCCCCCCTCCTCCTCCTCCCGTTTCTATTCCCGGACAAACCTCCTCCATTTTAGCACCAACAGCCGGCGGAGGAGCACCGGCTGTCAGCGGACCGTGAGGCCAACGGAGAGACGAGCTGCTGCGGTGGGACTGTGGCTGTGACCCGGCGAGAGGAGCCGCTCCTTCGGCTGCTTTGAGCTGTTTGCGGGATGAAAGCTCGGCGGAGGGCCGGAGCGGCGGATCTGTGAGGATTTAACGGCTGTGCTGCTTCCTGCGGAGAAATCTACCCTGAGAGGAGCGGAGAGGAGGAGCAGGAGGAGGAGGAGGCCGAGCTGCAGGTACCGGCTTTGTTCTAATCGGGTTTATTGATCATGAGGCGGCTTTGTTTGATGTGCTGGGCGGCTCGCGCAGGCCGCTGCTGCCCGGACAGCATCCATCCGGCTCGGTGTCTGGGGGTGGGGTGGGTGGTGCTGGTGGAGGAGGAGGAGGTGATTATATAACGTGTGCGCAGAGGACGCCGGGCTGTCCGCGCGTCGGTCCCGGTGGGGCTCTGGCGGAACTCCGAGCCTGGTTTCGGGCTTTGTACGGGTCCGGCCTCAGAGCCCCGCAGCTCTGAGGCCGGACAGCAGGTGCACCGGGCCCGCTGCTCCATCCGGGCCGCAAACCGGAGACAAACGAGGTCAGAGCGCCGCAGTCTGCCGGAGCAGCTGCTGCCAACGGCCCGATATCCACCAATCAATAAATGTGGTAATCGATCAGCCTCCGGACGATCGGGCAGGCCCGGCTCTTTGTGCTGACCGGGAGGACGAGGATGATGGGCTGCTCGATGAGGAAGCTGCGGGGGCATCTCTTCCAGAATTTTCTCCCATTTTATGAAAGCAGAGAGGAGCTTTAACACAACCTGCAGAGGTTTGATTAAGTGCTGAGAGCACCTCCTCCTCCTCCTCAGATTCAAACAAAAATAATAAAATCCCCAGTTTAGTCACTGAACCTTCAGACCTGAGTATTACTGCAGTATTGATGTGGTAATACTTTAGCGGAGCCTGCCTTCACTGTTGGCCGTGCAGATGTTCCAGGTGTTCTTCAGACTGTCAGGAAGAATAAATTCCTGTCTCTCTGTTTTTTCCGAGGAGATGGGGAGTTGGTGAGGTTTTAGGAAACATGCTGCTGAAACTACAAACGCTGCTCTGCCGTGTCTGCGGCGTGTTTGAGCAGCTCAGGAACAAACGGCGGTGAAACCAAAGTTCCAGCAACACGTGTCTTTGTGGTTCCTGCTGCAGAGGTGGTCCGCTCCTCCTTGTTTGCATCACTTATCCCTGCTGATCCAAAGTAAACACGATCATGGTGAAGGCAGCCACACGGCAGGAGCCCGCCCCGACGCCACCTGAGCGAGTCGAGGAGCTCAGACTGATGACGATGTGTCGGGTGACCTTTGATCTTGTCACACATTAAAGCTCCGGTGAGGTGTAGACAGGTGTTCTGGTTCTGGTTCGGACCTGAGGGTTCATCAAACTGGACCAGCCGGGTCTTGGTGAGCTGACTGTAGAGAACGTGGACTCCTCCACAGTCCTCCTGCTGAGGGACGGAGGTTAGGGGAGGAACAACGATGAGTCCGAAACTCAGAAACACTCAGATATGACGTTCAATCTGAGAACTGTTAACTTGAAAACCTCAAAAAGGCATTTTAATCACATCCTGCAGTAACGATGCTGTGTGTTACCAACATCACACGTTAGACTCTGATGACTGTTGAGTTATGAATGATGCACCCTAAAATAACAAAACAATAAATCATCCAGTTATTTCCTCCTGCTGGTCTGAAGGCAGGCGGCGGGAGCAGCAGCGCGAGCCCGGACCTCCCTCTCGCCTCCTCCAGCCCGGTCAGAACACCTCACCCAGGAGGCGACACAGCCTTAGCCGTCTCCTTCCGATGTGGACGAGCACGGCTCTACTCCAAGCACCTCCATAATGACTGAACTCCTCGGCCTATCACTAAGGCAGAGCCTGTCCTTCGTTCAAAGAAAGCTCATTTCCACCGCGTGTACCTGCGATCTCGTTCTAATCAGGACTAGATTACAGATTTATGGCGTTTCTCAACAATGATGCGCCATCTGGTGGCAGATGGCTGCGTAACTTCTAGGAGAATAATTTACCGTCATTGGGGATCGATTAAAATGTTACCGATGAGATTAAACGACCAGTGAGTCTGGTACCGAGTAGTGACAGCGACGAGTAGTCGAGTCCCTAATGGAGACGATGCTGCAGCGTTCAGACTCCACAAACTTTGATTCTTAACTGAAGAAGTCACTTAGATGAGTGACGAAACGTTTCTCCCACAAAACGCTACGTCCAGATGAACAGATTCAACTTTTGGAGATTTGATTCTTAACATACAACTGGAGGAGCCAGCCAGAGGAGGAGCAGGAGGTGGAGGCGAGAGGAAAAGCAGGAGGAGGCTAGAGGAGGAGCAGGAGGTGGAGGCTAGCGGAGGAGCAGGGTTATTTGTTAGAATGTGTTTGTTGCTCAGTTGCAGCTGTGAGGCATTCAGGCTTCCTCAGAAACTGTGTTTAATGTTTTGGCGTATGTGTGCAGAAAATGAAGGTCACACTTTACAGCAGTGCATTTCACAGGCTGTTAGCAGGTTACCGTGGAAACATCATCTGTCTGCCCTGCTGCATGCTTTATTTTTTCACCTGCTCTTATTTTGAAAGGTCAGGTAGAACAGGGGAGGACCACACAGGTGTCACGGGCTGCGAATAACGAGGATGGCTGTGCGCTCAGCTTGCAGCTGATTGGTTCTCAGGTCGGGTGCTCCGCTGGTGGCCGTTGATGTTGTTGACAGGTCCAATGGGCCTCGCTGTGATGTCACACACGGGTCCGAGGGCTCTGCGGCAGCCTGATACCTCCAGGTTCACCGTGTTCACTTTTATCATTTGCCCAGAAAAACATCTGCTTCCGGACGCTGTCACATGATCAGTGGGGCCGCTCGCGGTTTGTGTTTTGCTGTGTGGATGACCTCCTGACAGACGACACCAGTGAAGGATCTCTGAGAGTGCCACACACACTTCCTGTCAGCCTCTGAACCATAGGAGCTTAATCTGAACCGCACACGTGCTCAGCTGTTATCTGAGGGCCGCAGACGCCGGCGAGTTCTGATCTCGCGCTGATAGATGAGTCAGAGGCCGGTGAGGTGGGGGTCACAGGGCGTTCCTCTGAAGTCTCAGCTGCAGGAAGCTCTCAGTGACCTGCAGTTCCTCTGACGTCCAGCAGAGGCAGCAGTGAGTCACTCCTCATAGACTCCATGTTAAAATAAACATGTTTACATCCTGATACTCAAACTGTTTAAATGATGTTAAAGCTTGCTCTGTCAGGGGTGTGGCCTCTGACTGAGCTGTAGCTGCCAGGCTTCACTCCGGATGGTGTTTGTGCTGCTGGAGCATTTTAATGACATCATCTGACCAATAATATGGCTTCTATTTCATTCTGATTTTGATTGGATGGGGGGGGGGGTCATGGTGGCTGCCACAAGTCTACAAGCTAACAGGTGACATCACAGTTTTGTACAGTCTGTGGGATACCCACGGCCGTCTGTGAGCCTTGTACTTTCAGACCAGTCCGAGCGCAGGACCTAGCGTCGGTTTTACGGCCCGGCGGGATGGTCGGGTGGATGTTGTTGTTGTTGAGTTAGAGAGAAGCAGGATTATGCCTAAACACACTGTGGAATGAGAGGGAATAATTCATGAATCGTAAGCATCACATCAGGGAAAACGTGTCATTTCCTGCCTGTGGACAGTTTGAAGAAAGGACCTGGTCTGAAATCAGCTGACTGATATTTCCTGTCCAGTCCTGACTTCCTGTTTAAAGACAGAGGGCGTGACCCACTCGGACCTGTTACTGTGATCCAGGTAAAACCAGAGCTGCCCGCCAGTCTGAGGCGCCTTTGGAGAACCAGACCGTCGCGTGCTTCGGTAACATGCAGCAACGGCTCTGCAGCGCCTCACGGGAACATCTGCTCGCTGACGTCGTCACACACCTGTCTGCAGGTGAAAATTATACGGTCGCTGTTAAAAACTGCAGCGCTTCCTCGGAGGTCAGATTCTCTTTAGAATAGAATAGAAGTATCCTTTATTGTCCCTCAGTGGGAGCACAGTGACGGGCAGGTGGAGCGGGCAGGTGGAGCGGGTAGGTTCACACAGAAATGAAGAATAAACATGAGAGACTGTACGTATGGGAACACATTCTCACTCCCAAAGCGTAACATTTTACGCTAGGTGAGAAATCGTCAACATATTACGTTTTCGGCCACCCAACGCGTTCCTACGTGACGACATCGGAAAACTGCGGACATATGAGAACCGTTTGGACTCAATCTACACATCTTCGCTTTTTCCCTTAAAATCGCTTGGGAACACACTGTTTCACGTCATTAAAGTGCTGGTTAGGCTTAGGGATAAGGTTAGGTTTAGGGCTGCAATACAGGGCTGGAACCCTCCGCGTACCGTAACAACGTGGAAGGTCACCTTTCGCGTTCCTCAGGAACGCCGCGGGACGTGACAAAACGTCGGGATGTTACGCCTCGGGAGTGAGAACGGGCTGGGAACACGTGACGTGTACCTGTCCCAGAGTCGATCAGATCGCCTGAAGGTGGAGATGCTTTCTTTCTGTTCTCCATCACGGAGACGTCTGCAGGTACATGTCTGCTCCTGTGGCTCTATGAGGGGAAACGAGGGTGGACAGAATAACATGAAGAGGACCACTCTCTCAGAGAGTGTGTGTGTGTGTGTGTGTGTGTGTGTGTGTGTGTGTGTGGAGGTCAGTGTGTGTCTGCGCACCTCCAAACCTACCGCACATCCTTCATCATCGTCAGCCTGAGCTCATACCAGCGGACCCTCACAAAGGGATTCTGTGTCATTGAAGCTATGATGCATCCCATAATATTCACGCTCTCCTTGTTTTTGTAGCTCTGTAAAGAAGCATCAGAGCACGCCGGGTGAACCTGAGAGTGAAATGTGAGCGCGCGGACGCCGTCAGACTGAAAGTGTAAACAGGAGACAGAACGTGACGGCGTACCTGTGAGGATAGAAAACCAACATTTGTGTGTGTGTGTATCCACAGTCGACCACTAATGGAAGACCTGGGTGACCCCCCCCCCCCCGCGCACACACACACACACACACACACACAGAGCAGGAGGAGGACGGTGGGGGGACAGACCCACAGGAATGGCTGTAATCAGGTCTGATACAGGAGCTGTTTCACCCTGGCGGGTGGAGGCAGAGGCGGTGTTTTTGGGTGGATGTCTTCTGCACTGCAGCTCTGATGGAGGCTTCAGATGAGTCATGCTGCTGCTGCATCACCATGGCAACAGAGAGGAAGGAGGGAGGGAGGGGGGGGGGGGTTTCCGAGGGACGCTGCACCGGAGGAATTTTCCAGATCAGACCGTCACCGCACGCGCTCAGAGCAGTAGCAGAGCCAGCGCGTCCTGCAGGCTGCAGACGTCACTGCAGGTTCTGGATCTGATCCGAGCCGGCGCGGAGGGTCTCAGGAATGACTCGGAAACCCGTCCTGGAAGCAGAGTGTGCACTAAAAACACATTCGCAGCCAATCAAAGCTGGATGCAGTCATCACGTGAGCGTGATCAGCTGTTCTGCTCTGGCGTTTATTTTACCTGGTGTGTGGACGGTGCAGACATATCACTGCATGCTCAGCTCTTCGGACTGAAGCAGCGTGCGTTACTCAGGCTCAGCCTATCAGAGCGCAGCAGTGTGGAGAGGTTTACTGCCTTTAACGCGTTGATCTTTACGTCTACGCCTGTCTTTGGGGTTGTAAACGTCAGGTGCGGTGGACAGGAAGTTGGAAAGCTTTCCCAAGGATGCCGTGTGATTGGTTCAGTTTATTTCAGAACCTTCTGAATGAATTGTCATGAAAATGGCGAGGTGAAAATGAAGAGGTTAACTTTTGGGGCAGGGACTCGATTTTAAGTCTTTCTCCTGGAAAGCCGACCAGAGTTCCTCCTGTTATTCTTTTCTGAGCACTTCCTGTTTCATCCTGTTCGGGAGCATCAGGAGCTGCTGAGGGTGAAAAGCTGCTCTGATGGACTCGTCAGATCCTTTCACGTGTACGTGAAGCATGCACGTTCAGATTTTGGTTCAGTGGCACTAACGCTCTGTTTTTACTTTCCTTCACTTTGATCGGAGCGTGTCTGAGGTCGCCCGGTCAGACCAGGTTCCTCTGACCCAGGTCACCTGACAGGAAGAGCTTTTATTGTTGACACCCTGCCCTTGGGTCAGCCCCGGCCCGGGTCTGAGGATGAAACGAGTTTCAGTCGTGTCCGAGGACCTCGACACGTCTCTGCTGGAGCTCGCCGTTTGTAATGGGGCCTCTGATTGGATGTGACTCGTCCCGCCCCTCACAGCAGACCGTTTCCAGGTCAGCGGTGAAATCACGCTGGCCCACCTTCCTTCCCCAGCTCGGTGATGTAACTGTGACATCATCAGAGACAGTGGCCTCAGTGAGCCGTAAAATCTAGGCCAGGACTGCTGCAGTCGAGGTAACCATAGCAACGGGATCAGTAGGCTAAGCTGTGACGCTGCTGGGGCATGCTGGGAAATGTAGTGAGCTCTGCCAGGTTCTCTCGTCAGTGTGCTGAAGGTAATGATGAGTAAATATTATTGGACAGTAGGTGTGTGTGTGTGTGTGTGTGTGTGTGTGTGTGAGACACACACCTGCTGTCACCTGCACCTTCTTCTGGCTGAAATGTTGTTTTTCACGCCTGTCGCTGCTCCCAGTGTCTGAAATCTGCTCCAACAGCTGTAATTAAAAAATGGCCACAGGATGTGAAGGAGGACACCGAGCTGTGGACCATCACTTCCTCTGTTTGAAGCTTTAATGAGTTTAAACTGTGTGTGTGTGTGTGTGTGTTCAGCCCGTTGAACCACTGCTGCTGATCTCATCAGGACACGGTAACAGAGCAGATTTCCGATCTCGGGGCCGTCGCTGGCTCACTGAGATAAATGTGATCAGCAGAGACTCGTGTGAAACGTTTGTGCACGTGTGGAAACGAGGCAGCAGCCCGACGGATAAAACCTTAAAATCCTGTTAGCTGGTCCAGGATCAGTGCAGGTGAAGTGACAGGCCTGCAGTGGGGCGTGCTGCCCTCACTGAGGACGGAGGAGGACTCCATCATGAGGTCGGCCTGCAGAGAGCTCCACAGAGCTCCTGATACTTTAACCTTCTGTGGTCACGGTAACAACAGTAACAACCAAACTACTGTAAATAATACAAATAATACAACAGATGGCGCTCATTATAAATATCCTAGTACATCACACACATGAAATATCAAACTGAGGCTGTAGCCGCTGCACTGTGTGCTGTGCATCGGGTGGAGGCGTACAGGCAGGAATGGCTTCCTGTGTCGTTCAGAGGTGCATTATGGGTAATGTCAGTGACTGACCAGCATGTCACGGAGTGGGTGGGAGGTGTTGTCCACCATTGTGCTTATCTTGGACAACATCCGCCTCTCTGACACCACCCTAATGGAGTCCAGCTCCGCCCCCACAACATTACTGAGCTTGTGATCAGTTTGAGTCTTGCATAACGTGACAAAAGAGTCGACCACAGCCCGGTACTCGGACTCATCCAACCACCGCAGAGTCACCAGAAAACCTCTGAAGATGGAGGTCTGTGGTGTGGAGGGTGGAGAGGAAGGGGAGAGGGCGGTCCCCTGGTGGTGGCGTGAGGCGGTGTTCTGAAAGCTGAATGAATGAAATCCCACCGAGTTTACCAGAGGTCAGATTTGTTTACCGTGTGTTCATAACAGCCGTCAGATCTGACGATCCGTACTGAGCATGCTCAGATGCGGGTCAGCCGTCTCGTCTCAGTGGCTGCTCCTCCCTCATGGGAGCGACTGTTTCACATCTCTTCTCTTTTTTCTCTCAGGTTTTCTGCAAGGATGCGGCAGTGAGCATGCTCAGAGCCCTGATCGTTACCATGGCAATTACCGGTGGCCACGCGTGCAGCGGTCAAGAGAACTGCTCGGCCGACGTCGATGGCGAGTCCAAAGACTACTGTTACTCAGCCCGCATCCGCAGCACCGTGCTACAGGGGCTGCCCTTCGGCGGCGTGCCCACCGTGCTCGCCCTCGACTTCATGTGCTTCCTGGTGAGTTTCTGCCACAGACACGGAGGATAAACACGCCTCCCTTTTTGTCCTCGCATCACTGGCATTAGGCGTGAACATTCCCCCTCCCACACACGCTCACACGTGACACAGCACTGTCATCCGAAGCACACACACACACATCTGAGCCGTGTGTGTGTGAACAACATAGATCAGCTGGAGGGCTTCCTGACATGTTGGTGTCAGTGACCTTTGACCGCTAGAGCACGCTTAGAGCAGCATTCTGGATTTTTCCATTACATGTCTGATGTGAAATTTTTCCTTCCTCTTCCTCCTCAGGTGCTCCTCTTCGTCTTTTCCATTTTACGGAAGGTTGCGTGGGATTATGGCCGCCTGGCGCTGGTCACCGACGCTGACAGGTAAACAAAGGTTAATCAGTCTGTAAGCGTTCTTCATCACAGAGCTGGACCACAGCTTCACGGGCTTCATCCGCCACAGGGGGGCGCCGGAGACGTCCAGGAAGCTGAGTCTTTACTTGTGTGATAAATAAACATGTGCAGGCTAGCTGAGGTGAGACAGGAAGAACTGCAAGCTAAGAGATGGATCGTTCCTATGTGTGAACCAAAGACAGTTTAGAATCTGTCTGTTTTTAGGTTTTCCTGCATTGAAATCAGTGAGCTGTCATATTAACCTGAGCATCAATGAAGCTCTGCAGACAGGGGGCGCTCACACACAGTTTGGCTGCTTTAAAGCCACATTTTGAATATGAACAAGTAAAAACACGGTTCAAGTAACATGTCTACACCCAACAAACACCGACAGTATTAAAGATGGACGTAGCCGCCGAGATTTGACAGGTGAAGCCTCCTTAAATCTGCGTTCTCACTAATAACCAGCAGGTGGCGACGCTGGTTGTGGAAAAATGGTCTGATTATATAGAAGAAACTGAGCCTCCGACTCAGCGGGACTCTTCCCTGATTGGTTAACTGACTGCATAAGACACGATGCTTGTTGGTTAACAGCGTGTTTTAGTAGTAAGATTAAGGTGGCGTTAGCAGAAAGCTTCAGCCCAAGGCTTCGCAGTGACATCATGGCGGCTGCGTCCGTCTTTGAGCAGTGGTGGGCGTGATGCGCTCCTGCTGTGTGACCTGATCGGGGTTCCCTCTCACTGGCATCACCTCCTTGTTATTTTCTGTTTCCTCTCCCGAAGACTGAAGAAGCGTTTCAGCGACCTGGAGGAGCGGGAATAGTATGTTGTTGTTGCTTCCTCCATGTTTGGTTTGTCTGCTAACATCCTCCTCCTCCTCCTCTGGTTTGATTAACGGGCTCTCTGGTTGGTGCACTAACTCCTCTTTTCTGCATTTCAGTCTGTGCTTGTTTGGGTTTCTGTATGGAAGGTTATTAGTGCCAACAGACCGCACAGATCTAACCGCAGCGGCCTGCTCGCCTCATTTAAGCGTTTAATTATAAAAACACATAAAATTTGAACTGCTTGGCACTTGGTTAAACTGGAACACTTTAATCCTCCGTTGTGTTTGGGTTTGTTTGGCTCAAAGTGGGCTTCCTATTTAGGCAAAATAGTTCATTGCCACACGCCATATTATTAAAAACAGATGGATCAGATTTCTCCCACCGGGGGGGGGTTGGGCACATTGAGCCCTTTTCCTGTAAACTGTGTCAGTGAGGCACTAATCGCCCTCCGTAGCACATGAACACTGTGTTTTTACAGCACTGAAATGGCTAATTATGCTACCTGCTGTGATGCTAACACCACTCCACGTTTCTCTCCATGTTTGTGTTAAACTCAGCCGAAGGCGCGACAGAGATAACTATGAGCCGGTGAAAAGGTAACGGCCGCCCGCGTATGTGGACCCCTGTGACGTGCTAGCTAGATGACTCAGTAGCCCAATACGCCGTAGCCATGCCCACGCTCAGAGTCGGCAGCTAAAACGATAATAACTGAAGACATTTTAAGAGCAAACATAGTCGACGTTAAAGACATCAGCACTACAGAACAGCCAATCATTAATGGGGTCACTGGTTGCCCTGGTGATTCCCACCTTTGTGTAAACGTGGTGGTTCTGCGGTTCTGGACCCTGACTCTCTGAAGTTCTTGTGTACTGTGATGTCAGCTGTTCTCCATTTGGCTCTTAGTTTCCGTGTTGTTGTTGTGTTTGAGTCCGTTAGTTCCCTCAAATTCCTCCTGTTTTCCTTCTGTGTGTTTCCCCGTGTCAGGTTTTTGTGTCTGACGTTCCCGAGTTAGCTATTGTCGCTTACTTCCTGTTTTACTTTGTTAGTTGTCCCTGTTCTGTATTCAGGTTTACTTCCTGTCCTGAGTATAAATGACGCCGTCGTCCTCGGTGCGTTTCCTTCTGTCGGCTGGATTTATGTAAGTCCTTAACCTGCGAACTGTGACAGTAGAGGCAGAAACAAGTAGAAACTGTAAAAGATGTGAGGCAGCAGGTCCGGTGGATCAAGTCCCAACGTTCCTACGCGGTTTAAAGTTCCTGCTGTACCGACACCCACAGAGGTTTTGTTGGATAAACGTTACTCACATCTTTATTTGCGTTTCCAGCTGTGCCGATGGTTTGGCTCTAAACCATTTCTCCCAAATCCATCAATTTGAACCCAGTAAAGGGTCGCCGCAGTCGAAGCGCCACGGGTCGCCCATGTCGGCGCAGCTGGGTCGCCTTGTGTCGGCGCAGGCGTGCGGTCCAGGTTTGTGCTTGGTGAACCGTCGTCTGTGTTTAGTGTCTCGAAACTCATTTTCAAAGGAACTCTGGAGTCTTACCAGCTGTCACACGCAGAAGTCAAAGGTCAGAGGGCCCCATGCTAACCTTCCTGTTTGTGTCCACAGCGTTGCCTCGGCGATGCACTCGGAGACGCCCGACCGCTATGAACGCCTCACCTCGGTTTCCAGCTCTGTTGACTTCGACCAGAGAGACAACGTAAGAACACCTTCATCACTCCCTCCTCTTCCTCCTCCTCCACAGTTAGGTGTTAGCTGACAGAGGGTCAAAGTTCATCCAAACTGGGCAGAACTCACAAAACACACACATCATCATCATCATCCTCACCCCTGAGGTCATCATAGCGGTCACTACAGTGGACAGCTGTATTCGTGTCAGTGTTGAAGGTAGACTTGCACATAAACCACTACGTTGGACACTGATGTGTCTCTCCATACCTGCCACCTGCTGGTCGTTTAATGTTACTACAGATGTATGACACGTGTCAGTGTAATTATTGTTATTTAACCCTCTCATGCATGACTTATGACAACCTCAATCAGGATTTAATTCATGCATGACGGGGTTAAAGCAGGACACTCAGAGTACGTCTGTGATCTGTGCTCCTAATCCATCGGCCATTGTTCAGCTCGGCAGCTCTGGGTACTTTGAGCTGCGACCGCTAACGGTTAGCTGAGGCCCCGCCCACTGGCCTCAGCACCACACCTGCGGCTTGTGAGAATGAGGAATCCCAGGCACAGTCGGGGCTTTCACTGACCTTTCGCTTGCTGTAAAGCTGTCGTCTTCTTCCTGTTTGTGTTTCAGGGTTTCTGCTCGTGGCTGACGGCCATCTTCAGAATAAAGTGAGTACGAGGAAACGGCTTCTCGCTTTCACGGTCAGACCAAAAGCTCCACTGTCCCATCGTTACTGCAGACTGTGAACTCATCACAGATGATTTCCCAGTGTAAGAACAGACCATGACTCTTCCTGTTTCTGCTGCAGAGACGAGGAGATTCGTGAGAAGTGTGGCGAAGACGCCGTTCACTACCTGTCCTTCCAGCGTCACATCATCGGCCTTCTGGTCGTGGTCGGCGTCCTCTCGGTCGGCATCGTCCTGCCCGTGAACTTCTCTGGAGACCTTCTGGGTAAGAGCCGCTCGGTTTGAGGGTCTCAGGTCTTGATGTGTCACTCACCGCCTTCTCGCCTTCTGTCTGAATGTTTTAGTCCGAATTATCAGTAAAGATGCTTTCCTCAGCCGAGGAACACCTGGACCGCCCTCCAAAGAAGGTAAAGTGGGTGGGGTCAGAGGCGTAGGCACCCTGCACCCTGTAGACTGTGTCTGATGGTAGACGTGGACTCTGTCCCATCTGGTCTGTAGTACGAGTGCCATGTTAGAAACGTGCTGTGTTATTGTCATAGCGACAGGCGGTAGGTAAGGAGGTGACAGCGGCTATGATGACTTCCTGTGTTGACCCAGGGGGAGGGTGTCAACAATAAAAGCTCTCAGACGCACATGGAGGGCGTCCGCTCGGCCGAGCTCAGCGAAACCGCCTGCGAGGATTCAGAAACACCCGTGGACGAAGCTGTGAGCTTTAAAGAAGTCATACTGAGTCGGGCATATAAAACCATGAAATCAATAAACGCGTCGCTCAGTGACTCAGACGCTGTGTTATATTTCAGTCTTTGTAACACAACGACATTTAAACAAATAAAGCTCAACTCCAAGCTTTCCCACTATAAACACCGTGACTACTGGAAGTCCACCAGCACACATCTGGAGCTCACCACAGTAACTTTCCATTCAGAGCGCTGACCTAAATGTTCTGTAATCTGTTGTTAAACGGGTCGGATCCGGTTTGGCCTCAGCGGTCGTTCACCACTCCATGAAATATGCTGATATTTTTTAAGACTGAAACGATGTTAAAGAACGCAGACGACTCGCTCTGCTCCGGATCAGGAGTCCAGCTGATTTCCTCAAACGGTGTGGTGATACGATGGCTGATGTTAGGAAAAGCACTCGTGCACACTCGGGCTCGCGTGCATGTGAGCATCGATGACTCACGACTGCAAAACCATTCCACCTACACAACCGATAAAGTAACCCGATCACGTGACCTTTTCTTTCTTCCAGAAAACAACGCCTACAGCTTCGGACGCACGACGATAGCCAACCTGAAGTCTGGGTGAGATTTCATATCTTCTTCTTTGCTTTGTTAAGGCTCCGTTTCCTGCAGATGTTTCAGAATAAAACCTTGTGAACCTTCCTGTTGAGAGGTGTAATCTGGGGGTTTGCTGCGTTGCAGGACGAACCTGCTCTGGCTGCACACCACGTTTGCCTTCATGTATCTGCTGCTGACCGTCTACAGCATGAGGAGGCACACGTCTAAGATGCACTACAAGGAGGACGACCTGGTAGGAAGACCAAACCGTTCTCATTTCCGGTCCGTGAACTCTGAGGACGCGGCATTTGTGCGCTGAGCCGTGCGGTAATCCCAGTTTTGTGTCTTGCAGGTGAAACGCACTCTTTTCATCAACGGCATCTCCAAGTACGCCGAGGAGAGTCAGATAAAACAGCACTTTGAGTAAGTTCCACGCTCTCCTGTCAGTGACTGCACGGAGCTGTTCTCCTGTTCCAAGTTTCTGATGATGAGTAACCCCCGTGAGTCTGCTCTGAACTCTCAGCTTATCACAGTTTCATTCAGAGGGGATGTCCCTAATATGGTCATCTGGGGCATATGGCCAGTCAGATGAAAGGTAAAGGGGGCGGGTCTAAAGCAGCTTGTTTCGGACACTGCACGAGGCCCAGTGTCAGATAAAGAAGGATGATTATGAGCTGGGAGTCCTGCAGTGCTGCTGTGGGAGGGTGCAGGAATCGAACGCCTGTTCTGATGGTGGTGTGCCTCCTCTGTGTCCTGCAGGCAGGCGTATGAGAACTGCACGGTGCTCGAGGCTCGGATCTGCTATAACGTGGCCAAACTGATGGCTCTGAACGCTGAGAGGTGAGGCCCAGTGCATGCTGGGAGTAAAATCTCACACACCCACACAGTAATCATTCATCTGCATGAAAATGTGAGACACTGAATGCATCACGTTTATAAGTAGAAATGCATCAATCAGCTGGTTTTGACCCAAGCTCTTCACAAGCATTCTGTCTTTTCCACCTTGCAGTAATCTGAGTACAGATTGCTGCTGTCATGTTCAGCTACGCTTATTGGACCCAATAAACCTCCAAGAGTCAAATCATTTCAATTCAGTTTTATTTATAGAGCACCAAAGTGCTTTATATTGTAAGGTAGACCCTACAATAATACAATGAGCAAGCACTTTGGTGACAGTGGGAAGGAAAAACTCCCTTTCAACAGGAAGAAACCTCCGGCAGAACCAGGCTCAGGGAGGGGCGGGGCCATCTGCTGCGACCGGTTGGGGTGACAGAAGGAAGACAGGATGAAGACATGCTGTGGAAGAGAGACAGAGATTAGAAAAATAAAATACTATAAATAGGAGCTTTTTTCTTTGAAGTTTTCCAAGGAAATTTTTTGCTGCTCTTAACTGATTCAAGCAGACCTTTGACCTTTTGCACAACCAATCACAGGTGTTTACATGAAGACTGCGATCTGTAGTTCATTTTTGATCAGATCAGTTTGATCTGTGCTGCATCTTCACAGCCAATCAAAACCAAATTCCAGACTTCAGTTGAATCATTGCTGACAACTTTAACCCAGGTTTGTTTTTATTTACATTGCTCCTTATGTTAAATTCTAGTCCGCTGGTCAGGTAGCATGGCCTAAGCTACCTTCAGCTGCCCCGGCTACAGGGGCCTGGCTAACTATGGGTTTTTATGAGGGTGTGAAGCCGAGTCTCCAGTTCAGTGATCCTGGCCTCCAGAGCTGCAAACAGCCTACATTCATTCTAAATATCGTTATTGCTAAAGGAGGCCGAGGAGTAAACATCTGACACGAGCAGGAAAGTGCTCCACATCGTCACCTGATGACTCCGTTTGTGTTTTCCAGGAAGAAGACGGAGCGCAGCAAGAAGTTTTTTACCGACCTGATGGCTAAAGAACACATTCCCACCATGATCAACCCCAAGCCCTGTGGACACCTCTGCTGCTGCGCCATCGCTGGCTGTGAGGAGGTAAAAACAAAGACATCGCCCCCATGGCAGCATCGTGCGCGGTCACATCAGCAGCTGCTAACTTTAGGGCTGGGCTTTATACAGCGACGTTTCTGCACGTTCCCTTCAGTTCATCGACTGCGCAATGATTTTGTCCTTCATCGCATGTCTCTGTGTTATGTTGTGGTGTTTTCGTTGTTAAAATGCCGCCAATACAGAAAATGGCGAGCTGGTACTCAGAATGACGAGTCCAGGAGCAGCAAGCTGGACTTCAGGGTTACTTCACCTGCCCTGCAAGTCGTCACGACATCGCCAAGCTTTACCCACATAATTCAAATGCTAATGTGCTAATGTTAGCATGTTAGGTGGCGGTTTGTTGACAATTTTCTGTGGCCTGCAGGAGGAGGCGGTCAGCTACTACACCAAGAGGGAGGCCAAACTCAAGGAGGAGTACAGGAAGGAGAAGGAGAAGGTCCACACCAAGCCTCTGGGCATGGCCTTCGTCACCTTCCAGAATGAGGCCATGACCGCCATGTAAGCCATGCCCTTCACTTTGTCTTTATCTGTCTCAGACTTCTTTGCCCTATTTTTCTCCTCAAAAACTTTTGGTGATCGTTAAATATTTTATGGTTTTTATAGTTTTCTCTTACAAAATTTCCCGTCTGCCTCCACCTCACATTAGCCACACCCCTCACATTCGAATCCTTGTCATGTCTTTGACCCTAACCTCTGCTCACAACCCTTCTTATCTCAGTATTTTGAAGGACTTTAACGCCTGTCAGGTTCAGGGGTGTCGATGTCGTCAGGAGCCACGTTCCTCTCAGTTCAGCGAGGTTCTTCACGTTCATAACTGGAGTGTTTCGTATGCGCCTGACCCACAGAATGTCCGCTGGTATGTCCGCACGCTCCGCCCACCTAAAACCTTCTACAAATAAATGCGCCCTTTGAGATCAGCTGACCCTGTGTCCTGCTTCCTTCCTGTAGGGAACACCTTTCACTGGGCGGGATCTCCTGGTGGATCCGTTGCTTTGTCATCAACTGCATCCTCTTCATCCTGCTCTTCTTCCTCACCACGCCCGCAATCATCATTACCACCATGGACAAGTTCAACGTCACCAAGCCCGTCGAGTATCTGAATGTAAGAAGCGTGAAGCAGGTGTATAGTCCGGCTTCAAGCCGATTCCTTCAGCTCTGACTCTGTGCTCTCTGTCTGTTGGGTGCTTGGATCAATGCTTTGTTGGTGAACGGTTTGGGTTGGTTGGGTGGATGTTTGGTCGGATGAATGGCTTTGTTGTTTTCTTGAACAGAACCCCATCGTCACTCAGTTCTTCCCCACCCTGCTGCTCTGGGCTTTCTCTGCTCTGCTGCCAACCATCGTCTACTACTCTGCTTTCTTCGAGGCTCACTGGACCAGGTACAGCCGATTCCACTGCTCCTCTTCATCCCTTTGTTATTTTTGAGAGTAGCACACACTGTGAAACTAGAAATAAATACGTCGAAGGTCCCATTTAAAGTCATTTCCTGTAGAGTCCCAGTGGTGATTAAAGTCAAGTGACGCTTGTATCTGACCTCAGTGTTTGCCATGTTTTGTTTTTTATCCCCTGCGTTATTGGGCACGCTTCATCCCAGTTTCCCCCTTTTTTTTTTGTCCCCCTTTTACCCACGGTTTGCTCCCCTTTTACCCACGGTTTGTCCCTGCTTACCCACGGTTTGCTCCTGGTTCCGTCCATCTCACCGTTTCTGTTTCACCTGTCGGTGTGTGCAGGTCTGGAGAAAACAGGACAACCATGCATAAGTGTTACACCTTCCTGATCTTCATGGTTCTGTTGCTGCCATCTCTCGGTCTCAGCAGGTAACAGATCTTGTGGCTGTAAAGAGTGTGAAACCTGACTGACCTTTGACCTCTACTAAAGCGTTTCTGTCTGTGGTTTTCAGTCTGGATGTTTTCTTCCGCTGGCTCTTTGACAGGAAGTTCCTGGCTGATGCTAAAGTCCGATTTGAGTGAGTTATGTTTTGTTTTACGCTCTACAGTTTGACGGTTGTTACCGCTCACTGAAAACCACTGTGTTTCCGCAGGTGTGTCTTTCTGCCAGATAACGGCGCCTTCTTCGTCAACTACGTTATCGCCTCCGCATTCATCGGAAATGCCATGGACCTGCTGAGGATCCCCGGCCTGCTCATGTACATGATCCGGCTTTGCCTGGCTCGCTCTGCTGCCGACCGCCGCAACGTCAAGAGGGTGAGGACGCACTCACTGAGAAGTGTACGGTGGTTTCAGCTTTTCAGCCCACAGGGGGCGCTGCTCTGACTGTAACCCTGTCTGTCGTCCCTATAGCATCAGGCCTACGAGTTTCAGTTCGGAGCAGCGTACGCCTGGATGATGAACGTCTTCACAGTGGTGATGGCCTACAGCATCACCTGCCCCATCATCGTGCCCTTCGGTCAGTCCAGCACTGCAGTAACTGTTAGTCAGTACATGTTTAGAGTACCAGTGCAGGTGTTGAAGTAGTAGTAGTACTAGCATCCAGGTAAAGTCATACAAGTCAGTGTAAAGTGTGACGGTGGCTGAGAATAGTCTAATTCCTGTTCCCGTAAAGTCTCAAGTCAGAATAAAAGCAGGTCCAGCATGACATCAGGGGTATTCAGCTCACCTGTTCACCCGCAGGTCTGATGTACATGCTGCTGAAACACCTGGTGGACCGATACAACATGTACTACGCTTACCTGCCCTCCAAACTGGACAAGAAGATCCACTCTGGAGCCGTCACCCAAGTGGTGGCAGCACCCATCCTCTGCCTTTTCTGGCTGCTGTTCTTCTCCACTGTACGCACAGGTAAGCCCCACCCACCACAGCTGTGTCAGACCTTCCTAGCCGCTCCGCCTAGGACGGCCGCTTAGACCGTTTGATGAGTCCAGTAAAATAATGCGAGTGGTCCAGGTAGCTGTTCTGCAGAGACGCCCTTCATGACTGCAGGATGTTTCTGAAAGAAGCTGCAGAGCTCAGTAGCATCCCTGAGTGTCTGGGACACTACGAGTCTGAATCCATGAATTTCTCTTTTATCTAGTTAATTGTAGTTTTCATTATTAGTAGATCAATGAGAAGTTTGAACGGTTCTGGTCCTTTGTCACTGATAACCAGTGCTGAAACTGAAAGGCAGTTTCTGACATGTTGCTTTGGGGGGGGGGGGCGGGGTTTCAATGTTTTTATCGTTTTGGGGCAGTCTGACAGTCCTGCCAGTGGGTACTGGGTATTATCACCCTAATAACAAGATGTCGTCTCCATGGATGGCGTTCGACAGCATCGCCGAGTAAATGTGGTTAAACATACTTGTCCACACATCTGATTGCCCGGTGTTTTCAGAGGACATTTGTGGGGTGAGGAATGTCGTGGTTCAACCTCACTCTCACCTGGTCGGATACAAACAGGCGATAAATCCGGGGTAACGTGAGGCAGTTTTCTGAGATGACTCCTTTAGTGAAGTTAACCACACCCCCTCCCTGTTTTAAATCCAGTAGAACTAAAAAAAAAACAATGTTTTAGTATTCGCGACAGGAAGTTGTTGAATGCTGACCACAGCTAACTGCTAGTGTGCTCCCAGGCTTCGACACACCGACTTCCATGTTCACGCTGGTGGTGCTGATCGTCACCATTGTGGTCTGTCTGTCTCACGTCTGCTTCGGACACTTCAAGTACCTCAGCGCTCACAACTACAAGGTACGACAGCAGTCCGATGAAGGTTGGTGTGCAGTGTGTGAACGCCAGCGTCTCATTCCGAGCATCTCTGTTTCAGATCGACACAAAGGAGAACGACGTGGACGCTGTCGAGAACGGACGTCCAGCTCGTCCCTCGTCCTCACCCACCACCAAATCTCAGGTGATGCATGTTCTCTTTATTGAGATCGCAACAAGCCACTCCCCCAGGTTTTCATCAAATGACTCTCAGTACTGCCGGAGATCAGGGCCGCCGAGGCCGTCGGTTAGTCTGCCTAAGACACACTCACAGCTGTTTGCAGGCCCAGAAAGGCAGGCAGAATCACCAAAGCAAACCAAGACTGAGACAAACTAGGAGATGGTGTGAGATTTTATCAGAATGCCTTTCCTGGTCTAATTTTGGATGATCCTCCCGTACAGCTCATAAAACACTGAAAGGTTCAAAAAGCACCAAGCTCAAATTCAAAGATCTGTTCTTACCTTATTTAACTCGTCTCTCAATCATTGCACTGAAGGGAGAACACATTTGTAGTTCTTGATTTTATCCAGAAGCTAATAAAACATTCTCTATAGTTCTCTAGAAAACCTTGGACCTAAGTTACCGATGGTCCCCTACTTGTTTAGGGGGTTAGGCGTGTTTTGGGGTTTAAAAGCCACAGAGACGCGGTGTTTAGAAAAAAATGCATCTCAAATGTTCCGATACTCCTGACACATATGGGATCACTACAGGTTTTCGCCTGGGCAGCGGTTGTCCTTCTCTCCTGGATCGGCTGGAGCTTTCTTTAGGTGCCTTCCCAGCTTTGACAAAAGTCCAGCTGGGATAACCACATTTACTCAGGGCCTTCTTGATGTGCTGTTCTTCTGCCTCCCTGGCCGCTGTGTCAGTGGGGATGGTGTTCGCTCTGTATTGTAGCGTCCTGATGACACCCAGTTTGTGCTCCAGTGGATGATGAGAGTCAAACCTTAAATACTTATGTGTAGGTTTACGGTACATGTCAGCTTTTAGATGTCCCCCATTACTGATGGAAATCTCACAGTACCATGAATGGTACTCATGGTAAATGATCAGTGGTCTTTGATCAATTTTATTGATCAGTGGTTGTTGAGAATCAAAAATCAATCAGAATCAACTTTTGGAGATTTACCTACCTGGTTGATTGAGCATGCATCAAGAAGATAGCAAACAACATGTTTTTATTGAAATGCGATCAAGTCACAGTTCTCTTTGTGGTCGTGTCTCTTTCTGGTGGTGGTTGACCTGTTTTTATGTTCCTTCCAGCAGCAGCAGCAGCAGCAGATGTACATCGCCCAGGTCCTCCAGGACCCCAACTCGGACGAGCCTGGCGGAGGTAGCAGCGAGGAGGACCGAGGGTCATCGCAGGATGAGGAGATGCTGAATGGAGGGAACAGCATCAATGAGGCGGATTTCCAGTCGGGGGAGGACAGTCTGATCGCCAACGAAGTGCACCAGTAGCTGGGGGTGGTGCTAGAGGGAGGGGGTGGAGCTAGTAGAGGGTCATACCCACACAACAGTTACAGATAAAGCTGACTGGAAAATCACTACACCCATAAACACTTGTACAGTAGATTCACGGTTAGCTCCACCCCCTCTGAGCCTGAAGACTTGACCCTGACCTTTGATGCCGGCGCCGGGTCGCCAACATCCAGTCCTGCACGCCTGTGGATCCTTAACGGACGTTAGATTGTGTCCACAGGAAATCACTGTATATAACCACAAAGCCAAAAGTTCTTTTTCTTGGGTTGGGTGGGTGGGTTTTAAAAACGTGTGCCTGGGCTGGATTCTTTGTTCGCACTCGTGTCTTGACTTCTGATCCCACTACGGGTCACCTGAACCTGACCCCTCCAGGGGTCTGAGCTGATGCTGACGCTGTCTTTTTTCTCGGCATAGTCATCACCGTACTCCAGAATCAGAGCGTTAAACAACTCGCCAAACGCCAGTTCTCATAGTGTTAGAAACCTCGCTTACGCAGACGCATCGTCATCCCTCTTCCCTGCTGGTCCATCCTCGCCTCCGTTCTGTGTCTCTGAATGCCAGTACGTTCAGTGAATCACCTTGGAGTGTGGGGCTTTTGTTTTTGAAGTTTTTGGTTTGTTTTGTACCTGCGTGCTGTTAGGAGTGCAGTCTGGATTAAACCGTCACACCTTTGGACGATGTCATTCATCGCTGGATTGTGCTGGCGAGCAACACGTTAAACTTCCTCTCGCCTGCTGGCTTCAGCTGGACTGCTCCTCGCCATCGGACTACAACACTCCACGCGACAATGCTTTCTTTTCTGGTTTGAGTTCACCTGAACTACCTTACATCATGAATACCTGACAAAGGGAACAGGGATGTTTGTGTATGTGTAGGTTTAGCAATCTGAATTCTTTTCAAAGGTGGGATGTATTTTGTGATGACTTTCAGCAGCAGGTAGTTCGATTTTGGGTAGATGAAGAAGAGCAGCGCTTTTCGTCGGGATGTTTTTACCTGAACGCCTGAAGTTGGAGGTACTGAAGGTGTGTGCTGTCCGTCTGTCTGTGTTAGCTCCTTATAAACCGGCTACATCACAAAGGGTTCACCAGGTGTTGATGAAAATGCCATCCATCTACTGTAGAATCAGTTCGACATTTTTTTCTTTCACTTTCGTACAAAAGTTTAGAAATATATAATCATGCCGTCTCGGTCTCTACACGCCATCAATAAAGTTTTATATAGAGTCCGACTGGTGCGAAGCGATGGTTTCATCTCTGCCGCGGTACGAGGAGCTCCTTCCATCCAATAATGAGCCACAGCTTCCTAGATGTGCCACTGGTCCGTCAAAACAAATAATCACCATTTATTTCATGCTAATGATCATATTATAATGACTGTTTTTAGCTAATTAGCTGGGTTTATCTGACTGAAGCTAACCCTCGGCTAGCTAGAGCAAGCGACTAATAATCAGGATGTTTCAGTCCATGAAAAAAAGATACTGACCCTTTGTCCTGTTAGCACGTGTCTTTAACGCTAATAGCTTAGTTTGTCGTCCCAATAGTGCAGTGTTAGGCTAGCTCTGGCTCCAGTTAATAAAACTCACCTGATTAGCTCATTAGCAGGGATAAAGCTGTGTAGAGTTGAACTTACTCCTAGCTTCTCGTTCACACCAACAGCTGGTTTACAACCAGGACAGAACTGCTGAGTCATTGTTAGCTTCAAGCACACAACTCAGACACATAGGAATGACACACTGTTAATTGTTAGCACGCAGGCTAAAACAGCACTAGCCTGCTAGCCCGGCATTCGCATTCTGTTAAATGAAGACTAAATGGTCTGAAACCGCACAACAATGAAGAGGTGATGGTTTAGTTAAGCTAGCACTTTCCCCTGCTTTGCATGTGATGCTAGCAGGGCCACGCCACAGGAACGCAGCGGTGAAACCAGTGGTCGGGTTTAACCAGTCAATTTACACCACCTGAGTGCGTCTTCAGCTGTAGCTCATTGTTTTGGGACAGATTCTTAAGGTGTGTGATGATACTTGCTAGCTGCAGACAGAAGCTCATGTTAACTGACGTTAACTCACATTAGAAGGTGACGATATCTCCCAGTCTGTGGACTTCCTGTTCCACGGGGGGGGGGGGGCTCTTGAGTTCATCCAGAATGAATAGAGCTGCAGAACAGGCAGTAGAAGGGTGGGTGGTGCTTCTGTGATGTCACCCGCTGGTTTTTGAAGCCTTGCTTTGAGTTGAATATTTTCACCAATGAGAAGGGACGGGTCTGACGGTGAAACCGCATACTCATTAGCTAACGATTTGTGAGTTCAGCCACTTGGCCATAGAGTTCTACAGAACTGGAAGTGTTTTTGCAGCTGTCGGCCCCTGGTGCCCTTCAGACAGAGTCCAGGTTATTAGCTGCTACATGGTCCATACTGTGTGGTCATGGCACCACAAGCCACTTTACAGCATGCTTGCTGCTCGAGTTATCATTTGTTATCATATCGTTGGGGGAGCACTTCTTGTCCTAAACCCTTAAACATCCAATCAGCACGCTTGTGTTAACGCGAAGGACGGAGGAGAGGTTTTATTTCAGTGTTTTTGTGTGGAAGCAGCTCTTTCACTGAGGATGAGCTCAGGATGCCCCCTGTGTGACCTGCGGTCAGACCGGGAGGTGAGCAGGCTCGTAGCTCGCGCTCGACGTGGTCGTGGCGCCGATCTGCCTCCTGGTGGACGGATGTAGAAAACATCATGTTGCAACTGACTTGGGGGGTGGTGACATCATCACAAAGACAGGTGAAGGGGTGTGGCTTCTGCAGAGTGACATAAGTGCTTAGCGACAGAATGGGGAGGAGCTAGTCTCAGGTGTGTTTTGTTTTGTTCCTTTTTTTTCTAAAACAATGTTTACATCAGAGTTTGTTTGCTAGGTGTGTGTGTGTGTGTGTGTGTGTGTGTGTGTGTGTGCGCGCGGGCGGGCGTGCATGCGTGCATGGACACGGAGCTGGACTATGAAAGCTGCAGCCGCCGGCTCGCTGGCGTCAGTGGGCGGCTGCATGCTGGAGCTCTGCAGCGTTCCTGTCCGGGTGTTTGATGTTCCCCGCCGCTCCGCCCATGATTGTACGCAGATGAACCTGAAGGTGGAGGCGAGCCTGATCCTCAAGGTTCAGCTCGGCAGCTCGCAGGAAGTGACCTGCTTCCTGTTCCTGTCTGTGTAAGGGCGCCGGCATAGAATCATTTTCAGAAAGGAGAGGCCGTTTGACCTGAGCCGCACAGACCCGGCAGAACTAAACGCGAGCTCGGTGGCTTCGGGACTGTTTGTGTGGAAAAACGGGACTCAAAGGTTTCTGAAAGCGAGCCGCTGCTTCGTGCTGTTTGTTTGTTTCTTTTTAAAAAATAAAATTCCTGAAATGTGAAGAAGAAAAATGTGAAGTGAGGCATGAAGCGAGCGACAAACTGTGTAAAAACAAGTGTAAATAGCCATCGAACTGCAGTCTGTCGTCCACGTCCTGCTTTAATTTATTGCTGTGACTCTTATTTATTTGGACTTTGGTTTGTGTACAGTGACACCTTCGTCTTACTTATGTTCCTGATCAATAAAACTGATTTCATCCGTGCTCTCGTGCTCTCTGTTTGTCACACCTGAACATGGATCCGCCCTGAAACACTTGAGGCAGGAGAGGCGAGCACATGGCAGGTATGGAGCGTGCGTGCCTGTTAAACACGTTTAGGAAACTCAGTCAGTTACCATGGTAACAGACCGTGGACCTTAGCTGTATTCTCTAGCCGAGTGAAGTTGGCCCCCCCACCTTCTTCAAATCCAACAAAAGTGGTACCAAACGTTTGTGCTACGTTTGTGCTGCAAAAATTTTCGTTTGTGCTGCTATCATTTTAAAGATATTAATAAAAATTTCTACAGGTCATCAGAGGTCAACCAGCCCCCCCACATTAATTAAATCAAACAAAATTGGTGTCAATCAGTTGTGCTATGTTTGTGCTGCTAAAATTGTTGTTTGTGCTGCTTCTGTTTTAAAGATATTAATGAAAATGTAAAGGTCAAAAGGTCAACCAGCCCCCCCACATTACCCAAATCAAACAAAATTGATGTTAAACGTTTGTGCTGCTATCATTTTAAAAATTTTAATAAATAACATCTTGATGCGTGCTTAATCATCCAGGTAAGTAAATCCCAAAAGGTTGATTCTGTTCATCTGGACATTTTCAGTTGGAGAAACGTTTCGTCACTCATCCAAGTGACTTCTTCAGTCTCAGCTGACTGCAGGTTTCCCAGATCTTATAAACACATGTGAGTGAAGTTGGCCCCCCTACCTTCTTCAAATCGAACAAAATTGATGTCAAACATTTGTCCTGCAAATTATTTTGTTTGTGCAGGTTATGTTTCCCTAATTTTATAAACAGTACATGTACAGTGAGAGAGATGTTACATCTGTCTTCACTTGCATCCCAGTCATAGAAGCATTGGAGGTAGTTCATAAGAGATTACAGGATCACCCCAACCTCAGCAACAGGACCGCTCTCAGCACTGATCAGTTGTGTTTGCTTTTGGAACTGTGTCTTAATTCCACCTATTCTGCACAAGGGTCAGTACTACAGGCAGAAACCTAGGTGTGCCATGGGTTCCCACAGGCCCCTGGTCAAAGTCACCAAACCAGTTCGTAAGCAGGTACAGGTGTGGCCAGAAGGGTCCTCAGAGGCACTGCAAGACTGCTTTTCCACCACAGGCTGCCATACATGACAACACCACAGACTTTCAGGAATATACAGAAACTGTCATTGCCTACATCCCAAAATGCATCGATGATGTCACAGAGACCAGGTGTCACGGGTTGCTAGGAGGATCCACTCGCAGGACTCCTGAGTAGCGTTTAAACAGAGATGGTTTATTTACAGATCTTCGTATGTACAGACAGTGCGGGGTTAGTGCTATATACAAGACGTGAGGGGGAGGGGTCCAGGGCTCCAGGGAAAACGGGGAAATCACACACGCGCTCAGTTCAAGCTCTCTCTTCTCCACTAGCGACCAGTCACTCCTTCCACACTCCACACGGGGAAACACGGGGACGGGTCCGGGGAATCTAGGAACAAAGAAACACTCGTTAAGTCTCTGAGACGGAGGCGCAGGAAACTTGAGCTAGACGTGTACTGACTAGAGCCTTCACAACAATCCAGCGTTGAACAGCTGATCTCCTCCTTCTAATATACCAGCTGGTCTGATGAGGCCCAGGTGTTCCCAATCCAGGAAGGCGTGGACCGAGGGCGTGAAGCCGCCATGAGTTCCGGCAAAACAGGGGAGAGAAGGAGAGAGGGGGGGAGAGAGAGGGAAAAAGAGAAGAGAAGGAGGGCTAGGAGTGGAGAGATTCTGATCAGCACCTTGCCAATCCTGCAGGTCGTGACACCAGGACTATCACTGTCCGGGCCAATCAGAAACCATGGCTCACAGGTCAGGTTTAAATGCTCCTAAGGTTGAAAAATGCAAGCCTTCAGAGCCGGGAATTAGGTGAGCCTAAGAACAGCAAGGGCAAACCTGTCACGTGGCATCAGCTACAGCAAAGCTTCAGCGACAGCAGAGATACTTGGAGGCAGTGGCAAGGAATACAAACCATCACAGACTACAAGCCCACTCTGCAGACCGTGGGGAACAAATCCCCAGACAGTGTGTGGAGATCCCTTGCCAAAATCAGTACACGCAAAGCTCCAGGTCCTGATAACATCCTTGGACGAGCACTGACGGACTATGCTGTGGAACTCACAAATGTCTTCACAGACATCTTTAACACATCACTAGGGTCAGGCCGCCGTTCCCACATGCCTCAAAGCCTCCACCATCATTACTGTGCCCAAGAAGTCATCTACCTCCTGCTTTAAGGACTACCGTCCTGTCAAACTCACCTCCATCATTATGAAGTGCTTTGAACGGTTAGTCATGCATCAAATCAAATTATTGCTTTCCCCCAACCTGGATCCATTTGAGTTCACATACCGGTCAAAACACTCAACCGATGATGGAATTTCAACTGCCCCTTACTCAACCCTCACACATCTGAACACTAGAGACTCATATGTCAGAGTGCTGTTCATAGACTTCAGTTCAGCATCATCATTCCCCAGCAACTCATTCACAAACTGGATCTGCTGGGGATCAGCACCTTGCTGTATAACTGGCTGCCAGATTTCTTGACAGGAAGACAGCAGATAGTACGCTCGACAGCAACACCTCCAGCCCAAGAACACTGAATACGGGGGCTCCCCAAGGATGTGTGTTGAGCCCCCTTCTCTTCACTCTGCTGACCCACGATGAGATCTACTACAGGGGTGAAGTTAACCATCTGGCAGAGTGGTACAGCAACAACAACCTGTCCCTGAATGTGGAGAAGACCAACAGCGACTCTGCTTCCTCTGCAAACTGAGAAGCACAAGAGATTCAACCCCCATTATGAGCACCTTCTACAGAGGCACAGTTGAGAGTATCCTCACCAGCTGCATCACTGTGTGGTATGACTCCTGCACTGGGTTCTGCAGGAAAAAATAACAACGGGTAGTGAGAGCAGCTGCACCTGCCTCATCTGGAAGGTCCTCTCCATTACAGGTGACTCCACTCATCCCTTCAGCAGCGTCTTCAGTTTGCTCACGAAGGATACTGAAGAGCCTCCGGGCCAGAACACACAGGCTGAGAGACAGCTTCGTCCATCGGGCTGTCAGGATGCTGACCGTCTCTGAATCGAGAAGGGGGGCCCAAGGGTACATCTTTCGCCATCCTACAATGCTGTGATTGTAGCCATTCCCCACTTTCTGTGAATGGTACTCATGGCCATTGATCAGTAGGCTTTGATTAGTTGTCACTGATCAATGGTCATAAGAATTTGCATACTAACAATCATGGAACTAACCATTTAACTATCTTTAAAACAGAAGCAGCACAAATGACAATTTTAGCAGCACAAACCAGCACAAACGTTTGATACCACTTTTGTTGGATTCCATTAATATGGGGGGGCTGGTTGTGCTTTGATGACCTGTAGAAATTTTTATTAATATCTTTAAAATGATAGCAGCACAAACGAAAATGTTTGCAGCACAAACGTAGCACAAACGTTTGGTACCACTTTTGTTGGATTTGAAGAAGGTGGGGGGGCCAACTTCACTCACATACCTAAACGTAAATGTGAAGTTTAGATTTTACTCCATCTCCTCCTCTCCTAGCCTCCACCTCCAAACCTTCAGTTTCACTCCTGCTGCTCTCCTGTCATACTCGTCTCCACCCGCTCCATCCTGCCTCACCTCTCTGTCAATGACGTCTTCTACAGCTGAGGGGTAAAAACTATAATACCTGTGGTGAGCATGCTCAGAGCTGACTGGCCCGACTGATCGGCCAATCAGGCGTGAGAAGATCTGAGCTGAATTCAGTTGTTTCACAGGTGGAGGTGTGAGTGGACATTAATCAACAGCCGATGGTTGGTGCTCCACCTCAGAGGTGGAATAAACTGCCATTTCCACTCCAAAGACTCACATAATGACAGTCGAGTCAATGATTCTCAGGACCGTCTCAAAGGTCACTACCTCACTAAGTGTCACGTACCTGGGACTCACTCTGAGCTGGATGCAAGGCAGGAGGAGGACGTGGCGATGTTAGCTAAAGGTGGCCTCAGGTGTGACAGCTCAGGTTCTAAGTGCCCGGCATGGTCATGTTACCACTTTCACAGCTTTTGACTCAGGCACGGCGGAGGAGGAGGAGCTGTTCAAAGAGCATGCTCCCTCCATGTTTGCATGTTCCAGCTGTGACCACGCCCCTTTTATACAGTTTATATGTAGTTCAGGACCGCAGTTTTAGCAGGCTCAGCTCCGTGATCACGGTTCCCTCACAGCGCTGCAGTTCACGCCCACGACATCCGGCCTCACACCGTTAAGGAGAGAGAGTGTGAGGTCGTTCCACTTCTCTTCTCTTTTCCTAAGTCCTCAGCAGGAAGTGAGGAAAGGAGACAGGAGATACTTCACAACACACTAACACACCCTGCGAGTGTGATGCAGGGAGGACAGGTGAGGTCCTGGTTTTCACCTTAACCTCCTAAGACCCGAACTCTTCCACGACATGCATTTTTAATTTCTCTTTGATATTTGGGCATATTGGGGCCCAATGAATGTAAAAACAAAGAATTTCCAGATTTTTTTTTTTTACCTTATTTTTGTTTTTAAGAAAAATGAGAGCCACAAATGAGGATATTCATTTAAAATTTTGATAGAACAGTAGCAGTATAATGTCCTTGTAAGTGGATATCAGGCCCATGTAGAGCAAAATTGAGTATTTTGGTCAAAATAACCAAAAATGTGATGTCCACATATGTGGACGGCAGGTCCTAGGAGGTTAAGAAGAAACAAACGAACATTTTTGGCCTTTTTGGCCTTTGATTCTTTGACGCGAGTCTGCGTGTGTGTCACACTCCGGCCGGTGGGGGCGGTGCAGCTCCGATGAGCGTAGAAGAAGAAAAAGAAGAAGAAGAAGAAGACCTTAGCCGCCGCTAGCCACCGTTAGCCGGAGCTGAGACAGCGTGATGTCCGCGGTCTCTAAGGTGGTCCTGGGAGTGTCCGTGGTTCTGACCGTGAGCACCGTGGCCGCGGTGCACCTCAAACAGGCCTGGGACAGAGAGGTAAGCCGAGCCGGGCTGACATCTAGCCTCCGTGTGCCGGAGCGGGTCACGGGGGCTAACGAGGCTAACGCTAAAGCACAGGTGGTGGTTAAACGCGATTGAACGGACACAGGTGACGTCACACAGACGTTAAAAGAATAATAATAAATAAACACGATAATGACGATAAACAGCAGCCAAAAACCGCTTCCTCCAACACTTTTCAAAATAAAAGACTCAGATGGCTCGTAAACAATGATAATCATCGTCATTCCTTACATTTATGGCTCAGTTAGCTAATCAGGCGTTATCTGAGTTAACGTTAGCTCAGGTGAGTGCAGAACATGTGACTGACAGAGCTGCAGTGGCGTCAGATGTTTCATTTCGGATTCTGTGACGCTTACAGGTCTGCCTTTATTTTGGAGGTGCGTTTTCTGTCGGGTGACCTCTGTGAGGTCACGAGGCCTGCTGTTAAATAAAACAAAGAAACAGAAAATCACACACCTGGGTTTAAGGTGTTCACATCATGGGAACAAAGCTTCGGGCACCTCACCTGTGACATCTGTTTCAGTGATCAATAATAATCACTTTCTCCAGCGCCTTACAAGAAACACAAGAACGCTTTGCAACACAAGTCAAAAAGGTCAAAGGTGTAAGTTTGTGTGGCAGAGGTGAGTTTTCAGTCCAGCTGTGAAGCTCATATGGGAGAGACTCCACACCAAAGCATCGAGCCCTCATAGGTGTGGATTCTGTTACAAGGGACCGAAAGCAGACCTGACTGTGTCTGAGACTGTGTACAGGTGCTGAGGGGCGGAGCACTGAGGGATTAATGAGTGAGAAGCAGGATCTGTAAGTGAACCAGTGGAGATGAGCTCACATGTCCCCAGAGCTTGATCAATGATGAGTGGTCACTGTGTTTGTCGTGCAGCGCCTGCGTGAGGGCGTGGTCAGGGATCTGGAACGGCTCGAGCGCAGGAAGGAGAACCTGCGGCTGCTGGAGGAGCAGCGGCTGCTGACTCGACAGCTGGCGGAGGAGAGACGAAACCGGGAGGCCAGGCTTCACCCACAGGACACCTGAAAAAGGTAAATACTCTCATGCACCTACCCTATTGCATCCCCAAGTCTCCTTACGACCAGGTCAACTGTAATGTTTCTTCTCTTGTGTAGACTGCAGTGGTCACCTGCCCAGGTGTGCCGTACCTGAAGCAGGAGGATGGACAGCAGTGGCGAGCAGCTGGTGGGTGGGGAGGACGAGGCGGCCTGCACGTCAGCGTCGGACGGTCTGGAAGAGGGGGAGGTGGAGGGCGAGACGCTGCTGATTGTTGAGTCGGAGGACCAGGGCTCCGTGGACCTGTCACATGACCAGAGTGGCGACTCCCTGACCAGTGACGTGGGTGAGGACGCCGACGGGGGCTGGGCCTGCGAGGACATGTCCTTCTACTGCGACCGCTGCCACAAGTGGATCCCCGCAGGTGAGCTGGCCAATCGCAGCGCTCCGTTTCTGACGTGACCGACCTTCTCCAGTAGGTGGCACTACCTGCTGCCGAGCAATCTGAAAATGTGACATCAGCAGACCGCATGCCACCGATTGGCTGGTCAGGTGCACCAGTCTGTGAGTCATGAGAGCGAGTCTTTCGGGAAAATTGAAACCTGCGGCCCATGAGTCTGACAAAATGCCACGGACCGAGCAGGAGGAATGCCATCGCCTCCTTTGTTCTCGTTCATGTCACACACAAGTGACGTCACAGGATGCTCGGCCACGTTGCTATAACAACCCAACGCAATCAAGTCTGTGGGTTCCCGGCGACACCACAGTTGTAGCTACGCGGTAGGACAACGGCAGGAACAAAAGTGATCCAGATGCTCCCACCGCGTGCCGACCGGTCCGTCTCACGTTGCACTCATTAAAGCTGTCGCGTGAATCAACAGTCGTACCCGCTGAACTCTAAAGCGAAATCTGCACCTCTGTGCGCGGCAGCTTCCTCCACATGGCCCCACCTTCAGGTACGAGCTCCTCCTTGAGTGTGCGTGAACGCCCTTTAGCCCGGCTCCAGAACATGGCGTGAGCGTGCTCTCAGTTAAGTGTCACATGATGCGATGGATGATCACCAGTGCTCGCAAAATCGCTAGCCCGACGTCCCGGGGCTAGCGATTTTTCCAGTCGGGCTACCAAAATCTATCTCTGCCCTGCCCGTCGGGCTATAGGAAGGACAAATATATGTCAATGCTTTTGCATTCTTTCGGAAATGTAGCTGAGTAATTATGTCATTGGCATCGATGAGCCACTGTCACTATGTGACATATTGAAATCGCGTTTGAATTTGTGCTTGTTTTTTGCTTTCACTTTGCAATCGCGCGAACTGTGTATAGAGAGCGGCAGCACTGATTGGTGAGTGACGATAATTTGCACACCAATTCCTCTGACATCGTCTTATCAATCGTTAGCTTACTATGCGAACATGACAAGTGAACTCTCCCGCAGCAAGCTTAAACATGTGAGAGGTTGATTGCGCAGAGAATCGCTGAGCGCTATGTGAGTGCGTGTGTAAAAGCAGCAGGATATATATTTTAGTTCTGCTGAGCCAAATAAGACAAGTCAGGGTGAAGAAGTGACAGCCAAAGAAAAGCCGACCACAAAACGGAAAAGTTACGACAAATCAGACTATGAGGGAAAAAGAAAGCTCAGCTTTATGGTTTCATGGACAAAAGAATTTCTGTGGCTGCAATATGACAAGCTAAATAACCAGGGGTGCACATAAGTGGTCCATGAGTGCGCATTCGCTGTCAAAATAAAAAAAGCAGCACCAGATAAGAAGTTGCAACGTGCGTTTGAGTACATAAGATTTTCTGGAGGAGGACAGACATTTGTTTAGAACTCTTAAAGATGTCGAAGAAGCTCCTTTAAGCAATTACTTTGGTGTTCCTCCACCTCCCAAAAAAATGTCAGAAGGAGTCCGAACCACAAAAGAAGAGCGTATTCTCTGAAAAGTGGTTGCAGGAAGCGAGCTGGCCTCAAACAAATGATGAACGCACAGAGATGTGGTGCAGAATGCGCGTCTTTTATTTTGACAGCGAATGCGCACTCATGGACCACTTATGTGCACCCCTGTAAATAACATAATGTTCTGCCGGGTGTGTTGTTGGTTTCCCTCGATTTCTGAGTCGACAAGCGCCTTTGTTACTGGGACCAGTAATTTTAAGAAAGGCCCCCATTAGAACCCATGAGAAATGCAAGAAATGCATTATTGCTCAGTCTGCAAATAACATACTAAAAATCAACCTGAAAAATCTGTTTATAACAGCGTACTGTGTTGCAAAGAGTGAACTACCATTGGCAAAATGTAGCAGTCTTTGCAAACTTCAAAAAGCAAATGTCCTCGATCTTGGTTCCCCTTGCCTCTTACCTGTGACTTCAGTGGAAATTTCAAATTCAGGATCTGACACAGACTGATTCATGTTCTACAGTTCTTACAAGTTCATAGAAATTTCTGTTCAATTAGATCCAAGTATTTGAGTTGATGATTGTAATTTTTATACAATGTTGTAATTTGTGTTTCAACAATTTTATAATTAATGTTTTGTTTCCGTTACAATATTATACTTTAAATTTAATATTGTAACGGAAACAAAACAGGAAACAAAACATAAAAAAATTGCTCCCTTTTTTATTCGGGCTACTTAAATTTATTTTGGGCTACCAAAAACTGAAGAGTCCCTGCCCGAAGGGCTACCAGGGATTTTGAAATTTTGCGAGCCCTGATCACATGATATGAGCCTTAATGTGACCTCTGACCGTGATGTAAGCAGGTATGAGAGTTAAGGTGAGGTCTGATGTGGTGTGGGTGGAGCCAGACAGGAAGCTGTTAGTCCAGCTCCTCGTCTGCAGCTTCATGAGTTGAGAGCAGGCACTGGTGGTAACCTAGGAGACCCCCAGCAGGTCTGCAGCAGCAGCTGACTCTGTACCTGTGATCGTCTGCAGCTCAGCTCCGCGGCGAGCAGCCGAGCTACCTGAAGGGAGACAACTTCTTCAAATTCGTCTGCTCCGATTGCTCTGAAGATGGCAAGGAGAGCTTCGAGAGGATGAGGCTCACCTGGCAGCAGGTAGGACTTTAGCCCCGCCCACACACACAGACACACACCTCAAATACTCGGCGTGCTGACGGCATCTTCTTCCTGTGGCAGGTGGTGATGTTGGCCATGTACAACCTGTCTCTGGAGGGGACGGGCCGGCAGGGCTACTTCAGGTGGAAAGAGGACATCTGCGCTTTCATTGGTCGACACTGGAACTTCCTGCTGGGCTCGAGGTCGATCGCAGACAGACAATAAAGTTTTGGTCTTTATCGATAACGTGCCGGCGCTCACATTCGTGTTGCACTCTTCTTTGCAGGAAGAAGACGTCAACCTGGTGGAGCACGGTAGCGGGCTGCCTGTCGGTCGGAAGCCCCGCCTTCTTCCGCTCTGGAGCGCAGGAGTTCGGTGAGCCCGGCTGGTGGAAGCTGGTCCACAACCGACCTCCAACCCTCCGACCAGAAGTGGACAAATCCGTGACAAAGACTAAAGGTAAGCCGTGATCGAACGCTAGCGCCCAAGTGGACGGTGTTTGTTGACCTCTGACCTTGGACGCTGTTTACCCACAGCGTCCAAACCCGTGCTGGACCCGATCATCACCGTGGAGGGTCTGCGCAAACGCGGGGCGCGGAACCCTGTGGAGAACGCCATGCAGCTGAAGGAGAAACGCTCACGCACTCAGGAGGCCAAAGATATCCGGCGGGCCCAGAAGGAGGCGGCGGGCGGATACACGGACCGTAGCGCCGCCTCCACGCCCGTCAAGCTGGGTGGAGGCCGTGGTGTGGGTGGTGGGCGGCGCCCAGATCTGGTCCTGGAGAAGGGTGAGGTCATTGACTTCTCTTCGCTCAGCTCCTCAGACAGAACGCCGCTCACCAGCCCGACGCCATCGCCTTCACCTGACTTTTCTGCCCCGGGAACGCCAGCCTCGCATTCGGCGACGCCCAGCCTGCTGTCGGAGGCAGACCTTATCCCTGACGCCATGCCGCCACAGGCATTGTTCCACGGTGAGGTACCACCTGATTGGTGCAGGGTCATGTGGTTTTATGTGATGTAACCGCTGATGGCGCGTTCTGCTTCCTCCAACTCAGATGATGAGGAGATGGAAACAGAGGGGATGATCGACCCGGGAACCGAGTACATCCCGCCTGCCAGTGCCAACCTGGGCACCCGCAAGAAACTCCGCCCGCCACCGCCTCACATCAAGCGTGAAGCAGAGAGCGAGGAAGATGAAGGCCGCGAGCGGGAGGGCGACTTTGAAGAACCCGTAGGACAAAGTGAAGACGCCCCGGTGTCCACAGGCGGCGGTGGCGGAGGACCTGAGCGCAGAAGGACGACTCATCCGGAGAACACTGACAGCGCTGCCGGCAACGCCCAGAGTCCTCGCTATGCCACCCTCAGTCTGTACGAGGAGAGGATGCTGCTGCGACGGCTGGACGCTTGCCCGCTCGCGTTGGCCGTCACGCCGCAGGCTAAACGCCTCCACAGGAAGTTGCTGGTTCGCCAGGCAAAACGACAGAGGAGGCTCCCCCTGCTGGACATCGACCGAGTGGTCAGCGCCACCCTCAGCCTGGTGGGAGGAATCTATGGCGCCCAGGAGGCCGGATCACAGATCGGCGGCGGTGTGAAAGGGAAATACTGTACCAGCAGCCAGGAGCTGCGGATTCTCGATCGCTTCCAGGTAACGCACACACTTCCTGTCCGTCCACGTGACACGCCCACGTGCACCAATCGCTGCAGCTGATGCAGTGTTCACACTGTTCGCTTCACCTGTCCATGTTTTACAGACCGGCGTCTCCGGCAGACGAGGCGTCCAGCAGCCGTCCGTGTCTTTCTGGCATCGTCTGATGGGAGCTGAAGGAAGCCTGGAGCAGACCATCAGGAGCCCCTACACCTCCCGCCTCCTCAAACCGTACATCAGGTAAACCTCCGAGCCCGAGCCACACCTGTGGTCGGAGAGTCCTCGGAGCTTCCTGCGAGGTGGAGGTCCACACCTGCGTTCTCCATTTTTCTTTTCTTTTGTCTAGGCGGGACTACGAGAGCCGTCCGCCGAAGCTCCGGCTGCTGGCCGAGATCAGAGCGTACCCACACAGGAAGGAGCCGGGCTGGGCACCTGAACCTGACGCTCCCATCGACTACTGCTATGTCCGTCCAAACCACATCCCCTCCGTCAACGCCATGTGTCACGACAGCTTCTGGCCAGGTAGCACACTTGCCTGTTACGCCCCGTGGCGCAATCCGGCCGTGACTCAGACCTCCGTCTGCTCCTCCCACAGGTGTGGATCTATCTGAGTGCCTGCAGTACCCTGACTTCAGCGTTGTCGTCCTTTACAAGAAGGTGGTGGTGGGCTTCGGCTTCATGGTGCCGGACGTGAAATACAACGAGGCCTACATCTCCTTCCTGCTCGTCCACCCTGAGTGGAGGCGGGCCGGCATCGGGACCTTCATGATTTACCACCTGATCCAGGTGCGACTGCAGGTGGGCGGGTCAGGGGCACCCATTCTGCTGTGACCATCCTAACATGTGTGTTTGTGCGTGTTTCAGACGTGTATGGGAAAGGACGTGACGCTGCACGTGTCGGCCAGCAACCTCGCCATGCTGCTGTACCAGAAGTTCGGTTTCAAGGCCGAGGAGTACATCCTGGACTTCTACGATAAATATTACCCCGTGGACAGCGCCGAGTGCCGCCACGCCTTCTTCCTGCGGCTGCGGCGCTGAGCCCCATCACCAGCTGACCTGCACCTGAGGCAGGTGTGCAGCTGTCGGTGCTGTGAGGAACATCTGGGACTGTGTGTGTGCTGCTGTTTGTGTTTCTGAGGTATTAAAACCAAAGTGCTGAAGCTCCGTCTGCTCTCTCACCTCCTTTACGCTCCATCACCCTCCATCCTAAACACTTGCTGCAGCCTGCCATTAGCACGCTTCTGGGAGCGAGCAGGACAGGAAGGAACTGTTACTCTGCACATTTCAAATCCAGGTGTGCTCTCACGTCACGCGGTGTGCACGCAGACGTTAACAGTGTAGCCACATTTACCCATAATGAAATTCTTTGGGTCGTGCTCCTCAGCTTTACATGAGCATGTAGAAGTGTGCAGTTAAATTAAGAAGAAAATAACAGAATATGGCCGTAATAATAATGATAAAGAGAAAAAAAGAAAAGTATTAAATATTTAGAGAATTTAATACAAGTTGGTTTTTACAGGTTGTGCAAAACTTGTGCAACGAGCATTTAAGTGGCATTAGTTGAAGTGACAGTGTGCAGAGTCCTGTAATTGTAGTGAGTGTTTAGTGGTGTGTATAGAGTGTCAGCAGTTCAAAAGTCTGATGGCTTGTGGGTAAAAACTGTCCCTGTGTCTGGTAGTGCGGGTCTGAATGCTACTGAACCGCCTGCCGGACGGCAGGAGTGAGAAGAGTCTGTGGCTGGGGTGGCTGGATCAGAGAGGCTCCGCTGTGTCGTCCTCATGCAGCGCTCTCTGTAGAGATCCTGCATGGCTGGCGCTGTGCTGGTCTAAATAAAACACGAGCTCTGTTATTAGAGAAATACTTTGTTCGTGCTGCTCTTACAGTCTTCTGATCATTTAACAAAGACACCTGGAGACAGACGACTTTTCTTCACACCTGTCTGAGTTCTCTGCTGACGTCATTCAACCAAGGTTGGGCTTTAGTTTTAGAGTCCTGGCTGTGAGAGCAGCAAGTGAATCAAGGGTTTCCAAGCAGGTTGAATTAAAGTGAATGGACCCATCAAAAAGTAATTCATGGTTACAGTTTTGATAAGAACAAATAAAATGACCGGCAGTACCTGAGGTAATCACGAGAGACTGACATGAAAGGAGAATTTCAGATATTACAGACGTGTCAGAGAAATGAACATGCCAGACTTCACAGAGAGCATGTCCACGTTTGTGTCCACGTTTGTGTGTTGGGCCTTTAGCTGACTGAACAACATTAGGAGTCTAAAAAGTCTTTAGTGAGCCGTGTATCAAACGTGAATATTAAAGAATTAAAACACTGTCATATCACAGCTCCTGCCAAGAATTCACAGAAATCTTGGACAAAATCCTTGTTGTCTTTCTGTAGTGCAAACAGCTGATGGAGCAGTTTTTATAAGCAGTAGCTAACCTCCACCTGGCTGGCTGTCCGAGCTGAGGCAGTCACAGTCTGGAGGGTTCAGAGAGCCGGCTCCACTCTTCACATTTAGCCAAGTTTGTGTCACCAGACGAAACTCCAGATATCGAGAGGCGAGGAAGTCATTCAGTGTTATCTGTTAGTGACCGACCATGAACCAGAGCAGCCTGCTTCAAACAGGTCGCAGGCCAGATGGGATGCACAACCCCGGGGATGAAGGCTCCGCCCTCCCTCTGCTGAGGCTGACAGGGACATGTGGAGCTCAGGTACAATCCCCCTGGTGAGGAACCACCTGAGGTCCAGAACCACAAGAACGCAGCAATGCCTCACTAGACAAGCACAAAACTTTAAAAACACACCGGCCCGTTTCACCATCTGTCACTCAGCTATGGTCTGTGATTCAGGTCTGTGAACATCCTACAGACCTTTGACCTCCGTGAACTCTTTACTTGCTGCTTTCAGGTGTTTTTGGGTGAGACATGAAGTTTATTTTGGAGGAACAGGAAGCAGCGCGCCATAATCGAGATCAGGTACTTGTTTTTCTGTTTTATGGGCGGAGCCACTGAAGTGTTAAATCTCATCCCGAAATATTTTATTATTTGAACCCTCACAAAGACCCCGACACGTAAGTAAGTAAGTAAAGTTTATTTATTAAGCGCTTTTCGTAGACAGTCACAAATCGCTGTACACGAAGGTTAAGATAGACAATATAAACAATATAAAAGGTTAAATGTAAATAAAAAAAATTTAAAGGCGTTGATCAACAGAAGGCTTGTTTAAACTGAAACAGCTGCTGCACTTCGTACAGCTTGGAGGCGAGAAAGAGAAGATCTGTCCAAGCTGGTAAACAGGACGTTACAATAATCTAAACACAATGACACAAATGCATGAACGCTTTTTTCCAGATCAGCTGAGGAGATCATATGTCGCAGTTTAGAAATGTTCTTTAAATTAAAGAAACAGGAACGAGACAGAGATTTTACATTTGAGTCGAGGCCCAGAGAAGAATCAAATATTTGACTTAACAGAAAGAAGCAAGAACCCGACTGACTTTAGATTGTAGTCCAGGAAGAGCTATGATCATTGTCTCAGTCTGGTTTGTGTTTAAAACAAGGTAGTTGTTAGAAAGCCAATCAGAAACCTGAGTTAAGCACTGGACTAGGGTGGACAACCCGTCCAGCTGAGGAGGCTTAAAGGACACATGGAGCTGAATGTCATCGGCATAGAAATGATAAGAAATGACTGAATAATGCCAGCTAAAGGAAGCATGTAGAAAGAAAATAATAATGGACCCAAAACTGAACCCTGTGGAACCCCACAGGTTAGGGGGGCAATGTTAGAGGTGAACCTGTCAGTCCTAACAGTAAAGGTCCTGTCTGATAAAAAGAAAGAAAACCAGGTAAGGCGGAGCCAGATATTCGCGCCAAAACCTGTTAGCCTGTTAACGTTAGGATTTTATGGTCAGTGGTATTGAAGTTCTGCGCTGAGACCAAGCAAAACGATCACAGAATTCCTGCATCAGAACCCAACAACAGATCCTTAGAGACCCTGAAGAGAGCGGTCTCAGTGGAAGCCGGACTGAAAGGGTCAAAAATCTGTAATCTACATGTCTGCGCTGACAGGAAGTGATGTCACTTTCTGAGCTGTAGACATCACTTCACGTTCAGACCAATCAGAAAAAAAATCAGCTTCATCTTGAGTTCATGTTTCCTAGTTTGCCCAGTAAGTCCAGTCCAGTCTGAGCTGCCAGCAGAGACGCCATGCTGCCGCAGCCCGAGCTCGCCGCCACGTCATACGCCGTCTGACCCGCAGCATTCCTCCGCCTCACGTTGGCCTTACAGCTGAAACCAGGGACAGAGAGGATGATGTCATTACGACAAGTGGGAGGAGCAACAACTGCAGGTACTGTGCTGCATTCTGTAGCAACTTGGAACTTTCGACCTCAGTCTGTGGGACTAAAAAAAAAAAAAAAAAAAAAGCAGGAGTTGGATTCATATTTGTTGCCTTGGCAACATTACGTTGGTGACCCGGCACACTGCTGCCACACCAACCGTCTCACTTTCATTCAAGATCTAAGAAGCTTTCACTCTGAACCACACACCTGTAGGCGGCCATGTTTACAGAGGCACACTGAATGCAGGATTTAACTCACCTGAGCAGGACCTCAGCACATGGCACACCTGCAGACCCCAGAGTTGCAGCTTCATGCAGAGCAGTGTTCTTCATCCTGAGGAGGAGGAGTGTCAGCACACACGAGCATTACAGGGTCTAAATAATGGAAGGTACAAGGACCAATCAGAGGGCTCCATCAGCACCTCATCCAGAACCTGAAGCAACCAGTGTGCGGGCAAGTTTCAGGTACGTACAGTGAAGTGGGCGGAGTCTATTGGATGCTGTTATGATGAATGAAAACGTTGAAGGTGAAAGCTCTTCAAGTTTTAAAAGAGTCCGTCTGCTTGATCCGCGGGTCTGAGAGCCGTCAGCCAATCAGAATCATACATGAAATCAGCTGATAATAAATCGATTTGTTGATCAATTATTAAGTCATGTACTAACAGAGACTTGGAGGAGAGAGACCTAATATTTAATAATCCACATTTCACTGTTTTACTCTTTGGTTCAGATGTGGATACTGTATAGTATGGAAGAAATATAGTGTCATCAGAATCCAACTATTTTTAGACATTGAATTTATTATATTTCTTCCATATATTGTTCTTTCTTTGTGATTTTTTATGTTTAAGTTGTTTGTTGCTGGTTTTTAGTTTGTTTTTTGTCTGTTTGGGAGCTGACACAGTCTCTATGGAGATGGGTTTTTGGGGGGGTAGCAGGAGGAGAGAAGCTGCAGAGAGGCGTGTAAGACTGCAACTCTGCTTCCTGGTCCCAGCTCTGGATAGTCATATTTTGGGGGGTTTAATAAATTGGTCCATATTTCTAGAAATGAGAGCTGCTCCATCCAAAGTGGGATGGATGCCGTCTCTCCTAACAAGACCAGGTTTCCTCCAGAAGGTTTGCCAATTATCTATGAAGCCCACATCGTTTCTGGGACACCACTCAGACAGCCAGCAATTTAAGGAGAACATGCGGCTAAACATGTCACTCCTGGTCTGATTGGGGAGGGGACCAGAGAAAACTACAGAGTCCCACATTGTTTTGGCAAAGTTGCACACCGATTCAATATTGATTTTAGTGACCTCCGATTGGCGTAACCAGGTGTCATTACTGCCGACATGAATTATGATTTTACTGAATTTACGTTTACCCTTAGCCAGCAGTTTCCGGTTCGGGGTCGCTGCTCTGGTACTGGGGGCGGGCCCTCAGCAGACACGCCTGTGGGATCGCATGAGATCCCGCGGCACCTTGTTCTAGCTGTAAAAAAATAAAAACCTGGTCTTACCGTCCAGACTGTTGGTCCACGTCAGCGCCTCGCTGCACCAAAACAGGTAGGACGTCATGGTGACCATTTATCACGGCAATTGCCAAGGCATGTAGGCCGTCGCTCCCGCAGCAGGAAGGGTCGGCCCCCTGGCGAACGACCGCACACACAAATGTAAAGCGTGTCAGGTGACCCTGAGCAGGCTGTCGATTGAACGCAGAGGGTGATACCTGGTCCAGGAGCTGCTGGATGACGCCGACCTCACCTCGACCTGGACCCAGCTCCTTCAGCAGCTGAACATCCTTCACCTGCAGCCAGACAGCCAATCAGAGAGGAGCATGAACGGGTACAATCAGCGAGGAAGCGCCCTCGGCTGTGGGCGGAGTTTCTCACCGGCAGTTTGGGCGTCAGGTAAGGTTTGGACGGCGGAGCCGAGAGCTGGTCACTTCCTGTCCGACACCAAAATAAAAGCACAGATCGATCAGCAGCTTCTGATTGGCTCATGTAAATGAAAAATCAATCAATCAATATGTTAACTGATGTGCTGATTATCAGCTCAGCTCAGGTGTAATGATACAACATAAAGAGGTCCCGCCCCTTTCACACTCTACTCTGTTCTGACTGGCCAACACCAGAGCACTCTCCAGCAGGAATCTGCCCAAAAACATGGCTGCTGGTTAATCAGACCAACACAGGTCAAAATCTGAGGTCAGTTTTGGTGAAATTCAAGGACTCTGATTGGCTGAAATGTTGAGATGAATGTCTGTGTGTCACATGGGCTCTCACCTGTCCACCCTGTTCGCTCTGTAATGCTGCTCAGAGTCTTGGTCCAGCTGGCGAGCTCAAATCCTCCACCTGGAGATCCCGTGCCGTCATCGTCAGCACCCACCTGAGACCACACCCCACTCGTTAAACTCATTAAATAACCACGATATCCTACGCTCAGCATACCTGTTCCAAACACACCTGTTTTTCTTTAAGCTCAGCTGCTGCAAAGCTGACGGTCAGACTGACCTCATGGCGATCCTCCTGAATCACCGCAAAGACCATCTGCAAGTAAACACCACAGGAAGTGACCTGCCTGCACCTTCTCAGGTAAAACCACCTTCTGATTTAACACACGGCAATGTCACTGCTAGACAGGTGAGCGGCATGTGAGGTGTGATTTACCCGGCCCAGACGAGGCTCTCCCAGCAGCGCCCTGAAGGGGGCGTTGTTCTGGGCATAGCTTCTCAGGTGAGCGCATATGTGATCCAGCTGCTTCCTCCAGTAACCTGAACATGACAGGCGTCACACATGGAAGAACGCCTCTGTAACCCCGCCCCTGACACTGAGACTGTGAGTTGGGTTTTACCTCGTCCCGGGCTGATGGCGGTGAGCGGTGGGTGGCGGTCGCTCTGCACCTGCTTCCTGAGGAGCTGTAGCGCTCTGTGCTGCTCCTTCCTCTGCAGCTCAGTGCCTGATGGGTAATAGAGTCCTACAGTCTGTGTGCACTGATCCACAGTGGGTGGGGCTATCTTTACACTTCGCAGAGGGTGCGAAGAGGCAGTGGTCCGCCAGGTGGCGCCACAGGCAGTCTGCACTCCCACCTGCACACAAAAGGAGGGAGCTGACTGGCTGGAATCGAAGGAAACACGTGGAAGGCGTGACATATCTGGCGTGTCGACATGCCTGGCGGTTGGCGGCACCCTTGACCGATCGTGTGATGTCACCGCAGGATCCGAGTGGGACCGGTGCTTCCAGGAAAATGCCACAGGCGGTGCAGTAAAAAGTGTACGGGTGTGCACTCGCTCCACATCGCTGACATGTCACACAGCGGGCAGCGTGGGCGGGCTGAAAGCACATGGCATCACTACAAATCCCACAATGCTTCACTTTACACTGCTTTAGGTGTCAGATGTGCGTTCACCTTGGAGCCGCACCAGTCGCAGAATCTTGCGTCGCCCCAGTTTAAACGTTTACATCTGGTGCAGGACAACATCCTGGTGTGCGCTCCTGGGTCAGAGGGCACACCGCTCCTGGCTCCGCCCACCTGAAGCCATGAGGAGTAAAGAGAGCGTAAAGTGTCTGTGGGTGAGGCTGTACAGGTGTGGTCAGCAGCTGCTTACCTGCTGCAAGCGGCTCTCGCAGGTGAGACAGCTGAAGGCGTCAGCCGGATTCCCACTTCCACAGCAGACACACATCACATGACCCTGCATGCACAGGTAAACACCAGTGTGTGTGTGTGTGTGTGTGTGTGTGTGTGTGTGTGTGTGAGCATGTGTGTGTGTGTGTGTGTGTGTGTGTGTGTGTGAGCGTGTGTGTGTGTACCTGCAGAGTGATGCCCGCTCGTGGCTGCAGCTGTTGATCGATGGCAGCTTCACACACCAAACAGGTGTGTGTGTTGGCAGGAACTAGAGCTCCACAGAACACACACAGCAACATCTGACACGCACACACACACAGATTCATTGTCAGGTGTTCAGCGGGACGTGGCAATGCTCAGGTGAGTGCATGCAGTACCTGTCCTTCCTCAGCAGGTGGCAGCCTGTGACTGGGTAGCGGAGAAAGCGCCGCTCCACACTGAGCGCAGAACTGAGCGAACGGGTCAGAGGGGCGGCGATGCAGACAGCGAGCACACCTGAATGCACAGAAACTGTTGGTTCATCAGGTTTACAGTGTGAAGCCGAAAGTATGTGGACGCACCTGCACACCTGGGCAATGTCTTAATGAGTGGAAATCAATCAAACTAAATGTATTTATTTTTAAAAAAGAACATGTTTTTCTCATTTTCCTTCTTCTTGGGACGTTCATCAGCTCTGTTTGATGAGCTGTCCACAAACTTTTGGCTCTGATGGAGGGCTGTACCGTGTGGTCGTACCGCAGGAAGTCGGTGTCTCGCTGCACTCTTGTCGTCTCCGTGCTCTTCAGCTGCCTCAGATCACCTGACCCCCTAAAAACCGCAGGCTGGGAGCGGTGAGATGAGACGAGCTGGGCGCCGATCTCAGAGCCATGACGACCGTACAGAAAACGAGGGCCTGACTGAAGGGAGGGATTTCCCATCATCCTTGGCTCTGGACACAAGAAACAGGAAGTGTGAAGCTCTGTGATTGGTCAGATGAAGAGAAAGAGCAGGTTTACACCCCATCCCCCCAAGGTTAAGAGCGAGTTCTTCATTTCGACTGTCACCGAGTGCTGCCCACACAGTATCCTCTGATTGGTCAGTTTTCTCTGTAATGTTGTACATCTTTACCTGTCAGTACGGTAAGACTTGAGGTACCTGTTGTAATGTATTGTATTATGAATAAAGTTGAATTTAACTGAACACACCTGAGGTCTCAGCAGGAGAGGATGTTTCTTCTGGCGGAGGCTGGAAGGTAAAAGAAGCATTTCTGTGAATCATCAGGTCTGTGCAGGGGCAGCTGGGAAATGTTAACTGCAGCAGGCAGCTGCGCGATTACCTGCAGGAAGTTGTCCAAAGGATCCACAGAGAAAACCTTCGTCACTATGGAGCTCTCTCTGCCGTCACTGCAGACAAACATAAACTTTATTGATCTACACTGTGAAAGCATCTGCTGCCGGTACACACTGATGTCAGGTGACCACTCACCTGGTGACAGCCACCGCTCGAATTGTCACCCGGCCTGCAGGCAGAAGGATGGGCTCGCTGTACTTCCTGCTGCTGCCTGCTGCTCCACGATGCCCCGCCCCCGGCTTTGAACCATCCAGAGTGTAAAAGATCAGAACACCTGCAGAGTCTGCACAGACACACCTGTCACATGACCTGCTGGATGGATGGATGGATGTATGCTGGGTGGATGAGCAGACGGTTGGAGTTCTACCTGACTGGATGGACACAGGTGTGCTCGTCTTGATGTGGTTCTTGGCTCGATGAGTCTGCAGGTGGATGATGGGAATGATGAGTGGAGCTGACACTGCCCCCGCTGCCATGACAACAACCGTCTGCCAACCAATCAGTTAATCAATAAATCAGTTGTTCAGTTCCCTTTCAGACTCAGTAAGACGTCCTCGCCGGCTTTGTCCCAACATACATTCATACTTTTACTCAGTTACTTCTGCTGAGTAACCTCATACCTCATGTTATCTGTAAAATGGATGGAGCTGAATCTGTGTCACAGCACAGAGAAAAACCAAAGAACCGACAGCCTGCTGCACAGAGCAGAGAACCTCATATCATAACAACAGGTGTGATAATGAACCCTCTGTACACAGAAGCTGGGCGACCAGCACGCGTTGGTTGCTCTAGCATCGGTCCACGAAACGAGGCAGGAGCCTGATGGATACGAACTCCCAGAGTGTCCGACAGGAGGGCGGGGATGTCGATGTGTATGTGGGCCGCATAGGTGATGGCTCATGTTCCTGTAGCTTTATGGTGGTTTGCAAACACCTCCGTCAGAAACCGTCTGCGTGGATGAGCTTTTTCCCGCTGCTTTCAGGCTCTGCAGTTCTCAGCAGGTCAGTGTGGCCACATCAATCAAACCGCTTTGGAGTGAATCCCCCACTTAATGGTCCTGATCCAGAACCTTTACTTGGAAGAACAAAGCCAGTGCTGACCCACTGCCAGACGCTGCAGCCTTTCCTGGAGGCTGGTCGCCATCCTCTGAGCTAGAACCAGCAGACGGTGCGGATGCTTGCCCGACTCTTTCTTTCTATGAAAATGTTGTTTGTTAAAATTATCTATCATTCATAAAAAGAGTGTGAAGTTCTAGCTCATCCACCACATGTCGTGTAGCTTTCTGGATGTTATCCTCATCGGGCTACATACTTATTTATCATACAGACTATACAACACTTAAAATCTAAATTCATATGCTTGAAGTAACTGAGATGTTTCATTATTTGATCTAAAGCCAATTAAACAGACTACGTTTATATTCACATGTATGCTTACTGCATTTGATGTATTTAACCATATTTAACACATATTACAGAATGAAACACCTGTGTATAGAAACGGCCGTGACTTTGCCACCTCATCTGATTTCCATGCCACCCTACGAACATGTCTTTAGATCCGCCCCTGCTCCCAGTGACTGTCTGTCTGTCTTCTCATCTGTCGTCTCCAAACATCACAGTGGGTCTCACGGGCATCCACATCAGGCCTGACACTCGTCTCCACCCCGCGTGCCCCGGTGGGACATCTTAGGTTTCTGGGAGGGTTTCCCTGAAGGTTTACCAAAGCCTCTGATTGGTTCCCGTGTCTTTACCGTCTCTTTGTTAGTTTGACTGAAGCTGCTCTTATTTTCACTGTTTTTTTCTGAGCTTTTGAATGGGGCCGGTTCTGGTTCGATGAGCCGTATGGCCGGGACACGCCGGTAAATAAAACAAACAGAGACAGTGTTCTTACCTGGATGGAGGCGCAGGTGATCAACGGGACTGCTGCCGAGTTTACCGAAGTGTCACCATAGCAACGGGCTGTGTCCGCGGGGACGCTTGTTTTATACGCCTGAACGACAGAGATGGGCGGTGCTGCCATTGGGTTGTAGTACCCGCCCACCTCTGCGTGCTGCGCTGTTGGAAACATACCCTTTAAAGTTTACATTGAATTTAAAAACACAAAAAGAAGGAGTTGTGAAAAATGACCTTAAAATTTAAATTCATATATTTCTATATATGATATATTTTATAAATCACCGGGACAAGCTGCTGTACGTCATCGTCACAGGACCAGAGGCCGCTGACCAGTCAAAGAAATTTATTTTTTAAATGAAATTAACCAAAGAAAGAAAGAAAAAATACTGTGAAACAGTGAGGCCGGGTATCTATGCTTAAACACAAACAAAAGGTCGGGATCTGACCGCGGTGTGTATTTTAATCAGGCGGATTTCAGGATGCTTCCGGTCGCTTGGGACACCGAAGGACCCCAGCGTGTGCTCGCAGTCAGTCACAACATTAGCTCACAGGCTAACAAAGTAAGAGCCCCGCGCAGGCAAGAAACGCTGGAGATGGCTGAGGTGAAGGTGAAGAAGGAGACGAACCTGTCGGACCCCGCGGAGGTCGAGAACAGGTGAGGGGAGGAGCGGGGCCGGCGGGCCGCTCTGTCCGCGTATCGGACTCCGGCCGAATACTGTCACAATTATCGCCTGTACGGTTCTGCTCGCGCACACAGCGCCTGCGTGCAGGTCATGAACGCACGTTCACATCGCGCCGGACTGCTGGTCACTTCGGCGTTAATCAGTGTCATCAGCTGGCTTCGCTTGACCAACATCTGGACATGTTCTGGTCTTTAATGGCGCCTTCGGCCGAAGCTCCTCTGAGCTAAAGTTTATGCCTGCTGGTCTTCATGTGCAGCCTGAGCAGCTGAGACACAGCAGGAGCAGAAAACGATTAAAACTCCGAGTTTAAACAGAGAAACAGGTTTACTGTGAATTTTATCTGGTGTGTGTGTGTGTGTGTGTGTGTGTGTGTGTGTGTGTGTGTGTGTGTTTCAGGATCAAAGAGCTGTGTCAGCAGTTCCCTCACGGTATCACAGACCAGGTGATTCAGAACGACATGCCTCACCTGGAGCCACAGCAGAGAGCCATGGCCATCAACAAGCTGCTCTCACTGGTCAGTCTGATGATGTCACTCACCTCCAGAGCGTGAGGAGGATGGCGCTTTATTGTACTCTGTGCGCTGAGCGGGCAGCAGGTTGATGAGGTGGTGTTTGTTTCAGGGTCAGCTGGACCTGCTGAGGAACAGTGCAGGTCTCCTGTACAGACTGAAGGACTCTCAGAGCACCAGGTAAACACACACACAGGTGTAGGAGTGTACTTCCTGTCAGGTGATTGCTGGTGTCTCAGCTGCTTCCTGTCTGTTCTGTCTCAGTAAGATGAAGGGCTCAGACAACCAGGAGAAGCTGGTCTATCAGATCATCGAGGACGCAGGAAACAAAGGTAACTGAGTACTTCCTGTCCCCGTTTGGCTCGCTGCCGTGGCTCGCCGTTACGTCTGTCTCTCTCTGCAGGAATCTGGAGCCGAGACATCCGGTTCAAGAGCAACCTGCCTCTGACTGAGATCAACAAGATCCTGAAGAACCTGGAGAGCAAGAAGCTCATCAAAGCCGTGAAGTCTGTGGCTGTGAGTCCTTCACGATCAATAATCGGCTTCATCAGCCTTATCGCTGATCAATAATCAATAACATTAGCAGCTGAAAGAGTCAATGTTTATTTAAATATCTGCAGAAAAATCAGCTTAAAATGTGCAAAGATAAAAGAAACTGTTTAAATTCTGATTAAATATATTTTCCAGATGTTTACGACAAACATCTGTAAAATATGTAAATCAGCAAAAATATAGAAACTATAAAACAGTTTGGAAATAAACAAACACATGTAAGTAAATAAAAATTAAAGATGCGCCGTCTCTGTGTGTTTCGTGTAAACAAACACTGACGGTGATGATGTCATACTTCCTCTCCGCTGGCATGTTTGTGCAGGCGTCGAAGAAGAAGGTGTACATGCTGTACAACCTGCAGCCCGACCGCTCGGTGACGGGCGGCGCCTGGTACAGCGACCAGGACTTTGAGTCCGAGTTCGTGGAGGTTCTCAACCAGCAGTGCTTCAAGTTCCTGCAGAGCAAGGTACAAAAAACTTTATTTAAACTGTTTCATTGTCCAAACGGTGCCCGGCAGGAGGAGGCAGAGCGGCACTCTGAGGCGCGAGTAGGGCGGGGCGGCCTTCTTTCATGTCTCAGAGCTGTGTGAACCGTCATATGACCCTCGCTGTGTTTCCTGTGTTGAGGCGGAGGCGGCGCGGGACAGCAAGCAGAGTCCGATGGTTCAGAGAAACAGCTCCTTCGCCACGTCGCACGAAGTCTGGAAGTACATCTGTGAGCTGGGCATCAGCAAGGTGACATCACACCTCAGACGCACCAATCACAGCACAGCGTTCACCTGCAGACAGCTCCACACACACACATTAGAAGCAGCTGGGCTCAGGTGCTCAGACAGGTGAGCGTTACCTGAGGAGGCGGGAGCGTAGACTTTACACCTCATCCTGCGTGTAAACAGTCCCCTGGACTCAGGCTATGGACCCAGGTCCAGGTGTTTAAGGCGGGGTTTAGTTGATCTTTGGCCAATCTGCTTTCCTGGTCAGGTGAATGAAAGCGACCGTGAGACGAGGTGAAAGGGCAGGGTCGACAGCACGGACCTATTTATCTCTGCGTATGAATCTGGTGTGTGTGCTTCCCTCAGGTGGACCTGTCCATGGATGACATCGAGACCATCCTGAACACGCTCATCTACGACGGAAAGGTGGAGATGACCGTGATCGCCGCCAAGGAGGGCACGGTGGGCAGTGTGGATGGGCAGATGAAGCTGTACCGCGGCGTGAACGCCATCATCCAGCCCACCGGCCTCGTCAAGACGCCCTGCGGACTCTGCCCGGTAACGCGCCGTGCCCACCTGCACCCAGGGCCGCTCTCAGGGCACCCGAACTCATCCTGTCTCCTCTTTGCAGGTGTTCGACGACTGCCATGAGGGCGGGGAGATCTCGCCATCCACCTGCATCTACATGAGCGAGTGGTTGGACTTCTGAAGCCACGGCACGCGTTTCTCTCTGAAGGAAGCTTCACTTCCTGTTTGTCGCAGACGTGAAGAAGCCGGCGGCCTCAGTTCCTGTGACGATGACGTGCAGCAGTTTGTCCCGGTTCTGGTTCTGGAGGCGTAACGTTTGTTTTCTGGGGCTGCTTTAATGTTTCTGTTTGACATCGTAAATCTTTGGGGTCGTCTTATTGGTCCCATCATGGTCACATGGTCTCAGATGTTTCTGTATAATCCCGCTCCCACCTGCACACCCTCTGTAGTGCAACCGCATATTTTTATTTGACTGTGTGTGTGTGTGTGTGTGTGTGTGTGTGTGTGTGTGTGAGAACTGCAGCGTCCTGACTATAAAATGATTTAGAAGGAAAATAATTTTTCTTTGTTGGAACCAGTTTTTGACCACCAGGTGGAGCTGTGGTTGCTGTGCAGGGAGGCAAACACCTGCAGCCAATCATAGCCGTTTGTGGTTGTTTGAGCTGAAGGGAACTCGTGGATGTTTCCACCTTCATGTTTAAGGTTTTGGCCCTCGCTGCTGGTTTCAGGGACAAGGCGGGGGAAACGGCCCTGAACACGGGCTGTCAGGACGCGGTCTCTGGGAGGAAGAGCAGCGGTCACGTTGGCCTGGACCTCCTCAGTTCTGGTTCTGAAGAACACCAGAGGACTCTGATGAGGCACTCTGACACTCAGTCTGTTCTGTGATTATTATTTTGGTCCACGAGTGTCGTGATTTGGTGTATGAATAAAGTGGGTGGAGACTTAGCCGTGTGGTGTTAACTGTCTGTCTCTGCGTAGTTTTCTTTGAATCTCTGAGGAGGTCACGGAGCTCCTCTCAGTCTGTGGGAGCGCTAATGGGCCTCACAGTGAATCGATGTAGAGACAGCACTCAGGTTATCTCTATTGTTCTCTGATGCACTCTGCGTGTTTGTCCAATGGCAGCCCTCGTTAGGCCACCATGTTTTCTATCAGACGCCATTAAGCAGCTCCATCAGGCCGTAATAGACTCGGCGCTGACTGTCAGCACGGATCACGTTACACAACATGTTTCATATCTAATATCAGCTCAACGAGTGACGCTGTGAGGGAGGAGTCCAAATACTGCATTACCCATGAGCCTCAGCTGCCAGTAACTATCACAGACTGTGTTAATATTCACATAATGTCATTAAAATGCTCCCGAAGGCTCCAGCAGGACAAACGTGGACCAGAGGTGCAGTTCAGGTGATGCTGCACCTGTCAGTCACGGAGGCCACGCCCCTAACATTGCAAACAGGTACATGGTTGCATGATTTAGTACAGGTGTGAAGGTAGAAATTCTCTGCATCAGCTGTAAACGTACTCGTTTTAACATGGGAGTCTATGAGGACTGACTCACTGCTGCCTCTGCTGGACACCAGAGGAACTGCAGGTTTGGAGTGCTCTGTGTTTCATTTATTATAAAGTTTAATGAGTGCAACGTGAATACATACAGAGATTTATTAGAGCACGTGTCATAAAAACTGTAAAACACGGATATTTAACAGGATGTGTCATCGTTTATCTAGCAAATGTTTTTATCCTCATTAAAACATGTTTGTGTTCGGGACTCATGTCAGAAACTAATGTGGCCTCTTAATCAGTAATAACAATAATAATAGTAACAATAGCTATATTAGTAGTAATAATAAATAACAGTTATTATTATTGTTGTTATTACTGTCTGTGGAATAAAGAGCCTTCGATTCGGATCAACTGAAGCTGCTGCTGCTCTCTGTGGCCTGCAGGGGGCGCTCTGCAGGCGGACCCGAAGCCCAGAATCAGACCCGAACCCTCTGAGCCGGGGGGAGGGGGCAGTGCGGATTCTTTCCCGTCATCCCCTGCGGCAGCAGCAGGAGCAGCAGCCCCCTCCACCTCCTCTGTGCTCTCCGGTCTGCGGACTCTTCCTCACCTCCGCTGAAGTTTGGAGCGTCGCTCCGACCCTGAGCAGGTAAGCAGCGTCCTGGTCTCTATTGTGTCTCTATTGTGTCTCTGTTGTGGCTGTGATTGGAGGGAGGCGCGCCGGAGCCTCGGCTCCTCCATAACTTCGCTCCGCGTCGGCGGGGAGCGCCTCCGGGGTCCCTCCCGGGGGCTCTGGAGCCGCTCCCCGCCGCTGCACGGCCCTCGCCGCGGTGCTCCTCCGCCCGCGTGTCCGCGGCTCGTCCCCGCCAGCAGCCATTAGTAAGGATGGAGGAGAATAACGGTGCGCCATGAGAGGAGACAAACAGGCGTGGCCGCGGAGGAGGAGGAGGTGAGGAGTGTCTGCGTCCCGGACAATAACAGCTCCTTTCAGCGGGAGCTCCGCGGGGCCGAGGCGGCGGGAGGCCCAGAAACCGGACACAGCTCCTCAGGGTTCCCGTCAGGTTCTCCTCAGCGGGACCGGTTCTGTTTGTGTTGCCTCTCACACTCACACACACACGTGTAAATAAAACACCACAACGTTCCCCAAACCTTCAAAGAACGTTCTTCAACCCAAACCGCAACATTAAAGATCATCTGGAAACACTCTCGTTCTCATCCCAGCGTTCCCAAACCGTTTGTCAGGGTCACAGTTCCCTTATAGGTATGTCCATGAAATGTTCCCTAAAGGTTCCCCTCTAACAGGAAGCCAGTGCACCAGCAGTATTTGGTTGTGTGAACGTTTTGACAGTGTTTTTCTGACGTTAGGAGCATCCCAACACTGCAGAGCTGGGATCCAGCATCCCATAAATTTGTTTAGGACATGTTCTTTAAGGTCCCTGTGTGGTTGGAGTTACCTCCACTTTCCCTGAAAGCTCCTCCATAAAGGAAAATGTCCTGGTTTAGAAATTAGAGCCGGCTGTGTTTATGTGAACAAACTCATTTAAAACGACAGGAGCAACCAGTGTTCCCGTAACGCTCCGCTTCCTTTCCCTGAACGTTGCCTGAATGTTCTAATGGTTGCACCTTTTATAAGTGGAACTAATGAGACAGGAAGTGATGGATGGCGTTCTCGGGGTTCTGGTTTAAATATTCATGTGGTTTGTTTTCAGCTGATCGATCAGCTGATCGTTTAGGGAATGTTCTTCGAACGTAAACAGAACCTTCGGTGAGGCGTTCCTGGCCGGTTTACTAACCTTCTGTAAAGGTTCTGGTTAGTTTACTGATAACGCTGCAGTAATGTTCCTTAAAGGTTCCTGGAACTTCAGTTCTCTGGTGGTTCTGTTCTCCCCCCACAAACCACAGAACCGGTTGGTTGTGCAGAGTGAAGACTTTACTGCCCGATGAAGCTCTGTGAAGACTTCCGGTGTGTTTGTTGTTCACTCTCGCCGTAGAAAGGTCGGTGTGTCGGACTCAGAGTCTGATGGATGTTTGTGTGCGCCTGCTGAGAGCGGCGAGCTGTTTCCTGTTGCTGGGCGGGGTCGGCGCTCCAGGAAATGAGACTGTTTGTGTGCTGAGTAAATCCAATAACTCCTCCCTGCTCGTGCGCAGCGGCGAGCTCACTCTTCTTCTTCATCTGCAGCACAAACACACCTGCAGACGCCAGTGAGGTGAAGCGTGGCCTCCTCAGTGTTCTGTGATCACTTTGACTTCAGCTCGCCGCGACCTCGTGCGTCACCCAGTGATCTGTGTCAGACCTGAGCAGGTGAGGGATTCCTCCTCCTCCTTCATCTCCTCGGCACTGAGGAGAAACAGGAAGCTTACGTATAAAAACCATTTTAATAAATGACGACTGATCACAAATACACACGCTGTAACGGCTGATCGGCACGTCTCCATGTTGGCGTCCGCGCCGTGGTTGAATCAAGTTTTCGGGCTCTGCTGCACCTGCGAAGCCCACTGGGGGCAGCACTGAGTCAGACGCTCGGTTGGCAGACTCTTCTGTTATTTTAGGTCGTCACTCCTCTGTCGTCATGTGATCTGAGCTCTCGTAGTAAAAAAACAGAGGAGGAGGAGCTAAAATGTGGAGACGCTCTTGACACTTTCTTGGGCCGAGCGGCTTCGCGGTGTGAGCCAGGTGCTGCCTCAGGCTACGTCCACACTAATGCGTTTTCGTATTGTCTTCTCTGCGTTTTGGCCTCCCGTCCACACTGAGACGGCGCTTTCCTCAAGGAAAAACGCAGCGTTTTGAAAACGCATACATTTCAAAGCGCAGCTGTCCTGTCGCAGTGTGGACACACGAAAACGCAGACTTTCTAAAACAATGACGTATTTTAGTCATGTGATGCAGTCGTGACCAAATAAACTAAGATAGCAGAGGGCGTTATACAGCAGTTGTTTTGATTGCTCTCAATTTTGACAGCCCTAAAAAAGATTAATATCAGTCTGTACGTGCTCCAGACAGCTTTTCTTCAAATTCTTTAATTCTCACTCGCTTTTGCGCACACGCAGGACTGGAACGTAAGCGTTTTCGGCCGTTTCAATGTGGACGCACAACTCTGTGAAAACGACTGAAAACGCTAGTGTGGACGCGGAGCGTTTTCAGATGAAAACGCCGTTTTCAAATCTATCCGGGCTCGTGTGGACGTAGCCTCAGACAGGTGACACACACCTGTCGCTGCCATGGAGGGCCCCACGCGGCAGAGGGACAGGCGCGGTGTGTCCACAGCTGTGCCTGTCAGGGGTGTGTGTGAGTGTGTGTGTGTGTGTGTGTGTGTGTGTGTGTGTGTGTGTGTGTGTGTGTGTGAGACACACACACACACACACACACACACACGTTTTTATCCTCAGCTGCTTCTTCTTCTGCACCTGTTTGTGTAACAGCAGCTGTGTTTCTTCTTCCCTGGTCTTTAACATATGACTCTTTGTCCTCGTCCCCACCATGTGGGATGATTATTGACGCCACAGATGCAGAGCTGCCCCTGACCTCTGACCTCTGCGATCAGACTCTCAGGCTGGGCTGTTTCAGGAAGTCGGGTCCATTAGCATCCCTCGGGACTTCCTCTGAGTGCTGTAATGGCTGCTGCCGCTGCTAAGGCCTACATCTCTGATTCCATTTGGTCTGGTCAGCTGACTCAGGCAGCCAATGGGAGCAGGGCACACACAGACTCATCGACCGACTGCATTACCCACAATCCTCTGCTGCTGAGTGTTTAGTGTTTGACTACATAAAAGGCGTGTTCCGAAAGTTTCTCTGGAAGGTTCCTCACTGAGAGACGTGACCATGATCGGAGCTGTTCCACCTCCCCAAACACCAAGGAAAGGAGCTTCAGTGCTTCCTTTAGAGTAGGAAACACCGAAGCATCCTTGAGGAAAGGAGAGGAGAAAACGCCGTCCCATAACTCACAGCGCCCGTTCATGAAAACTGTCGACATAATAACCGAAACAGAGCAGCTGATGTTCATACACAAGCTGCTGATGTATTTATAGTGTTACAGTGTAAACTGTGTGTGACAGAGTTTCAAATTCTCTCCTGGGAGTGAAACAAACACGTGCATAAGGCCCAAAGTGCTGCTGTTCACAGCTGTCAGCACAGACTCTGTGTTTGTGCTCTGTGACGGCAGCAAATCGGACCCTAAATGTTCCTCCGGCTTTAAAATTCCCGCCTCTGTGGTGCAGGATATTTACACAGGCTGTTCTCGTTTATATGACCTCCACCAAACAACAGAACACGCTGGGACAGAGTAAGATGCGCGTTCTGTAGTCCGTCTGCTCATTGTAGTTTCAACACGGCGGACACAGCCTCACACCGTTAAGGAGAGAGAGTGTGAGGTCGTTCCAGTCCTCAGCAGGAAGTGAGGAAAGGAGACAGGAGGTACCTTTGGAACACACCCCATTTGAATGATTCAGATACAACCAGCTGATGTCGGGTGGTGGTTTGTTTACAGGCGGGGCTTTTTCAGCTCACCAAGCAGGCGAAGGCTGGGTTACAGCTCCCCCCGGTGGCCGAGCCGGGAGAACAGCAGTACATTCCCAGACCTGCTGGGAGGGTGTGACGTGTTTCAGAGTGCAACATAAAAATGATTCAAGCCGATTGCAGCAGGAAGCCGAGCCGAGTGCCGGACAAACAGATGATTTTAGCCCCGAAGAAAAACAGTAAAAGCTACACATGAAAAATAACATCAAACAGAAGCAGGAAGAGGTGTGTGTGTGTGTGTGTGTGTGTGTGTGCATGCATGTGTCAGGGCGAGAAAAGCTCAGACAAACTTCTGTTTTTAGGTCAAAGGTCGAAATGTGGGTCACAGAGAGGTCCCCGTGTGACCTCTCTGTGACCCACATTTCCTGTCTGCTCCGCAGGTTTCAGCCGGAAGGCGTCGATGTGGACGTGTCCCCGCTGACATCAAGGTGCGTCAGACGTGAAAGGTCACGATGACGACGGTGGCCGCCGAGTACGACCGCATGGAGCTGCAGCAGCAGTACAGCGGCAGCAACGACACGGTGAACAACCGCTGGGACGACGACTGGGACAACGAGAACAGCTCGGCCCGCCTCTTCGAACGCTCCCGCATCAAAGCGCTCGCAGGTAGGAGCCCGCCTGCCATCAGCACCCCTCACAGCTCAGCAGGAAGGAAGTGATGCGGTGCTTCCAGTGAACAAGACAGTCTGTGGAAGCTGAAATCTGTTAGTGATTGTCGATGATCGATACGTAGAGCTGATTTACAATAAACTGTTTCATATGAATTAGAACGTTTATCAATGTTGTTATTCAACACCGCTGACGGCTTACCTGCACAGGTAAGCCGTTGATGTGTTCCTGTTGATGTGCTGCTGTGACTCAAAACATCCTGTGGAACATGTCAAAGAAACATACCTGAAACATATGAGAGCACACTTGACATTGCTCCGCCTCTGAGTGTGGTGGCTCGGGGGCACTGCGGTCAGCAGAGTCGCCTCACAGCGTGGAGGTGGTGGGGTTGAACCTCGCGGTCCTTGCTTTAGTAATGAGTCACAAGGCCGGCCTGTCACATGACTTGTTTGCAGACAAAAGTCCTTTTTACTTCTGTCTTCAGGTATTTTATTGTGAAAGGACACCTGGTGTGCTGATGTCATAACTCTGATTGCTTCACTGTGGGGCTTTTCATCAGCTGAGATGCTCGCAGGTTTATTTCCTGCAGGACCCTGCAGTCCAGGTGACCGAGTGATGTCAGGAGATGCTAAACCTGATTGGCTCTCAGGCTCTGTTGGTGAAATGCACTTTGGGAGACGTAGTCACAGCTTTGGATTCTGTTTGGAGACTGAGGAGCCAGTACTGGTCCTCACAAAGATAGACATGCAGGGATGTGTGTGTGTGCACAGGATGTTTGTTCCTCACTTCCTGTCCTTCGTTCAGGAATGTGAAGAAACAATGAGGGGAAACACCCCCACCTCCTCTGCCCCCACCCCTTCACACCCTAATGACATAATGCTGAGGCTGCACCGTCATTGGCCGACACGTTCCAACACACTGTAAAAAGTCTGAGCTGAAGCTGGAGTCAAACTGGGAGCCATCAGCCGAGCTGCTGGGACAGCTGGGAGTATCTGAAATCTGGAAATGAAAAGCAGTAACTTTATTTTCAGTTTTTACTCCCAGGCTGTCGCCTTGGTTTCACATCTGTCAACGTGTAACCAGATGTGTGCAGATGCTGGCTGGTCTTCATCTGTTCTCACGACATCATGTGACGCCTCACAGGTATCAGTGCATTCTTCTTCTCACAGGACGCACAGGTGCAGCGTTACAGCCGGACAGGTGTGTGGGAAGTCCACTCCCACTGCCAGGAGCCGATTGGTTGGTCAGCAGCTGTGAGCTCCTCCATTAAAGCAGAGGTTTGTACCTCTGATGTGTTTGGGCCACCTGCAGCGACCCCTGCTGTGTGCTGTCTGCAGGTGAAGCAGCCTTTGATTTTTTACGTGAATCCGTGTGACGTTCAAGTGTTCAGCTGAAGCTGGGAAATTACAGGCATCCACTTTTTACAGTGTGTTTGGATAGGGAGCGTGTGTGTGTGTGTGTGTGTGTGTGTGTGTGTGTGTGTGTGTGTGTGCGTGCATGTGTGTGTGGAGGGAAACAGGACAATCAGTCAGATCATTGAGCAGGAAAGAAGAATGAGCGGCGTGTAGCTGCAGCGAGAGCAGGGCGGACACACACACACACACACACAGTCCCTGTCGCTTACCGTCCTGTGGCCGTCACGGCGACCTCTGGACTCTCATTCCTGCACCTCTCGCGGACACGAGGGCGTTTTCCCTCTCGCTGCGATCGCACTTCAAAGGAAGTTTTTGCTGGGTTTTTTTGAGCTGTGGCTTTTTTTTCTTGGGGTTTTGGTGAAGTTTCAGACTCTCGCCGTCCTCACGTTCAGGATCAGCTGACAGTCTGCGTTCTTCGGTTCAGTTTGTGGACTCGAGCCTGTGTTCAGCTTTTTAAAACTCCAGCGATGAGGGCAGGTGCTCCTGTCTGTCAGTTAAAACCCAAAACCTGATTCTGGGCTCTGAAACTTCTGAAACAACGGCTGAAGCGATGACCTCGCCCTCGGTGGGCTGACGTGCGGCGGCATTCGTGGTTTATGATCGGCGTCTCTAAAATCGGTCTCTTAGTCCTCAACCGTGATGGAGGAGCAGCAGCTCAGCTACAACATGCTGGAGGGTCGCTTCAAACAGCTGCAAGGTAAGGAGGAGGAGCCAGGGGTCAGAGGTCGTGGCGGCAGAGGGCGTGGGTTCGATTTCATGTAACTGGTCAGGGTGGTGGTTCCCAGTTGGGAGGCTGGGACCCTTAGGTGGGTCCTTGGAGGAACTGGATCAGGCACAGGTCGCAGAGGAACCGCGTTACAAAGCAGCAAATGCGCTGTCTGAGGGTCCTGCCTTAAAACTGCATAACACCGGCAGGGGGCGGAGTTTCACCGAAGGTTTGGATGTTCTTACCTGCAGACTCGCCGTGCAGCTCGGACCTTGCTGCGTGTCGAGGTCTTTCCTGTGTGCATGCGGATGTCTTGCAGTCTGGTTTCTTATTGGCTGCTGCACAAACGTGTCAGTATGAGTTCCTGTGTGGCGTGGAATCGCTTCAGCATGTAAATCTCACGGATGTTAAGCGGTCACATGGTGTTGCTCTGCTGCTGCCACTAGGAGGCGCTGGGACATTTACTCAGTGTTGGTGTGCAGATCTCTCCACGCCTGGACCCGGACTGGACAGAGTGCATTGGGGTTATAAGTACTTCCTGTGAACCATGTTCACGGAAACGCCGTCCTGCACAAACATGGTTTAGGAAACGTGCTGCAGGGGGCGGCGTGGAGTCAGGCTGGCAGGCTGTAGGTGTTGATGCATAAATTTTATTTGTGTGGAACAATAAACGGAGCCATCAGCCAGTCGGTTCAGTGCTCGGGTTCTAAAGCTCCGCCCACAGAGCTCATCACTGCTGTTTTAAAGCAGCTTGATTACAGGCTTACCTGGGCGTACCTGTGCGAGACAGGCAGGTGTCTGTGGGCATGTTGGGCGACCTTCGACCTGCTCCTGGTTAAAGTTTAAGTGCTCGCTTTTACTGCTGGGCTCAGTGACATCATCACAGGCTGCAGTCACACCTGCCCGGTGCACAGGTACACAGGGTTCAGTCCAACTTTCTGATGTTTCCATGGAAATGTAAGCAGCAGAGCAATGAATAATTCTGCTAATAACACAAATAATAAAACACTTTCAGAAGAGTTTAGCAAAGACACAAGCACGAGCGTGGCACAGAAAACAGAGTCCCACCTGGTCTCAGTGGTAACTAGTTTAGGCCTGCTGGCTGAAACCAGTCGCGACTGCTCTGAAACATCTCAGTGCAGATGTGAACTTGTCTTTAAGCCCACAGCAGCTCCTCAGTTCCAAACTGAAGCACCGAGCTGAGCGAGTGTGGGTCTGATAGCAGCGGTTAGCTAGTGGCACTTTTTACACTCAGTTACAATAACTCGCACTGCGTGCTAGCTAGCACGACGGAGTTTCTATACAGCTGTGTGCGCGCTAAGTTACCGATGTTGAACTTTATGACAGCCTCCCCTGTCATTCTCTCGCCTGTTGAAACTTCAGTCATGAAACTGATCAACGATCGGCTTTTCTCTCTTGTTTGTTTATCGCGCTAAACAACAGCAGCACGTTTAAGCTTGATCAGCTGTTGTTAGAATTCATTTGCTTTTAATTTCTAGTATCAGCTGATGTTTGCTGGAGCCACAGCTGTAAAAACGGCTGGTCCAAACCAGATGTCCTTACTGAATCATCAGAGCTGAACAGGTGATGGAGAAACAGGTTTACCCTTTAGGTGACATGAATGAGTTGAAGGGAAGTTATGAACTGTTTCTGAGAGACAAATATACACCAGGATCCTTTTTTTGTGTAGCTGACAGCTGGTAACTGTGCAGGGGCGGATCTAGCAAAGCTTTTGCCAGGGGGCAGCTAGGGCATTAACAGGGAAAGGTGGACACAAAGATATACTTTTCTTTCTTACTCTCATATAAAATATTTAGCTTTTATTAAATAGTTATCTGAATCTTACAACCAAAGTTTGTATAATAATACACAAGATTGGCTGTAGACCATTGTTCATCATTCAGAACACTGTGTAAAAATAACAAAAAACAAATAGTGAATGCAAAAGTGCATAAATATTTATTTTACGTGTTTGATGTGTGTGGCGGGGCGTGGTCTGCAGTGCCGCTGCAGGGGAGGTGGACCCACGGGTGTAAAGTCTGTGCTCTCACGGCTGTTTTTTGGGTGTGTGTCGGGCTATGAGTTGAAAAGCTACGGCTGCCTGTGTGGGTACACCAACCATGTGTGAAAAGTGGTCCATAATGTAATGCTTCAAAGCATGTTCATGCAAACATTGTCGGGTCTGCCGTGGTACAATGGGACTTCTGCTCATGAACCTGTGTGCACAGCGTCTGCAAATTGGCGCTGTACAAAGTAACTTCATCTTTACACAAAACTGTAAGCTGTCATCTGTGAGGCGCGAGTGGTGTTTGTTTTTACCATAGTTCATGGTGGAGAATGGCTGCTCTGCTGAGTTTTGCTCTCTGTAGCCGTATGAATGGCAAACTACACTGAATAGCAGCGGCATAGGCACACTTAAAATTTCTTCCGAAATTTTCGCTTTCTAGTTATTACAGCTGTTGCTGTTTCCTGTCTGAGTTTAAAGCAGGTCATCTTTTCAATGCATCAGCATTCACATGCAGCGAACACACAAATACAAACAGCACGTGGGCGGGGCTTCTGTGTCTGAGAGGAGTTTAGAAACTCTGATCAGTCGCCCAGACTGAAACATGTGTGTGTTGTGCGTGCACAGATGAGCGGGAGGCGGTGCAGAAGAAGACCTTCACTAAGTGGGTGAACTCTCACCTGTCCAGAGTCTCCTGCAGGATCACCGACCTGTACATGGACCTGAGAGACGGACGCATGCTAATCAAACTGCTTGAAGTCCTCTCCGGGGAGAGACTGGTAACACACACACACACACACACACACAGTCCTTGCACTAAAATCAACACCAGAAGAAGAAACCCGGCCTTCACTGATCCAATCAACTGGAACTTCCTGTCCAGGCCGTCAGGATGTCTGATAGAGCGCCCTTGCTCGGCCTGTGGCTGCGAGCAGTACTGCAGCTCCTATAGAGTGAGATGAGGGAGCAGAGACACTTCTATGGGTTCAGACTGTGGTCATAAATATTTTGTACTTGTAAATCAAATGCATATTTGTGAACTGAGTTTTGTAACCTTGTAAACCAAATATGTGAAAATTTTATTTTTGTGCATCTACAGATGAGAATTTGTGTTTGTGAAAAATATTTACACAGATGGCATTTATTCTTCCAGGACCTGAAGCTCCGTAAAGCACCCCTACAACAGCCAAACCCATCTGTTCTCTGATTGGATTGTTAAATTTGTGATTGACATGACATTGACCAATCAGCTGACAGGAAGAAAAATCGGGTCAAAATTTGTAGGTGTAAGTTGAAACTCACACACAGCCGGGGAACCTGAGCGCAGAGTTTTACAGGTAGTTTTTTGCTTTGTACCTGTAAACAGACCTTAACAAAAACATTTGTAACTCGTGCAAATATTTTTCACAAACACAAATTCTCATCTGTAGATGCACAAAAATAAAATTTTCACATATTTGGTTTACAAGGTTACAAAATATTTATGACCACAGTTTGAGCCCATACGCTTCTGAGTATGTGCAGTGAGAGTCTAGTTCCGCCCCTTTTCCCTAGCCGTCCAGATGTTTTCAGAGGACGTTTCCTGTGTGTCAGACGGCGTCACATGATGACACCTCGGCCGGTCATGTGACAAAGGTTTCTGGATGAGCTTCCCGAGGTTTTTAAAGCGATGCTTTATTTGACGTGCGATCAGAGTAAGTCCACATTCGTGCTCCTGATTACCTCCTGGAGGGTACAGCAGCTCACAGGAAGTGACCTCAGAGTTGAAGCAGGTGTGCCTGACTTCCTGTTTTCCCTCTGAAACATTAACCTGTTTCCGTTTGAGACGGTGGACTCGTTGGCCTCAAGGGAGGCTGCGGTCCAGCTGCTGCCCCTCCTCCCACTTCCTGTAGGCCAGGAACGCCTCGCCGTCCTCCCGCTCTGCCTTCAGGGCCAGGAAGACAAGACAGTGTCTCCACTTCCTGTTATTTTGTAGACGTCAGTGGGAACCAGACACATATCCCTGCTTCAGTGTGTGATTACTGCAGTTTATGATTTTGGAAGGTCACACTCACACACCTGTAGATCACCTGACTCTCTGCTCCGCCGCCTCCAGCCAAAGCCAACCAAAGGGCGGATGCGGATCCACTGTCTGGAGAACGTGGACAAGGCGCTGCAGTTCCTGAAGGAGCAGCGGGTTCACCTGGAGAACATGGGCTCCCACGACATCGTGGACGGAAACCACCGACTGACGCTGGGCCTCATCTGGACCATCATACTCCGCTTCCAGGTAAGCACGCGTAACAGGTGTGACCTGTTAGAGCACAAACAGAAAATGCAGAACATTCCTGCAGGGGCACAGGTAAAAACGGCAGACAGGTGGAGGTGTTACTGTTCTTCCTCTTGCCCTCAGATTCAGGACATCAGCGTGGAGACGGAAGACAACAAAGAGAAGCGATCGGCCAAAGACGCCCTGCTGCTGTGGTGTCAGATGAAGACCGCGGGGTGAGGCTCACCTGCAGCACCTGCGTAATGCCGATGAGGCCGAGCTCAGGTTAACCTCTGCTTCCTGTCTTCTTCCTCAGATATCCCAACGTCAACATCCACAACTTCAGCACCAGCTGGAGGGACGGCATGGCCTTCAACGCCCTCATCCACAAACACAGGTAACCTCGTCGTCCAAGTGTGACGATGCGGAGAGTCGTCCGTGTGAATAAAGTTTTGTGTTTTTCTTGTTTTCAGGCCTGATTTGATCGATTTTGACAAACTGAAGAAATCCAACGCTCACTACAACCTGCAGAACGCCTTCAACCTGGCGGAGCATCACCTGGGGCTCACCAAGCTGTTGGACCCCGAGGGTAGGGACCGCACGTTTACCTGAGCAGTTCACCTGAACGGTTTGTATTTGAATCTCCTCACCTGTTTGTGCTGCAGACATCAGCGTGGACCATCCCGACGAGAAGTCCGTCATCACCTACGTGGTGACCTATTACCACTATTTCTCCAAGATGAAGGCTCTGAAGGTGGAGGGCAAACGTATCGGGAAGGTGAGTCAGCATGGTCAGATCGACCTTCGTCGTCTCCAAGACGAATGAAACCCTCCTTCAGAGGTCACGAACTCTGCTGGCCCCGCCTCATTGTCTTGGTTTTTGCTTCCAGGTTTTGGACAACGCCATAGAGACGGAGAAGATGATCGAGAAATACGAGTCTCTGGCCTCAGACCTGCTGGAGTGGATCGAACAGACCATCATCATCCTCAACAACAGGAAGTTCGCCAACTCTCTGGCGGGAGTCCAGCAGCAGCTGCAAGCCTTCAACACCTACCGCACGGTGGAAAAACCCCCCAAGTAAGAACGCTGTGCCTCGCCTTTGCTCTGCCTCCGTTAACGCTACCCGAGTACAGCTCTCACCTGGTCTCTGTCCCCATCAGGTTCACGGAGAAGGGGAACCTGGAGGTCCTTCTCTTCACCATCCAGAGCAAGATGAGAGCAAACAACCAGAAGGTGTACATGCCCCGTGAGGGGAAGCTCATCTCTGACATCAACAAGGTGGGAGCCACTCCAAAGCTGTTTACCTGTCAATCGGTTTTCGCAGAGCCTGTCCGCCGCTCGCTCAGCAGAACGCAGACTCAGTATGTTTAGTCTCCTGTGAACCTGAGTTACACTTTTGAAGACGTCATTTGCACCAGTGCAGCTGAATCCCAGCAGGGCTGTGGTTCAGCTGCTCGCGTCGAGCGCCCGTAGTTGGTTTGGCTTCTCAAAATGATCGATCCGAGAGTGACGGCTGAGAGTTTTATCAGTACATGAGTTAACCTGATCACAGGAGGAAGTCACTTTCTGATCGTGTTAGCTGAAAACTGTGTGTCTGGTGTCCAGAGCATTGAAATAAGAGCCTTCGTCTGACACCCTGCAGAGTACGGTTCCTACATGGTGCAGAACAACATGACAGGAGGACGTCAGAGTCGTTCATAAGAACCAGAATGTGCTGTTTGTGAAGGGAGAGGACCTGTGCATGAAACGTTTTTGGCAGTTTGTTAGAAAAACATGAAACAGTTTTCAGCTGTGAGCGTTTCTGTTGGTCGGTCCAGGTAACTCAGTCCTAACCTCGGAGTGTTTTTATCTGCGTTTGGAGCCGGCGGTCCTGAGGCCGGGTTTGAGTCTTCTCCCGGTCTCGAACCGTGAAGCCGCTTCGGTTACATGAAATGTGCTTTTGTTCCAGAAACACAACGTTTCTAAGACGGCGTGGACTCGTGTACAGAGGGATGTTTGCTGCGATGTTAAACTCTCAGTGTTTCCTCATGCTGAACTAAAGAAAACGTTAAAACGACTCCTACAGACACTAGATTGTATTTACACGCTGTAAATGCTGCTGCTGCATGTGATACTGACAGGCCTGGGAGCGGCTGGAGAAGGCGGAGCACGAGCGCGAGCTGGCTCTCAGGATGGAGCTGATTCGTCAGGAGAAGCTGGAACAGTTGGCCAGGCGCTTTGATCGAAAGGCGGCCATGAGAGAGACCTGGCTCAGCGAAAATCAGAGGCTGGTGTCACAGGTAGGAGGACGCAGCAAATCATGTGACCTGCCCACGTTTCTTCACTCGTGATCTCATGACACGCTGCCGTCTCTTCTCGGTCTCCAGGATAACTTTGGCTTCGACCTTCAGGCCGTCGAGGCCGCCACCAAGAAGCACGAGGCGATCGAAACGGACATCGCCGCGTACGAGGAGCGTGTCCAAGCTGTGGTTGCTGTGGCGAAGGAGCTTGAGGTGGAGCGCTACCATGACATCAAACGCATCACAGCCCGGAAGGACAACGTTATTCGTCTGTGGGAATATCTGCTGGAGCTGCTGAAGGCCCGCAGGCAGCGGCTGGAGATGAACCTGGGCCTGCAGAAGGTCTTTCAGGAGATGCTCTACATCATGGACTGGATGGACGAGATGAAGGTACCCAAACACAGCCCTCGGGGCGGGACACAGAGAAGGTGTTTGAGCAGAAACATGATCGACCGTCTGCTTTTGGGTTCTAGATGTTGCTGCTGTCTCAGGATTATGGGAAGCATCTGCTGGGGGTGGAGGACCTGCTCCAGAAACACGCCTTGGTGGAGGCAGACATTGCCATCCAGGCCGACAGGGTGAAGGCGGTCACCACCAACGCCAACAAGCACTCTGCCAGCAACAGCGGTGAGCAGCGGGGGCCTTTCCTCTCCTCCGAGTTTGATTTGAACTCGAGTATTTTTATTCATTTAATAACGAGGAGTCTTGTTCCTCCGATAGGTGTACTTTTAAATTTTCCCTTCCTTCCTGTCCAGGCTACAAGCCCTGTGACCCTCAGGTCATCCAGGACCGGGTGGCCCACCTTGAGTTCTGCTACCAGGAGCTGACTCAGCTCGCCGCAGAGCGACGTGCCCGTCTGGAGGAGTCTCGCCGTCTCTGGAAGTTTTTCTGGGAGATGGCGGAGGAGGAAGGCTGGATCCGTGAGAAGGAGCAGATCCTGTCCTCTTTGGAGCACGGTAAGGACCTGACGGGGGCGCTGCGTCTCCTCAGCCAGCAACGTGCCCTGGAGGACGAGATGAGCGGCCGTGCCGGCCACCTGCAGCACACCATTGCGGAGGGCCAGGCCATGGTGAAGGCGGGACACTTCGGTGCCACGAAGATACAAGAGCGAATTTCCGACCTGCAGGCTCAGTGGGCAGCGCTGGAGCAGCTGGCAGCGGTGAGGAAGAAAAGGCTGGAGGAGGCTCTGGCCCTCCACCAGTTCCAGGCTGATGCTGATGACGTAGATGCCTGGATGCTGGACGCCCTGCGCATCGTCTCCAGCGGGGAGACCGGCCACGATGAGTTCTCCACCCAGGCGTTGGCCAGGAAGCACAAAGATGCAGCGGCAGAGGTGGCAAGCTACAGACCGGTAATTGACTCACTCCACGAGCAGGTTGCCTGTCTGCCAAAAGAGGAGGCGGAGTCAGAGGAGGTCCGTGGTCGGCTGACCGGTATCGAGGAGCGCTACAAGGAGGTCGCCGACCTCACCAAGCTAAGGAAGCAGGCGCTTCAGGACGCTTTGGCCCTCTACAAAATGTTCAGCGAGGCCGATGCCTGTGAAGTTTGGATCGATGAGAAGGAGCAGTGGCTGAACAGCATGGAGATCCCGGAAAAACTGGAGGACCTGGAGGTCATACAGCACAGGTAGGATTTTAGTTATACAGCGCTGCCTCAGAACAAACTGAAGGCTCTGCCTCCCATTCTACTTTTAAATACTCTAGGAACAACAAGTAGGCCTGCAGTGTGAGAGCGAAGTGCTCTAATAGGGTGATATGGTACTACAAGGTCATTAAGATAAGATGGGGCCTGATTATTTAAGACCTTGTATGTGAGGAGCAGGATTTTGAATTCTGGATTTAACAGGAAGCCAATGAAGGGAAGCCAAAACAGGAGAAATCTGCTCTCTCTTTCTAGTCCCTGTCAGGACTCTTGCTGCAGCATTTTGGATCAGCTGAAGGCTTTTCAGGGAGTTTTTAGGACATCCTGATAATAATGAATTACAGTAGTCCAGCCTGGAAGTAATAAATGCATGAACTAGTTTTTCAGCATCACTCTGAGACAGGATATTTCTAATTTTAGAGATGTTGCACAAATGGAAGAAAGCAGTCTTACATATTTGTTTAATATGTGCATTGAAGGAGATGTCCTGGTCAAAAATGACTCCAAGGTTCCTCACAGCATTACTGGAGGCCAAGGTAATGCCATCCAGAGTAAGAATCTGCTTAGATACCATATTTCTAAGATTTTCAGGGCCGAGTACAATAACCTCAGTTTGATCTGAATTAAGAAGCAGAAAGTTAGCGGCCATCCAGGTCTTTATGTCTTTAAGACATTCCTGCAGTTTAACTAATTGGTGTGTGTTACCTGGCTTCATGGATAGATAGAGCTGCGTGTCATCTGCATAGCAGTGAAAATGTATGCTATGTCTTCTAATGATGCTGTCTAAGGGAAGCATGTATAATGTAAACAGAATTGGTCCTAGCACTGAACCCTGTGGAACACCATAATTGACCTTAGTGTGTGGAGAGGACTCTCCATTTACATGTACAAACTGGAGTCTATTAGATAGATATGATACAAATGTACTGTGATACACTGTAACACGTGCACTGAAGCATGATGTGTTCTGGCAGGTTTGAGAGTCTTGAGCCGGAGATGAACAACCAGGCGTCTCGTGTCGCTGTGGTGAACCAGATCGCCAGGCAGCTGATGCACAGTGGTCACCCGAGTGAGAAGGACATTAAGATCCAGCAGGACAAACTCAATAACAGGTATGACCCGACCATCAGGTAGAGAGATTCCTACCAAAGAATAACAAAATCAAAAATATCGACCTGTGAGAGTCAGGTGTGGAAACTGACTTGAGACAGGACTGCCATGATAATCCTCTTCTCTGCCTCCAGGTGGAGCCTGTTTCGTGAGCTTGTGGACCGGAAGAAGGAGTCCCTGAACTCAGCTCTGGGTGTGCAGAACTACCACCTCGACTGCAACGAGACCAAGTCCTGGATCAAAGAGAAGACCAAAGTCATTGAGTCTACCCAGGAGCTGGGCAATGACCTCACAGGGGTCATGGCCCTGCAGCGCAAACTGACCGGCATGGAGCGTGACCTGGCCGCCATCGAGGACAAGCTAAGTGAAATGCACGGCGAAGCCCAGAGGCTGGCAGAAGAGCACCCCGATCAGGCCAACGCCATTACGGGCCGTCTGGCCGAGATCACGGCCGTGTGGGAGGAAATGAAGAACACGCTAAAGAACCGAGAGGAGTCTCTGGGTGAAGCCAGAAAACTGCAGCAGTTCTTACGTGAGCTGGACGACTTCCAGTCGTGGTTATCTCGCACTCAGACCGCCATCGCCTCAGAGGACATGCCCAACACGCTTGCCGAAGCGGAGAAGTTGATGGCCCAACATGAAGGCATCAAGAATGAGATCCAAAACTACGAGGAGGACTATCAGAAGATGCGGGACATGGGCGAGATGGTGACACAGGGCCAGACGGACGCTCAGTACATGTTCCTGCGACAACGGCTGCAGGCGCTCGACACCGGCTGGAACGAACTGCACAAGATGTGGGAGAATCGGCAGAACCTGCTGTCGCAGTCCCACGCCTACCAGCTGTTCCTTCGGGACACCAAGCAGGCCGAGGCTTTCCTCAACAATCAGGTAAATGCCCGATTAACACCTCCTCCCCTTCCTGCTCCTGCCTGTGCTTTAAAAATCCGCCATTTCTCTGTGTCTGCCCCGCAGGAGTACGTCCTGGCTCACACCGAGATGCCCACAACCCTGGAGGGGGCCGAGGCTGCCATCAAGAAGCAAGAGGACTTCATGACCACGATGGACGCCAACGAGGACAAGATTAACGGCGTGGTTGAGGCCGGTAGGCGGTTGGCCAGCGACGGGAACATCAACGCCGATCGAATCCATGAGAAAGTCACCTCCATCGACGACAGGTAGGCCGAAGCTTCACAGCATGTTCGTTCGCTGCAGAAGAACCTTTCACCTGTTCTCCTCAGAAGGTCTGGAAAGACCGTCAGCCCTTCCAGTTGTGCAGGATCCGTCAGTTTGATGAAGCGAACAAATGTGTGATCTTCCCATTTTGTCACTCATCCAAGTGACTTCTTCAGTCTGGAGTCAGTCTTCAGGAGAAAGTTTTCACTGAAGGCGCCAGATGAACAGAATCAACTTTTTTGGACTAATGAGAAAGCAGCTGTGGAACATAAACATCAGCACGTCAAACCATAGCTGTCACTGAGACCCTGTGACCCCGTGACCCCGTGACCCTGTGACCCGGCTCCGGCTGCTGTTTCTGGATCTCTAAATGTTGGGTTTTGGTGAGTGTGTGAAGGTCGGTCTTATCTGGGTTTTTTGTTGTGTTTCAGGCACAAGAAGAACAGGGAGGCTGCGGTGGAGCTGCTGATGAGGTTGAAGGACAACCGAGACCTGCAGAAATTCCTGCAAGACTGCCAGGAGGTCAGTCTCTGATACGAAGCTGTGCTTTAGACACTGAAGCCAAAATGCACTCGCTGAAGCAGGGGCGTCGTCCACAAGCGCAGCGCTGTGGTTCAGACGGCGTCCTGTGATGTCATTGCCTGCGTTACACTGTGTTCTCTTCTCTTTGCTGCAGCTGTCTCTGTGGATCAATGAGAAGATGCTCACTGCTCAGGACATGAGCTACGATGAGGCCAGAAACCTGCACAGCAAGTGGCTGAAGCACCAGGCCTTCATGGCCGAGCTGCAGTCCAACAAAGAGTGGCTGGACAAGATCGAGAAGGTAATGCCACTTGTCTGAGCAGAGCAGCCAATCAGCAGTCACTCCACTCACACAAAAGATAAACGAGAGCATGCACGACTCACGAGCTGCACCTTTATGCTCGTGTTTGCCTCAGGCAGATGTTCTTTGAGCTCGCTGCGAGAGAAGCTACTAAAACACATGCTAATGCTTGACCGACGGTCCAAAACTGAGCCTAAAATATACAAATTAAACATTTCATCATATACATGAGACCCACAGTGACCTTTAACCTGACCCAAGTGTCTCCTGACCTCAGGATGGCACGCTCCTGGTGTCGGAGAAGCCGGAAACTGAAGCGGTGGTGAAGGAGAAGCTGTCGGCGCTCCACACCATGTGGGAGGAGCTCGAGTCCACCACGCAGACCAAAGCTCAGTGTCTGTTCGATGCCAACAAGGCCGAGCTGTTCACTCAGAGCTGCGCCGACCTCGACAAGTGGTTGGCCGGCCTCGAGGGCCAGATCCAGTCCGACGACTACGGCAAAGACCTGACGTCCGTCAACATCCTGCTGAAAAAGCAGCAGGTACGTCCTGCACTCACCTGAACGCAGAACAGACAGGTGTACAACTTAATGTGAGGTTTTCTGCACTGTGAGAACCTTGAGTTTACTCATATATACAGCTATGACACCTGCAACACCACACCTGTAACATATCACAGACAGTGGCGGTCCTAGCCTGTTTGGCGCCCTGGGCGAAGACTCCCTCTGCCCCCCCCCCCCACCCACCCACCCACACACACACACACACACACACACACACACACACACAGGATTGAACATTAACATAGAACTATTGTCGAACCATACTGAATTTCACAACAGAAACACACATATGGAGAGAGAGTATGCACAGTATCCAAACAGCTACCAAACAGCCATCATAATTCATCATACAATGAGAACAGGACAAATCAACAACTGAAAATGACTAATTAATATTAAAATCTGTAACATAATGTATTGTTTGGAGTTTAGTCTGTTACTGTTACTATTTTTACCATTTCTTCATGGAGCAACTGTAACCCACATTATTTCCTTAGGGATTAATAAAGTATTCTGATTGGTTCAGGATGACCTGCCATTATCCAATCACACATCTGCTTACCTGCATCTTTTGCTCGTTTCTCCTCCTCTTCTTTTCTATTTTTTCTAAACTGAGGACCTGATGGCTTTGAACATAGGATTCAAATCATGAATACATAATGGGCTTGGATTCACAACATTATTTTTTTTTTTATTATTTTTTTTTTTTATTTGTTCATTTCAGGCACAACAAAATACATATATTAAACATAAAGTGCACAAAAACAAAAAACAAAATTTACCTGAAAAGGAGTGGGACGAAGAAAACTTATTAAATCCCACCCCTATACTCACTCATCAACAAAAAACAATAGCTTCCCACATCTACGCCCATCATTGCAAATGAATGAAATGTGCTCTATTTGGAAGCAGCCGGCCCCTCCCCTTTCGACGGGTTATGTGTGAGACTTTAAATCATCAAACTGTAAATTATAAATTTTAAATTGTTATTGATCCCTTTACCCCGAGTCCTAAAGTGTATATTTATTTTCTTACTCTTCTTATATTTATTGATTGTTTATTTGCACTGCTGTAACTGGAGCCTCGTCGTCTCGTTTCTCTGTATACTGGACTGTATGTAGCGGAGATGACAATAAAGTTTACTTTGACTTCAGCAGCGAGCAGGCGCACCGAGGGCTCTCGCGTTTAGTTTTCGCGTATAGAATTTCGAAAAAACATCGGTGCAGATTATAAGTCTGTATCATGATGTCTGCTGTTTTCGTGTTGTTGGTTTGTTTTTATTGTTTTATTTTGCGAGTTGGTTATTAGATGCTGCTCCAGCCAGCCAGAGAATCCCCCGCCGCCCCGCCCTCTCCTCCCTGTGCCGCAAGCAGCAGGCGCACTGCGCAAACGGAGGGCGCCCTTACTCCCAGCAAATGGGCGATAGATGTCATAGACATCCCCAGTATGTGCTGGCATGACGTGGCGCAGCATGAGTACGAGCAAATTTTTTTTTTTTTCTTTTTTTGCCGATACCCGTGATGCCGCCCCCCACCACGATGCCGCCCTGGGCAACCGCCCGTGTCGCCCGTATCAAAAACCGCTACTGATCACAGATGTTGTGCAGCTGCAGTTGAACTGCAGTCGTGTGACAGCTGCGCCTCTATGTTTGCAGATGCTGGAGAACCAGGTGGAGGTGCGACAGAGAGAGGTGGTGGAGCTGCAGAGCCAGGTGAAGGCTCTGGGGCAGGAGGTGAAGGACACGGACGAGGTGGACGGGCGGAGGCAGGTGGTGGAAAAGAAGTTTCAGGAGCTGCTGGAGCCGCTGCAACATCGCAGGAACTTCCTGGTTGAGTCCAGAGAGGTTCACCAGTTCAACCGGGACATCGAGGACGAGATCGTACGTAAAGTTCACACGCCATATTTTCAGGGGCGTCATCACTCACGCTCACTGTGCTCTCACTCCTTTACAGCTGTGGGTTCAGGAGAGGATGCCTGTGGCCATGTCCACCGACCACGGCCACAACCTGCAGACGGTCCAGCTTCTCATCAAGAAGAACCAGGTAGGACTTTGTTTGCCTCGCTCACAGCATGCTCTGTTTGCTGTTGACGGTCTGACCTCTGTGGGCGTGAACATCCTCAGACGCTGCAGAAGGAGATCCTGGGCCATCAGCCCCGCATCGATGACATCCTGGAGCGCAGCCAGAGCCTCCTGAAGGAGGAGTCCTCCAACGGGAATGCGATCCGCCGGCGCCTGGCCGATCTGCAGCAGCTGTGGAAGCAGCTGATGGAGGAGGTGGAGCGTCGGCACGGCCGGCTGGAGGAGGCACACAAAGCCCAGCAGTACTATTTTGACGCCGCCGAGGCCGAGGCCTGGATGAGCGAGCAGGAGCTCTACATGATGTCAGAGGAGAAGGCCAAGGTGAGTGGGCGGGGCTTCCATCATACACAGCTTCCTGTGAAAGTCAACTAAATGAAACACTCACGTTAGAAGGTGAGAGCAAAAAAGTAATCATCACCGGGACGACTGTTTGCTCCAATCAGGACGAGCAGAGCGCCGTCACCATGCTGAAGAAACATCAGATCATGGAGCAGGCGGTGGAGGACTACGCCGAGGCTGTCCACCAGCTGTCCAAGACCAGCAGAGGGCTGGTGGCCAACGGACACCCGGAGAGGTGACAAGCTTTTAATGACATCACACCTGCATCACAGGAAGCAGACAACATCAGGAAGCCAGCTGCGACGTTTCCTGTCTGTCTCTACATCAGTGTGAGCAGTTTACCCACTAACTGTGTGTGTGTGTGTGTGTGTGTGTGTGTCAGCGAGCGGATCAGCATGCGTCAGTCTCAGGTGGATAAGCTCTATGCCGGCTTGAAGGACCTGTCGGAGGAGAGGCGGGGCAAACTGGACGAGAGGCTCCGCCTCTTCCAGCTGAATCGAGAGGTAGACGACCTTGAGCAGTGGATTGCTGAGCGTGAGGTGGTGGCCGGGTCACACGAGCTAGGACAGGACTACGAGCATGTCACCGTACGTGCCGTACGATTGTACTTCCTCTGAGTGTACTCTGTCAAGTATTACATACTGACCTATGACCCCTGCCCGCTGCTCAGATGCTGCAGGAACGTTTCCGGGAGTTTGCCCGGGACACCGGGAACATCGGACAGGAGCGCGTGGACGCCGTGAACCGGCTGGCGGACGAGCTGATCAACGCCGGGCACAGTGATGCGGCCACGGTGGCGGAGTGGAAGGACGGGCTAAACGAGGCCTGGGCCGACCTGCTGGAGCTCATCGACACCAGGACGCAGATCCTCGCCGCCTCCTTCGAGCTCCACAAGTTCTACCACGACGCCAAGGAAATCCTGGCACGCATCCTGGACAAGCAGAAGAAGCTTCCGGAGGAGGTGGGCCGGGACCAGAACACGGTGGAGACGCTGCAGAGGATGCACACCACCTTTGAACATGACATCCAGGCCCTGGGAACACAGGTCAGTGTGGGGACACTGGTTTTATGGGGAGTCACTTGGGCACAGCTTTGGGGGAGGGGCTTCTGAGGTGCAGACAGAGGTCGGCGTTCTGAGAGCGCTGGGCTCTCCGAACACGTTATTTCTAGCCAGAAACCAGCCACAGCCTCCTGTTCAGCTGATCAGTCGTTTAAAGGTCACGTGACTTAAGAATTACCAGACCTGTCAATTCCCACACAGGTCACGTTTCCTCATTAGGCGATTTAACGTCAGAGCACCTGAGTGAAACATGCAGCCGTACGTGTTATGACCTTTGACCCCGTGTTGCAGGTGAGGCAGCTGCAGGAGGATGCGGGGCGCCTGCAGTCGGCGTACGCCGGAGACAAAGCAGACGACATCCAGCGCAGGGAAAGCGAGGTGCTGGAGGTGTGGCGGAGTCTTCTGGAGGCGTGTGACGGACGCCGGCTCCGCCTCCTTGACACCGGGGACAAGTTTCGGTTCTTCAGCATGGTCCGAGACCTGATGCTGTGGATGGATGACGTGATCCGACTCATTGAGGCCCAGGAGAACCCCAGGTAGGTCCGTGTGCTGCACAATGGCGGATCCTTGCCTCGTGGCGGCCTTGCTAACAAAGACGTTTGTGTGTTCAGAGACGTTTCGTCGGTGGAGCTGTTGATGAACAACCACCAGGGCATCAAGGCGGAGATCGACGCCCGCAACGACAGCTTCACGGCCTGCATCGAGCTCGGGAAGGCTTTGCTGGCCAGGAAGCACTACGCTTCAGAGGAGGTGAGCTGAGACACTGATGGCCGCTCAGGTGATTGTCAGCTGACGAGCTGAAACACACCTGAAACTGAAACACAGGCTGAGAGAAGAGAAGGAAAAAGGTGCTGAATCAAGAAAAGAAAGTTTAATTACCAACAAAACAATTGTTAAAGTTCAAGTAATAATGAAATTTGGAAAATAAAAGAACATAATCCAAAAATAATAAACCCTGCTCTATTTACAGCCATGGGCAGAAGTTTCTATCCACTGGTCTCAGGGAGCAAGGCCCCGTTGTTTTGGGCTTTAATAGTGCAGTGCTCTTATTTTGAAAGCCTCACCTTTACTAGTACAAACACACCTGGGTCACCAAAGTCAAACAGCCAAACAGCCATGACAGAGGCAAATAAAATCAGGGTTGAACTGCAGTCTGTAAAGAAGTGACTGCACGTCTAAATAAAGCAGACTGAAACGAGCTGAAACTGTTTTCCAGATTAAAGAGAAGCTGCTACAGCTCACCGACAAGAGGAAGGAGATGATTGACAAGTGGGAGGACCGATGGGAGTGGCTGCGACTGAGTAAGGCTTACTTCATGTTTACCGTCCACATGAAACATCCAATGATCAAGAGGCTGAAAGGTCAGAGGTCAGTGCTGACTCGTCACTGCAGGGTATTACGGTGATGAGTCAGCACTGATGAAGACTCCCCAGGCTCTTGCCGTCCTTTAACGAACCCAACTGACAATCAGGAAACGCTTCAGTCACGCTCAGAGAACCGCTTAGTCTGCATCTGTTTGCACGATGTCTTCACCTGACAGCTGCAGGAACTGTTCTCACTGATCCTCAAAGATCAAAACATCAGTTTGTGAGGCAGACACAGCAGAACGAACAGCCACAAAGATACAAAAAGACCAGAAAGATACAAAAAGACCAGAAAGATACAAAAAGACCAGAAAGATACAAAAAGACCAGAAAGAGAGAAAGCGACAACGCTTAAAGGCTTTGCTGGGGAACAGAGCCTCGTGATAGGTCAGGTCTGTAGAAACACCTGTACACCTCTCACCTTGCCATCCTCTGTATGAGACGTTGAGGCTGCAGTTCCATTGATAAGTTCAGTCATAAAATCTTCCTCTCTCTTCCTCTTCCTCAGTCCTTGAGGTCCACCAGTTCTCTCGGGACGCTGGCGTGGCCGAGGCCTGGCTGCTGGGTCAGGAGCCCTACCTGTCCAGCAGGGAGCTGGGCCAGAGCGTGGATGAGGTCGAGAAGCTCATCAAACGCCACGAGGCCTTCGAGAAGTCCGCCGCCACCTGGGAGGAGCGCTTCTCCGCCCTGGAGAGGCTGACTACGGTGAGGGTGGGGGAGGGGGGGCAGTTAGGGTGGTGAGGAGGAATGTGATGATGATGATGATGATGATGATAATGATGTTTACACGTCTCTTCCAGCTGGAACTGCTGGATGTGAGGAGGCAGCAGGAGGAGGAGGAGAGGAGGAGGAAGCCACCATCTCCGGAGCCTGTGGAAGTTCAGCAGGAGGAGGCGCAGCAGAGGTGAAAGCACTGCAAACGTCTCGTAACGCTCGCCGTGTAAGTAAAAGCGTGACAATAACAAGTGTGTGTGTGTTTCTGCAGCACCGTCAATCAGAACGGACCGCCCTCGGACCAGGATTCTCCCAGGGTCAGTAAACTTTAACCTTGCCGCACACAAGCACGCCGCACGCTTCACCTTTATTTTCTTTTTAAAGTGTATTTACAGCTAATATTTCTTCTTCTGTGGTGTTAAACTGAATCTGCTGCTGCTTAACCCCACCTGCGCAGGACGGCGTGGAGGATGGAGAGCTGGTGAACGGTGTTGCCGAACGGAGATCCAAAGAGCCGAGTCCCGCCCCCTCGCCCACCTCTGGCAGGAAGGTTAAAAGTCAGTCGACCACGCTGCCCACCACGAACCGGGACTCCTGCTCGCCCCAGGAGGGACCGCTGCACCGCAAACACGAGTGGGAGGGCCACAACAAGAAGGCTTCCAACAGGTGAGCTCCACGCCCCGCAGGAAGTGCCTCGAACGCAGCTACGTCACCTGACCCCGCTGCTGTGTGATTCGCAGGTCGTGGCACAACGTGTACTGCATCATCAACAACAAAGAAATGGGTTTCTACAAGGACGGCAAGGCGGCGAGCCAGGGCGTGCCGTACCACAACGAGCTCCCCATCAGCCTGAAGGACGCCACGTGTGATGTCGCCTCGGACTACAAGAAGAAGAAACACGTCTTCAAACTCAGGTACAGAGCGCGGCAGGAAGTCAGGTGTGGTCCGGACACGAGTTGAACACGCCTCACATTAAACGCCGCCGCTGGTCGCAGCATCTCCGTGAAACTGGAAAGTTTCCGTTTGTTTGAACGTATGTTCTTAGAATATAATATATGATAAAGTAATCCTTCTCATTTGCATATGTGAGCCGGCATCACAGTGATGATGTCACAGAACCTCTGATGTGACCTGTCAGGTGTGCTGGGCTCACTTCCTGGTTCTGTTAAAGCTGCACGAGAAAAAACTACAGCTTTGATTTGAGGTCACCTGTCGTGGCCGAGCCAATCAAACTCCTGATCTCATTTTTGATGTAATGATCAGCTGATTTTACTGTTTCACAGCGTCAGAGCTAAACGCAGCGTACGCATCAATAACACGTGTAGACGTCATCACACACGCACACACAGGCACACACACACACGCAGACACAGGCACGCACACACACACAGATATTGTGAGCGTTACAACAACCACCTGGCATCTTTATTGTTTGACAGCATCCCGTTACCATGGTTACTCACCAACACATTTCTCAGCCGCAACATTAGGACGTAGCTCCGCCTCCTCTGCCTCATTTTTTTGTCAGCCCAATCACAGCTGCAGCCTGCAAGGACTGTTGCTGTGATTGGTTGTCAGGGTGAGGGTTGTTCAGACTTCGCCCGGTGACCGTCATTGGTCCAAAGAAGGCTGATCACCTGAGCGCTTAAACACACCGGGATGTGTATCTCAGCACAGCCGGCACTTTAACCTCTGTTCTTTAACCTGAGGCTAAATGTTCGGTGCGTTTGTACGGTTTCCTCCGCTCACGTCTGTCTTCCTCTCGCTCTTTCAGAATCGCCGATGGAAACGAGTACCTGTTCCAAGCCAAAGACGAGGTGAGTATGATTTTCGCTCAGATTCGTGGAAACGCTCACCTGTGTGGCGTTCCTGCTTTCTAACTGCTTACGTGCCTCCGCAGGAGGAGATGAGTACCTGGATCCAGGCCATCCTGAATGCCGGCGCCGCCGACCGCTCTGACATCCAGGGCAGCAGCCCCGGCACGCCCGCCTCCGGGCGTGCTCACACGCTGCCGGCCACCGTCACGCTCACCACCGAGTCGAGTCCTGGAAAGCGCGAGAAGGACAAAGACAAAGACAAGGAGAAGCGCTTCAGCCTGTTCAGCAAAAAGAAGCAGTAGAGCGCAGCGGCGAGGCGCTTTGGCGAAACCGCCCGGGTGCTCTGACGCACCCATCGCCACATTTACAGGCGCCTGATTTCTCACGGGCTGCCATCAGCCGGGGGAGAACTGGAGGCCACCTCAGAGTGCCGCCAGATTCCTGAAGGTCGACTTGGAGTGGGTGAAACCGCGGCCTCTCTGAGGCGAGCCTCAGTCCTCCCCGCTGAATGGTTCACCTTTAAAATCAGCCAATCCCAGAGGCTGAGGCGGTGGAGACAAGGAGCAAAGGAGCGTTTCTCCAAAGCGCGCCGTTGCCTCGTTTTTGTTTGTTGTTTGTTCTGCGTTTTTGTTCGCGTGTCGGTCATTTGGCAGCGAGACGGAGTGCCTGATGTAACGCCGCGTCATCGTCGGCGAATGAGCCCGCTGTCGCCATGTGCATTACCGGCCGTGACATCATCACTGCATCTCGCTCTTTCTTTGATGACATCATCAGGGACCACACGCTAACGTTCTGTTTTTGTTTGTTTTTTATTCTCTGAAATTTGTTATTTTTCTATTTTTTGTCGTTTCCTCGTCACAGACGCCGTTTCCTGCCGCGGAGAAATTGGACCAACAGTGCATTTCATTCCTATGATTTCTGTTTTCGTTTCTCTGCAGCCATGTTGTTTTTGTCAGACAGCCAATCGCCTTTGAGGAGGCTGTGATGTAGAAACGTCCACCTGCATGCTTCGTCAGGCTCCGACCTGAGCGTGAAAATGCGACTTCCTTCTTTTGTATCTCTGCTCAGGTGGTGTCGGCGAGGGCGGAGGGAGCTCACCGTCCCGCCGACGGGAGCGAGATCCAGACTGGTGAAGGTTGCTCGCTCGTCGTCAGCTCTTCGCACCGCGCTGATTTCTGCTCTTTGATACCCGCGCTGCCCCGTCACTGTAGATCTATCGTAGCGAACATGTATGGAAGCCCCGCCGTTGTCCTGCACAATCAGAACTGCACCAATAGGAATGAAGACGCTCGCCGATATTTAGCCGACCTTCGATCATTACAGCTTCTCATGTATGAACCTGCACCTGTAGACTTAAGCTCTCTGTCACATATGTGTGATGTCATTAAAGCTTTTAACCTTTACTCAGTAGCTTCCTGTTGTCTTTGCACGTGCTCAGTTAGAAAAAACACACAGACCCCCCGCAGACGGGGGGGTCTGCGTGTGTGTCTGCCTCTGTGGTGTGTGTGTGTGTGTGTGTGGGGGGGTCTTTAGCTGGTCCCTGGTTTAATGCTGGGGGCAGTTCCTTTTTAAATCTCCAGGTTCACTAAAGTATTCATTGGTTCTGGCCTGCAGGTGTTAGAGCAGACAGGTGACTTATAGATAGTTATAGTTTCTGCCCAGTGATGACGCTCTGTGCTCCCATTGGAGGGTTCAGGTAAATCTCGCCTAATGTGGCATGAATACAGTTAAAAACTCTACAACCCCCAGCATGCACTGCGGCTGCACACTGAATCAGACCGTACCTGCTCAGAGGCGGGAAGCTCGCGGAAGTGACCGCGAGGAAAACCGGAAACTGTGACCTTCAAAAGAAACCGGAGGATTCTGGAAAAAAAAAAGAAAAAGAAATCGGATTAAGCGTCAGATTTACTACCGCCCTGCGCATGCGCAAACTGCGTTTTAGGGTAGAGAAGTGTTTGGAAAGCGTGCAGAGAGCTCAGAGGTGTTTGTTCATCACGGAGAAAAACTGTGAGTTTAAAGTACAGGTGTGTTTTCCTACAAACATTTAGATGTCTGTGCAGGTAAAGGTTTTTCTTGGGAATAAAAGATTAAAAAATAAAAGTCTTTATGTTGTTAATAAAAATGTCAGATTCATAACTGGATCAAACTGTGAGATATTTTTTTTAAAAAGGTGCTGATGTGTGCACGCCTCCCTGCCGAGGGCTGCAGAACTGCTGCAGAATCTAAACCAGACTCCTGCATGAGCTGCAGTCACGTGATTACGGACTCACACCTGATACGCACATCGGCTGCATGCGCACCTTGCTGACCAAGTTTCAGGTGGTGACCTCAGACCAGATGAGGTTGTCCATAGTCTGGGAGCTGCTGGTTGCTGTTGGGTCATTGCTGTGTATTGGACCATATAAAGACCATTAGGAGAAACTAGCTTCCTTTTATATTTGCTGAGCTGGAAAAATGCTTTCAGATAAGTCTGACTTCCTCTCAGCATCTGATGACGTCTGACTGTAAAGGTCACAAAGACACATTACATCATTTAAGCTTTACTGAAGTTGAAGTGAATGACGGGGTAAATAAATGAAAGGTTTTATTAAAGATGTAAACCCTCATCATGAGTGAAGAAGCTGAAGCACCTGTGTGACGTCATGACCTCTCAGGTGTTTTTCGTTATTTTTGTGTCTCTTAGTCACAAACGGAGAGAAGAGCTCGTGTTTGCTCCAGTCCTGCGATGAATGAACGATAAATGCGACGCTATGTATCTGATGCTTTTATTTTGAAGGTGGCCACGGGAAGCGCGGGGTTTCACGGTTTCCGGCTTGATGCTTTCGGTGGTCCCGTTAGCGCTCCGTTCTCGGGTCGCCGTTTTTCACGGTTTTCGGGCTGCTGGTGACCGGGGCCCGAGCAGGAGCGCCGATCCGCGCGGGTGCGGACGGTCGCGGGTAGATGTGCGCAGTAATCTGCGGATCGGCGCTGACGGCGGAGGATTTGCTGTGATTTAAATCTGCGCCTGACGGACGGAGGCCGGGAGGAACCGCTAACGGTGACCCGGTCCGGTCTGTCTGCTGCGGGTCGGAATTAAAACGCGCGCAAACAGCGCGAAGTTGAATTACCGGGAGTGTCTCTGAGGTCGGACGTGGAAGCTGGAAACGTCAGATTCAGGGTTTAGACCGGGCCGTTTATTTAGTTAAAATACATAAACTCACTGTTAAATTTTCATCAGATTAATTTCATCTATATGATTTTGAAATTCTGTGATTTTTTTTTTTCTCAGGTCGTCGGAATTTAGCAAACACTGATTTTATCTCATCAGCACTCGTCATCATCATAAAATCCACCTGAGCCAGTCTTCAGGTGAGCAGGTGTGTTCAAGTGTAGGTCAGTGGTTTCTGGCCCTGGCGCTGACTCCGCTCGGGATTTTTACTGTGAAAAGCGCAGAAGACGACCCTTACAACCTTCCTGCTGACACATTAGTGAGCGTGCCAAAGCTGTCTCGGGAATCATGGGAAGTGTAGGCAAAGGGACTACAGGGATGGACGGCAGTTCCTGGCAGCGTTAGCGGCTCCAGCAGATGATACATTTCTCTCAGACAGTTTTTCTGTGGATGTTCAAGTTTGCAGGTTTGAACAGACATGTCGGATAAAACGGCGCCGCGCTGCCAGCTGAGGCTGGAGTGGATCCACGGTTACCGGGGCCACCAGTGCCGAAACAACCTGTACTACACAGCTGGGAAAGAAGTGGTGTACTTCGTGGCCGGGGTGGGTGTGGTCTACAACACCAGAGAGCACACACAGAAGTTCTACCTGGGACACAATGACGATATCATCAGGTGAGGAGGAACCCTGTGACGGTGCTGGTGAACTCTGACCCCGTGCAGGCGGGTTTTAGGATTTAAAGGTCGGTCCATTAGCCGCTGGATTCAATGTCCAGAGAAGGTTCAGTTAGAACCTCGGATTCAGAGGACCGGTGTGGTTCTCGTTCGGGCCGTAGAACAGCTCTTGGACTTCTCGAGGAGTTTGCCCAGCTGATTCGACTGCATTCTTTGGGGTGTCCTGTGGGGGGCGCTTGAGGAGTGCGGGGTATCCGGGCCTGTTGGGCTTCACCTCACGATTCTGTTCTTATTTCTGTCAGCGATGACAGAATTTCTAAACGGATACAGATGATGAAGGATTTCGGCTTTGATGGTCTCAGGCCCTCGTCTCGGTTCTCCCTCACATGGAGGAGGAGTTTAGGTTTCCCAGGGTCTGTTCACAGTGAGGGGAGGGTGGAGCAGGAGGTCGACAGACGGATTGAAAGTTAAGCGATCTGTTTACTGCTAGATCTACGTCCTTGTGCTCACCTGTGACCACGAGCTCCCTCTGAAGGTGTCTAGGCTCAGGCTCAGAGTTGCCGTGAGGGTTTGGTGTTTCAGGTAGAGCTCAGAGTAGAGAGGAGTCTGACCTGGACCCTCCTGTGGAGGTGTGTCACCTAGAGGCCCTGGGGTAGATCCCTGGCGTCTCGGCTGGTTTGGGAACATCTCAATGTACCCCTGTAGGAGCTGGAAGGGGTTTCTGAAGCTAGTCTGAGAATGGAAATTGGACGTAAATACTTAGAATGGCATTCTCTCGAACATCCAGCAGAGGGCGACTCCTCTGGCCCAATTTATATAGAAGTCTGTGCGAAAAGGAGCTGATATGTGAGCTCCGTGAACACCTGAGTGATGGTTTCTGGTCTCAGGTTTTAGGTGTGACTGACGCAACCATGAAGCTTATTTTGTGAATTTTGCTCATTCTTGGTGTTATAACGGATTATGTGGGTATGCTCGTGGGCTGACAGATGTTTGATGGTCTGCACAGTCGGGTTCAGGATTAAAATAAAGAGTAGAGTTAATTTACAACAGAGAATCTGCCACTGTCCACGGCAGAGCTGCAGGTAGTGGCATCGTGTGAGTGTGGAAACTTTAATAGCTGCGAGAGCCAGAGTCCAGGGGAAAACTGTTGTGTCAGCTGTTGTGTTTACGTGCCCTGCAGCACTTTGTCAGTGTTCACTGGATCTGAGGCGACACGTCAAACCCGTGTGCTTAAATTCGTCCTGACTTCCTCCTGCTCAGCATTTTGTTTCAGCTTTAACACAGTTCAGAACTTCCTTTGGAATCTGCTTGTTTTTAGGTTTCCTTCAGTGTTTGTGATCCTCTGCAGACAGGGGGCGCTCATGCCCAGTTCAGCTGTTTTAATGGGACTCTTTGATTGGAGGACCTTTAAAAACAGAAAGCCACTGCATGTCTGTAACCATCACAAAAACCAGCCCTGAGGCGTGTTGGTGAACACGCGTGTGCTGTTGCGTGTCCGCCCCCCTTCACAGATGGCTGTTAGCGTGGAGCCGGGTGGCTGCTGAATGATTAAAAGCTTCAGCAGCAGCTGCGAGGTCAGCCCCGGTGATGAGGTCACAGTGTGGAGACAGGAAGTCGATCTCAGCAGTCGGTCGCTGTGATGGACATCGGTGTCAGAACTGCTGACTTCTTCTTCTTCCTTTCTCAGTCTGGCCATGCATCCTGATAAGATCCAGGTGGCGACAGGTCAGGTGGGGAAGGACCCGTACATCTGTATCTGGGACACGTACGCCATGCAGACCGTCTCCATCCTGCGGGATGTCCACACTCACGGAGTGGCCTGTCTTGCCTTCGATGCTGATGGACAGGTAACGATGTCACCGACACTCTAACCGCCCGTCTCAGATTAAAGTTTTAACAATTAAAAAAATTTAATCTTTGATTTTGGATTGAAACTTTATCAGCAGGAGCGGTTTTACAGCAGCTTTGTATGAGTCACGCTTCAGAATAATCCTCCTGTGTCTGACACCAGCTGCTTTAGCTCCTCCTGCTGTTAGATAACTTTCCTGTCATTGGCTGAACCTCATCAACAGAAGCAAGCAAGCAGGTGGGGCTTTTGGTGGCTCTCTGTGACATCATACTGACCCAGTGTTCAGAGATTACTGTAAACACTGAACTCATTAGTAGGAGCTCTATGTTTAGTGTGAACGCGCGCGGCCAGAGCAGGAGATGTGAGAGGAAGTGAGGCGAAGGCGAGTGGGTCACCTTTACGTTTCATCGTAAAGGTATCGTCCAATCACGTTCCTTCCTTGTTTCTGTTGCCATAGCAACTGGCCTCGGTCGGCCTGGACGCCAAGAACACGGTGTGCGTCTGGGACTGGAGGAGAGGACGTGTCCTCGCCACGGCCACCGGACACTCGGACAGAGTACGTGCCGCCGCTCACGCGTTTATCTGCAGGCGTACCTGAGGAGTAACGCTGCTCTCGCTTTTCCCACAGATCTTCGACGTGTGCTGGGATCTGTTCCAGGCCGGCCGGCTGGTCAGCTGCGGAGTCAAGCACATCAAGGTGGGGCAGCACCTGGGTGGTCACATGACGGAGGGGTTCACAGCCAGCTGTGGGTGCTGGGATCAGCCATACATCATCCCGCCTGCAGTGGACGATGTGCGGCTGAAAAGTACAGGAGAAGTTTAAACCTGGTGATGATTTTGACCTTACACCTCTGTCACGTACAGAGCTGTGCAAAACTCTTGAGCTGCCCCTCACTAGGTAACTTTGCTCTGCTAAACTTCAGCAGCATCAGGTAATGTTCAGATGTTGACTCACAGCTGGGGTGAGAGAAGGAAGACAGGATAAAGACATGCTGTGGAAGACAGACAGATTAATAACAGGTATGATTCAATGCAGAGAGGTCTGTTAACACATAGTGAGTGAAGAAGAAACACCCAGTGCATCATGGGAATCCCCCAGCAGCCTACACCTATTGCAGCATAACTAAGGGAGGATTCAGGGTCGCACCAAATACTTCACAGCTTTTTATAGTTGTAAAAACCGGATTCTCATTTTCCTGCAACATATAAAGAAGTGTGGGGGGGCTCAAGACTTTTGCACAGTCCTGTGTGGGGTTGAAATGGTCCTGCTAGTGCTCGCCATTGCTAACGTACTCAGCACACCAGCATGGCTGGCACCACCTCCTGTGCTAATCTGCTTTCTCTCTGTTTCCTGTGTGCGTAGTTTTGGACTCTGTGCGGGAATGCTCTGACTCCGAAGCGAGGCATTTTTGGGAAAACGGGTGACCTGCAGACCATCCTGTGCGTCTCTGCGGCCAAAGACGAGCTCACGTACTCCGGCGCTCTGAACGGGGACGTTTACGTGTGGCGAGGAATCACGCTGATCAGGACTGTACAGGCTGCACACGGGGTACACACACACACACACACACACAGCTTCCCCTGTTAACCAGGTGGAGCTCGAGAGCAGTATCCACCCTGATGGAAAAGCTTTCAGCAGAAAACATGAACAGATTTCTTATCCAGGTAACGTGAGGATAAAACACGGCTGACCTAACCCCGAGCAGGAGATTAACCCACAGCTGCACCTGTGCTGGGAAGGGGCTGATGGGAAATGTGTTCTTCTTCTGCAGGCGGGGATCTTCAGCATGCACGCCTGTGAGGAAGGATTCGCCACCGGAGGGCGAGACGGCTGCATCAGACTGTGGGATGTGGACTTCAAACCCATCACCAAGATCGACCTGAGGGAGGCGGAGCAGGGCTACAAAGGTCTGATCTGGTCCCCTCTGTCACACCGGGGTCACTCAGGGGTCCACCTGAACAGGGTCACCTCTGCTTTGGTTTTGTATTTGATCAATCACAGCAGCAGCAAAAACGTCGTCAGTGCTTCAGAGAAAATGAATCTACAGCAGCCTGAGTCTTACCTGCTGCTCACCTGGCTCTGGCAGAGATGCCGGATCTTCTTGGGACACCCGGAATTCCCAAATCACACACGCGATCACATTTAATAATAATAATAATAATAATAATAGTAATAATGATATTATATGTATAGTACTTTTTTTTAAAAGCGCCTCTCAAAACACCCAAGGACACAGGTACAGCAAATAAAACCGACTATATGGAGTAGGCAATTTTAAATTGGTGGGTTTTGAGGTTGGACTTAAAAAGAGGGAATGAAGTGATATCAGGGGGTAGGGAATTCCAGAGTCGATACAAGACGAGAGGAAGGAACAGAAAGAGAAAGGGAAGAGGAGGATCTGAGGTACTGGGATGGGACGGCGATCTGAACCAAGTCAGAGAGGTATGGTGGGGAGAGAGAATGAATAGCCTTAAATGTGTAGAGGAGTATTTTAAAATTACTGCGAGATTTGACCGGGAGCCAGTGAAGCTGCTTCAGGACAGGGGTGCTGGTAGAGGGAGTCCTTGTGATAATACGGGCAGCAGAGTTCTGGAAACGTTGAAGCTTACTGATGGATTTTTGTGTAAGGCCAAATAAGAGTGAGTAACAATGTGTCCAGCTTCTGTTGGCCAAGTTTCTCTTTTTTGTTAAATGTGAGTTCTGTGATTGGTGGTGCCCGTCCCAGAGTTTCCTGTTTCCTGTCTCAGGTCTGTCGATCCGGAGCGTGTGCTGGAAGGCCGACCGGATCCTGGCCGGGACTCAGGACAGTGAAATCTTCGAGGTGATGGTCCGAGACCGGGACAAACCAGTTCTACTGATGCAGGGTCACAGCGAGGGCGAACTGTGGGCGCTGGACGTGCACCCCAAACAGCCCGTCGCCGTCACCGGGAGTGACGACCGCTCCGTCAGGTCGGTCCAACGTGCCACTGTCCCCACAGACTGCTCCCGCTCTCCCGCTCACCTGCTGTTCTCCTAACGCGTTGCTCACCTGTGTGTCTCAGGCTCTGGAGTCTTCCTGACCACACTCTGCTGGCTCGCTGCAACATGGAGGAGTCCGTTCGAAGCGTTTCCTTCAACAATGACGGCTCTCAGCTCGCTCTGGGCATGAAGGATGGCTCGTTTACGGTGCTGCGTGTCAGGTGACCTCTCTTACCTGTCAATAAGATTATGTACAGGTGTGTTATCGCCTCAAATTAAACAGGAGCTTAAAGCAGATCTGTGAGCAGTGAGCTCGGGGAAGCTGACGTCTGCGTTAACAAATGCTGACGTGGAAAACTGTTGGCGGCCTCGCGCTTCCTAAATCTCTATGGTAACGGTCACAGGTAATGGACCCCACTGATCACAATCAGGTCCTGGTCTCTTTGTGATAAAGACCACTTCCTGCTATGTGACAGCGGTTTTTAAGCAGGTTAAACGTAATCGGCGTGTGTTGCTGTGGTTCTTAGAAATGGGCAGGGTTAAAAAGCTAAGATGGTGGTTTACCATCCGTGCTCCGGTAAGTGAGGCGGGCTAATGCGTGTGTTTGTGCAGGGACATGACGGAGGTTGTGCACATCAAGGACAGGAAGGAAGTGATCCATGAGCTGAAGTTTTCTCCGGATGGTTCTTTCCTGGCGGTGGGATCCAATGATGGGATGGTGGACGTGTATGCCGTCGCACAGCGGTACAAGAAGGTAGGCGAGTGCAGCCGCTCCGCCTCCTTCATCACCCACCTGGACTGGTCGGTCGACAGCCGCTTCCTGCAGACCAATGACGGTGCTGGGGAGCGGCTCTTCTACAGGATGCCAGGTACACAGGAACACCTGAGACTTGACTTGTAGACTCAGGTTTTGGCCTTAATTGGAGCTCACTTGTCCTTACCTGGGACCAGTTGTGGGACTTGATGGTGCAGATTTGTGGGTCTTACATGCCTCCTTTCCCTGTCCTGCAGCGGGAAAGCTGGTTCCTAAAGAGGAGGCGAAGGGGATCCACTGGATGACGTGGACCGGAGTTGTTGGGCCGGAGGTAAACGGCATCTGGCTCAAATACTCCAACGTCACCAACGTAAACTCTGTGGACGCCAACTACAGCAGCGCCGTGCTGGTGGCTGGCGATGACCTTGGCCTCGTCAAGCTCTTCAGGTTCCCCTGCCTGAAGAAAGGTGACTGATGCATGCCGATAACATTTTTACTGAGGATCCACAGAGTCTGGCTGAGTGGCGGACCTCTGAGGTCGTCCTAATTCTGAGTCTTAGTCACTGGGTGATCGTGGCTCAAGAGTTGGCAGTTCGTCTTGCAATCGGAAGGTTGCCGGTTCGAGCCCCGGCTCGGACAGTCTCGGTCGTTGTGTCCTTGGGCAAGACACTTCACCGGGCCCTCTGTGTCATCAAGACACAGACCGGTGGCGCCAGTGTTCGGCAGCCTCGCCCAGCCACCCTGGGGCGCCTCTGTCAGAATGTGTGTGTGAATGGGTGGATGAAGCACTTTGGGGTCCTTAGGGACTAGTAAAGCGCTATACAAATACAGGCCATTTACCATTAGACACGGAGCTACAGGCTTAGGACAGAATAGATTTGATAAGGACGTTTCTGTAGTCATGTACGTTCTTATTCTTGTGTTTCTAACATCACACAGGGGCCAAATTTAAGAAGTACATTGGTCACTCTGCCCATGTGACCAACATTCGCTGGTCCAGCGATCTGCAGTGGGTCATCAGCACCGGTGGTGCCGACCACGCCGTCTTCCAGTGGAGGTTCCTGCCCGAAGGTGTGATGAACGGTGTTCTGGAGCCCCTCCTACAAGGTGACGCAGAGCTTACCTTTAGTCGCAGATGATGACGGTGCTGACCTCCCAGAAACTTTTTAGCAGTTAAACTAAATCAACAAACTGAGCTTAACTCTTTTATCATCCTAAAGTCTTTGCAGATCATAAGAATCAGGTCTCCAAATCCAGTCTCCTCCTGCAGCTGCAAATTATTCATAATGACCCAAATCACTGTTTTTGTCACGCCTCGCACTTTCTCCATTTGAAAACTCGAGCTAACTTATTGGCACACATGACAAAAGTACAGAATGTCCTGTAAAAACACAGAGTGAAGAAGAAACACCCAGTGCATCATGGGAATCCCCGGCAGCCTACACCTATTGCAGCATAACTAAGGGAGGATTCAGGGTCACCTGGTCCAGCCCTAACTATATGCTTTAGCAAAAAGGAAAGTTTGAAGCCTAATCTTGAAAGTAGAGATAGTGTCTGTCTCCTGAATCCAAACTGGAAGCTGGTTCCACAGAAGAGGGGCCTGAAAACTGAAGGCTCTGCCTCCCATTCTACTTTTAAATACTCTAGGAACAACAAGTAGGCCTGCAGAGCGAGAGCGAAGTGCTCTAATAGGGTGATATGGTACTACAAGGTCATTAAGATAAGATGGGGCCTGATTATTTAAGACCTTGTATGTGAGGAGCAGTGTTGGAGTCAAATTGTTAAATGCTGTCATTGTGTTACTTAAATTTTAGTTCAAGCAGCAGGATCAAAGACAGTCCTTTGATCACCTCTCCAGCCAGCCTGTTGGTGGGGGAGGCTGAAGTGTTTTATTATAGGGACGTCCTATCTGAAGGTTCTGTTTCCTTGTGTAGTAAGCTTCCTGCTTTTATGATCCTTTTGTGGGCAGGAGGTCAAACAAACGCACCCCCAAACATAAACACACACACACATTCTCGCACATACATACACACACACACACACACATTCTTGCACATGCGCACACATACCCACATAGTGCCTTATCTTTTGTGACCATAGGGGGGTTTTACAATGGGTGGTGCTTGTGTTTTCAATAAAAGGCTGCAAGGAAGGCTGTTTATTTGATGCTGGCTAGGAGACAGGTGAGGAGCGTTCAGCTCCAACAGCCTGGTTCCGACCAGTTTCCCTTGCTAGCAAGTAAAAGCTGTTCGTCTTGTTTCCTTGCTTGTCGTTAATGGAAATAAGTTTCTAAACCAGCGGGGCCTGTGGAAGCACAGACCCAACAAGGAGGATTTTGAATTCTGGATTTAACAGGAAGCCAATGAAGGGAAGCCAATACAGGAGAAATCTGCTCTCTCTTTCTAGTCCCTGTCAGGACTCTTGCTGCAGCATTTTGGATTAACTGAAGGCTTTTCAGTGAGTTTTTAGGACTTCCTGATAATAATGAATGACAGTCGTCCAGCCTGGAAGTAATAAATGCATGAACTAGTTTTTCAGCGTCACCTCTGCTTATTGCTGAGTCATATTTTTCACCCGTGCCGTGTCTTCAGAGGGTTACGCCGACTCCAACAGCGGCGAGTCGGACTCAGACGTGTCAGATGTGCCGGAGCTCGACTCAGACATCGAACAGGAAGCTCAGACCAGCTATGAACGTCAGGTGACTGGGAAACAAACGCTCCCACCTGCAGTCAAAAAGCCGTTTGTCTGACTCACCTGTCTCTGTCTGCAGGTGTATAAGGAGGACCTGCCACAACTCAAGAAGAAGCTGATTGGTTCCCTGAAGCGGCAGAAAGCTCCAGAGGAGGGGCTTCGTCTGCAGTTTGTTCACGGGTAAACTATCCACATCAGACATGGATCTGGTCCCGTGGCTGTGATCCGGGAGTATCCCAGACAGCTGCCGCTTTTTGTCCCGAAGTCACTCTGAGCGATCACCAGCACCAAATAAATAAAACTCAGTTTGTGCTGCTTCCTGTTTGCTGCAGGTACCGGGGCTTCGACTGCCGTAACAACCTGTTCTACAGTCAGGCGGGGGAGGTGGTGTACCACGTGGCCGCCGTCGCTGTCGTCTACAACCGGCTGCAGCACAGCCAGAGGTTTTACCTCGGGCATGACGATGACATCCTTAGCCTCGCCGTCCACCCGCTCAAAGACTACGTGGCCTCAGCACAGGTATGCCCGGCTGATCGCAGCACGTCCCGTTTCCGAGACTGAGACGGTTTCTGATTGGCTGTTCCTCTGTACAGGTGGGCAGAGACCCGGCCATACATGTGTGGGACATCCAGACCCTGAAGTGTCTGTCGCTGCTCAAAGGACACCACAACAGGGGAGTGTGTGCTCTGGAGTTCACAGGTAAGCTGACTGCACGCCGTGCCATTGGGCATCAACATTTCTATCCATAAACCTTCACCTGTTATCCCTAACTCAGTGGGTTAGCTCAGGTAGACACATTTGTTGTCCCCAATCCTTTCTTCACGCTGTTTTCTGATGTAACTCCTCTCTTTGTGCCTCTCAGCTGATGGGAAGAGTTTGATCTCAGTGGGAATCGATGAATTTCACTCCATCATCATCTGGGACTGGAAGAAAGGAGAGAGACTAGCCAAGGCCAGGTAAACACTAGAGATGGCACGATACCACTTTTTTATGTCCGATACCGATATCATAAATTTGGATATCTGCCGATACCGATATGAATCCGATATAGTGTGTTTTTTAATCAATAAAACTGTTTTTTAATATCTTGCTGCATTTTGTATAAGTTCATACTCAAGTTTAAATAAACAACAACACTAAAGCTATTCTGTTATACCTGTATGTAAAAAATACACTGCAGCCAAAATATTTCATAGTTCAGCAACACTGATCAATCTAATAAACTTAAACCTGCTCCATCCTCCCTATTCTGGTATTTTAAAGAGTACTTAGCAGAAATATTAAGCAACCTAACTAATAGGGTTGCAAACTCCCAGCAAAAAAATGGGAACCCCCACCCTCCACCTCATGATGCTTAATCGATGTAATCAACTTTAATTTGATGCAGTGTGAAAAAAATGCACAGAAATAAATTATTTTTCAAGAATAATTAAATAGATTCAACATCTTTCTTCAACAGAATTGCAGACTGCACAGACGGTACCTTCCCAAAGGAAAAAGTACTATAGCTTACTAGGGTATATTAGACTTAACAGTTACTATATACAGTAATGGACTTCTATACATTTTACATCAGATTAAAACTTTGGGTGTAAGATTCAGATAATTATTTATTAAAAGCTCAACATTTTAAATGAGAATGAGAAAGAAAAGTATGTCTTTGTGCCCCTTTTCCTGTTCATGCCCTATCGGCCCCCTGGCTACACTTTGCTAGATCCGCCCCTGCACAGTTACCAGCCGTCAGCTACGTGAGAAAAGGATCCTGGTGTAGAAAGTAATATTAAATACATTCTAACAACAGCTTATCAAGCTTAAACGTGCTGCTGTTGTTCAGCCGCTGGTTTCCTCTTTCTGGTGCAAAGTGGGCCAAAAACAAAGAAGAGAGACGGACTCGACAGAAAAGCCGATCAGCTGATCATTGATCAGTTTCATGATTGAAGTAGCGGCAGGAGAGGGAGAGAGAGAGGCAGTCGCTCCATATATCGGTTGTTAAGCTTAACGTGGGAACGCTTTACAAACATTCAGAGATGAACTTACACACTTGCTTTACTTCTCTCTGGGATAACTTCCTCGGAGATGAAATGCTGGTTTGGTAGCGAGGCTACAAATACACACAGCCGCTCTATCACGTGAGCACACTGCTCCGACGTGCTACGGTTATGAGCCGAGTTACGCCTTGTCGCAAGTTTTGTGAGGTGTTTTTTTGATATTTAATGGATCGGATTACATTTTTTATTTCTCTCCGATATCCGAGCCAGTAATTTAGGTCAGTATCGGACCGATACGTAATATCGGATCGGTCCATCTCTAGTAAACACACCTGGATTAAGTCAGCTAGTCCTGCCGTAAGGTGGTCATCCTTTTGTAAGCTCCCAGTTTCTCACAGTGGTTCCTGTGCAGAGGGAAATGTTTGCATGTCGTTTCACGTGTTTGAGCTGATCGGCTGAAAGCTCGTGTGTGTCTGCAGGGGTCATAAAGACAAGATCTTTGTGGTGAAGAGCAATCCTTTCAGGATGGACAAACTGGTGACTGTGGGCATGAAACACATCAAGTTCTGGCAACATTCAGGTAGGTGTCGTTTCCTCTTTACCTGGAACTAACCTGACACGCATTCACATTTTAGCTCAACGAGGTAGGAGGGGTCACATGGGGCTGTTCCACAAGTGGTGGTTTTATTCACGCTCTGATAAAACGTGAACTTTAAACCGTTTTTTTTAAATGGATACTTGTAAACATCCGTTCCCGTCCTGCAGGCGGCGGTTTGACCTTCAAACGTGGGATTTTCGGGAACCTGGGGAAACAGGAGACGATGATGTCGGCATGTTACGGTCGATCCGAGGACCTCGTTTTCTCCGGAGCCACGAACGGAGACGTTTATATCTGGAGAGACACGATGCTTATCAAGACCATCAAAGCCCACGACGGCCCCGTGTTCGCCATGTGCTCGCTGGACAAGGTGACACTTCATCCTTTGTTATCTAAAGTGGAGGAGGGTGGAGTCTGTAGCAGGGTGGAGTAATACGAGCAGCACTCATGGACGAAAACGATCGTTTACATGATTGATGATTGAAGATAATTGTCAAGAAGTGGCTGCAGGCAGGAGAGGACGCAACTCAAAACACAGCTTTATGATGCAGGAGATACACAACTAAACTAAACACAGGAGGGAACACAGCTGAAGGTGATCTAAGTAACGAGGCAGGGAAACATGACGGGAGACTATCAAAGTAAAACGGGAAAGAAGCACTCGCACCACATGCCACGGGAGCTGAGAGGGGAGAACGCTCAGGGAAACGAGATGGATTAGAGATAACGGGGTGGGGGGGGCAGTTAGAGGGGGTCGAGACACAGAGAGAGAGCTAAAAGGGGAGACATGACAGGCTAGGGAGGAGAAACATGAGGAGGAGGACATGGGAAAGGGGAAGAAGACACAGACACACACAGGGAGGCTACATGGACAAGAACCCAAACTAATGAACCTAGAACATGAATACAATGTAACAACAAAACACTAGAACTCAAAAACACTGGGCCAGAATGACCCGGAAGCATGACGACAACGATCCTTTCAAAATAAAATCATAACCATAGACTTGTCTGGGTTTCTGCTTCCTGTGTCCAGGGTTTTGTGACGGGGGGGAAAGACGGCATCGTGGAGCTGTGGGACGACATGTTTGAGAGATGTTTGAAAACGTACGCCATCAAGCGCGCCGCCCTGTCGCCGTCCTCTAAAGGTAGGGGACGCCAGCATCGGGGTGTTTTTGAACAGTGAGAGCGCCTGAAGGTGATCGGTCGTGTTTTCTGAGCAGGGCTGCTGCTGGAGGACAACCCGTCCATCAGAGCCATCACCCTGGGCCATGGTCACATCCTGCTGGGAACCAAGAACGGAGAGATCCTGGAGATCGATAAGAGCGGGCCGATGACGCTGCTGGTGCAGGTAAGTTCACTTTACCAATCTGTCACGGGCTCTTCTGCTCCGCCCCCACCTCACTGAGATCGAATCACTACAGTGCACTGACATAGTCACCTGTACACCTGTGTGTGCCAGGGTCACATGGAGGGCGAGGTGTGGGGTTTGGCGGCACACCCTCTACTTCCTGTCTGCGCCACCGTCAGTGACGACAGAACTCTGAGGATCTGGGAGCTGTCAGCCAATCACCGCATGGTGGCTGTCCGCAAGCTCAAGAAAGGTGAGACGAGCAAATGTGAAACCTTGGCGTGCTCTCAAACCTTTCTTACCTGTGCTGTGTTTCCTGTCAGGTGGGCGGTGCTGTGCCTTCTCTCCGGACGGGAAAGCTCTGGCGGTCGGCCTAAATGATGGCAGCTTCCTGGTGGTGAACGCTGACACGCTGGAGGACATGGTCACGTTTCACCATCGCAGAGAGCTCATCTCAGATATCCGCTTCTCCCAAGGTACCTGAACTTAGCACGCAGGTGTGGCACAGGATGAAGGTCACTGGTGGGTCGTTGATGAGTCAGGTGTGTGTTTCAGATGCGGGGAAGTACCTGGCTGTGGCCTCGCACGATTCTTTTGTGGACATCTACAACGTCCTGACAAGTAAAAGAGTCGGAATCTGCAAAGGAGCCAGAAGCTACATCACTCACATCGACTGGGACTCCAGAGGTGAGACTCACCTGTGCTGTGGTCACTGGCGACACCTTCAGGACACACTTTGCGTTAATAGCAGGCTGCAGCTTTGATGTGACGGTGAGGTGGTGTCAGACTCTCCTGTGCTACTTCTACAGGTAAGCTGCTGCAGGTGAACACCGGAGCCAAGGAGCAGCTGTTCTTTGAGGCGCCGCGAGGACGCAGACAGAACATCAGCGTGGCCGAGGTAAGGAGCGCGCCGACAGCTCTGGTGAGGTATTTCGGCTGAACTGCAGAGGTCATGCCGTGTTTCTGTTTCAGTTCGAGAAGCTGGAATGGGCGAGCTGGACGTCCGTTTTCGGTCCCACCTGTGAGGGGATATGGCCGACGCTTAGCTTCGTTAACGCCGCCTCACTCACCAAAGACCGCAAACTGCTGGCCACCGGAGACGACTTCGGCTTCCTCAAACTCTTCAGCTTCCCGTCCAGGGTGAGAGAGGAGTCCACGCCATGTCTCACGTCTCAAAACGTGTGCTTTCAAAGGCTCTGTTCACCCTAACCTCTGACCTCTGACCTCAGGGCCAGTTCGCCAAGTTTAAGAAGTATGTGGGTCACAGCACCAACGTGACCAATGTCCGCTGGTCCAACGATGACACCGTGTTGCTGACAGTGGGCGGGGCTGATACAGCGCTGATGATCTGGACCAGAGAGCTGCCGGGTCACAAAGAGAGCAAAGCTGTGGACAGCGAGGAGTCTGACGATGACACCGAGGAGGACGGAGGTACGCTGCAACCACGGCGACTCATTTCAACTTTACAGTCCCAGTTCAGAACAGCAGCTGCCTCGTTCAAGGAGGGGCAGCCATCTGCTGTGATTGGTTGGAGGGTGAGCATAGGGAACAGGACAAAGGTCAGACTGAGGGAACATCGCTGTAATAAATGCATGAACTAGTTTTTCAGCATCACTCTGGGACAGGATATTTCTAATTTTAGAGATGTTGCACAAACGGAAGAAAGCAGTCTTACAGCACAGTTGAGCAACAGTGGATGTTGTAACCTTTACACTGAAGAAGATGTTCTCAGCTTGGTTCTTGACCTTCGTCGTCACCTCTGTGTCGCGTTGTTGTTTTTAGGGTACGACAGCGACGTGGCCCGGGAGAAGGTGGTGGACTACATCACTAAGATCTACTCGGCCAGCATCAGGAACATGTCAGGAACCAAACCTCACCTGCAGCACAAAGAGCTTCCCGTGGAGGAGAGGTAGGATTGGTTCGCTTCCTGTTATGGCGTTCAGACATGCGTGTCTGATGTCGATTCTCCTGTTCAGGCCTCCGGTGAGCCGAGCTGCACCGCTTCCCGACAAACTGCTAAAGAACAACGTGACGAAAAAGAAGAAGGTGGTGGAGGTGAGTGTGGGACCTCTGCTTAACGGGACCTGCTGACGCACCCCTCGACTCATGTGTGTCTGTGTGTGTGTGTGTGTGTGTGTGTGTGTGTGTCTGTGTGTCTGTGTGTGTGTGTGTGTGTGTGTCTGTGTGTTAGGAGCTGGTCCTGGAGCACGTCTTCGGCTACAGAGGCTTCGATTGCCGTAACAACCTGCACTACCTCAATGACGGTGCTGATATTGTCTTCCACACTGCCGCTGCCGTGGTCATCCAGAACCTGTCGGCAGGTTGGTGAAAACGCTGTCACACCTTCTGAGTAACTGTTGGCGCCGATGACCTCACACTTGCTGCTTCCTGTCCTGACAGGAACTCAGAGTTTCTACCTGGAGCACACCGATGACATCCTCTGCCTGACCGTCAATCAGCATCCGAAGTACCAGAACGTCATTGCCACTGGGCAGATTGGTGAGTCCGTCACAGATGGGCACGAGTGCCGGGCACGGTCGCGCGCCGCTAGCATAGGTCTGCACAAGCGACCGCTCTGCTGTCCCCAGAGACTGAGCCAGATCTGATGGGTCAGCTGACCTCTAATGTCCAATAAACGTCATGTCGGTGTGCGCTCGCCTGTTAGATTAGATACGTTCAGTCATCATGTTGTTGTCATGCATGAGCTGGCAGCTGTTGGCCCATCCCACTTCTGTTCTCTCTCACTGCTTCCTCATCAACTCCGCCTCATCACCAGGTGACATCACTGACCTGCCAGGTAAGCCTCCTTTCACTGCCCTTGTTACACACACACACTCACAGACACACTCACAGACACACTCACAGACACACACACAGGTTGAGTTTATTAACGTGTTGGTGTCATTCGCTCCCGGCGTGTAGAGGCAGAGCTCTCTGGTGAGTATAATGAGTCAGGACGCTGATCGTAGCTCGCTCCCTGACTCGTCTGCACTGATGTGGATTCAAATGAAAACACTGAGCGTCACGCTGAATGCTCCACGCCACAGAAACGTCCAAGAGCGTCACGCTCCCATGGGTCTTAAATCTTTAGAATTGTTCGTTCCTGCGAACAGCGGCAGCACTTCACACAGAAATCAATGCCAGCATCACACAGCAGGGGGCGCTGCAGGGAGGGGGGGGGGACATTATTTCTGCGTTATTTGACTCTTCAGTTAATATAATGCCATTAAAATCAAGACTGCACTTATAAAAAACGAATGATGGGCGTTTTCATCCTCGGGGTCATCTCCTGGTGATCGCTCACGTTCGTCTTAGAGGAGGAGGCGAGTAAGGGTCATGTGGGTGTGACCAAAACAAACACGCGTTGTCCACCTGATGCTTTGTGTTGAACACTCTCTGTCAAATGCCTCAGGACATCACGGTCATCACCGACAGCTCTCTGAAAGTGGACGCCAGGCGTGCGTCTGCTGAGCCGTCAGGTTTATGTGCAGGTTTGATGAGGAACCTCAACATCACACGAGGTGTGAGCCTGACAAGTCAAGGCCAAATTAAACACACAAAGGACTTTTGTTTTTGAAGGTGCAGTCTGAATGAAGGACGGGGCTCGTGCACCAAAGTAACTCCAACTCTCAGAGATCTTTAACCCGTCGTCTTGCAGCACGTTAAAGATTGCTCAGTAAGGAGAAAGTCACTGCTGGAGGATCCATTTCTCTTATTTTTTCAGCGTCTCCAGAGAAACGTTAGCGTGGCTGAACTCGGTGTTTTCAGGCGTCTCCACATTAGCACGAGCATGGCAGTAGGCAGACTCGGAGCCCGGCAGAGAGCCTCGTGTGGGCATGATGAGTTGGCTCTGTGTTTCTGTGTGCAGTCTGTGCCGTGTGTGCTGAAGGCTGTGATTCAGAGGCTGCTTTCCTTCCTTTAGAAACATCTCCGGGTCAGTCGTGTTAATGCAGACGCTGTTGGGGCATGATCACATGTTCCTGATCCTCTCTTTGTTCCCCAGAGAGGACGCGATTAAAAACATCTCTTCCTCTCTGGTCTTCTGAGGTTTCCTCTGCCGAGCTGAGGTGGTCCGGGACCTCAGGAGCAAACCGGTCATGTGATCATGGCTGAAAGTGTTAATAAAGCTTGCTATAAAAGTGTGAAGAGATGGTTGTTTGAAAGAAGCCCTTTTGAATTTCCACACTCTCAATGGCGCTGCTCAGTGGACCCAGCATGCCGGTGCCAGTCTGAACTCAGGCGCTGGAAGTACCCAAAGATCCTGAACAGGATGAGGTCTATTCATCCATCCAAGTTCGTTCCACGCCACTGCGTCTCCATTTCACAGCTCCCATAACTCCCTCATTGGTCCTTCATCCTTTTCTCTTTGGCCTCTTTACCATCCTTCATTCCTTGGCTCCTTGTTTCCTTTCATTGCCCCACTTCCTGCTAAATCTGTTCCTTTGTTTCTCAATGCTGTAGATCTGAGGTTCCCTTTTTCTCCTGTTCCTTGAAGGATGCTGAGGAGCTCAGCTGTAGATCCCACATGTTGTTTGGTGTTTCAGTCCTGTGGTCCACAGGTCCTTAGATGTTCAGGTCCTGGTACTTCCTACCTCGGTTCTGTGGTTGTGAAGTTGTGTGGTTTCTACGGTTTGGTCTCTTCTCGCAGGCCTCGCCCCGTCCATCCACGTGTGGGACGCCATGACCAAGCAGACACTCTCCATCCTGCGGTGTTCGCACGCTAAAGGCGTCGGCTACGTTAACTTCAGTGCTACAGGGAAGCTGCTGCTGTCTGTGGGGGTGGAGCCTGAACACACCATCACAGTGTGGAGGTGGCAGGAAGGTACCCAGCATCTTTCATCAGATGAACAATTGTGAGATGCTCTCAGCTTCTGACTGCTGGCAGTTTGTTGGAAGGAGTAAGAGATTAGCTCTTGATGAAAAACAAGCCAGGCTGTGACATCATGGAGGGTTACACAGGTAACGCTTTCAATAGTTTCTCATCCCCACGATTACCTAATGACTCGGGGTCAGTCTGAGGTTCAGGGTGAAGGTTGTGGCCAATGATGCCTCAGGGGGGAAACATTATTGTTTGGACCGTCTGTTCCACACCAAACAAGACAAAGTATGTGACATAGATGGGTACGATCTTTGACCTCTTACCTGTCCGTCAGGCACCAAGGTGACGAGTAAGGGCAGCCACACTGAGCGGATCTTCGTGGTGGAGTTCCGGCCAGACTCTGACACCCAGTTCGTGTCGGTGGGAATCAAACACATCAAGTTCTGGACTCTGGTTGGAGGTTCGCTCATGTACAAGAAAGGTGTGATCGGCTCAGTGGAGGACGGCCGCATGCAGACCATGCTGTCTGTTGCGTTCGGCGCTGTAAGAAACGCTGACGTTGCTTTTTTTATGTAACGCTCTGGTGTTTTCGGATTTGTGGTAAATCGCTGTTTGTCTCACTCAGAACAACCTGACATTCACTGGCGCCATCAACGGAGACGTGTACGTGTGGCGGGAGCATTTCCTGGTGCGCGTGGTGGCAAAGGCGCACAGCGGTCCCGTCTTCACCATGTACACCACTCTGAGGGACGGCCTTATCGTTACCGGGGGGAAGGAGCGACCGTGAGTCTGCAGTTCCTGAAGATGCTGGCCTACCTCAGCTGCTTTTGGTGTTAATATAAAAAAATGGTCCCAGGTTCAACCAATCATTTAAGGCTTAAAGTTTGCATTATTAGGGGTGTGGCATCTTTGACTGACAGGTGGATGGTGATACAGGAAGCTGTAGCTGTCTGCTAGGATTCACCTGAACTGGACCTCTGGACCGTGTTTGCACTGTTGGGGCTTTTATACTAACAGACGGTCCAAGAAGGCGGAGCTCCAGGTTTGGTGCGCAGTGATTGATTGGACATTGCTAATTTACAGGCATCTTTGTCTGAGTGATGCTTTCATATAGTCTGTGGTAACAAAAGTCGCTAGCATTAGCTCATAATAAAATCCATGCTTTAAATGATGGCTTCCTGAATCAGTGGGTGATGCCACAGTGGCTCTGTCAGTCTCTGTAAACCAGTGTTTCCACACCTTTTGGAGCCACAGCTCATATTTCACATTAGAAAAATCACACAGCACACCACCAAACAAAAATGTCACAGAGAGCATCTTGATCATTTTTCCCCGCGCACCAGGCAGAGCGGACTTGGCTCGGTTTGTTCCCAGTTTACCTTTTTTGCTTTCTTCTGACCATGACTCATGCTCGGCCTTCATCTGGGTCGGAGTTTTCTCCAGGACCAGCTCACACTGACTACTTTTTCTTTTCAAATATTTATCTGTTGCTATTATGCGCTGCGTCGTCTCACAGTGTGACGATGATTTAATTTCTTCTTTGTCTTCTTCTGTTTTACTGGCAGTTGGCAGCCCATTGAATTAGAGCAGGTAGTTGTACTGCCCTCTAGTGGAAGAGAACGTCATTGTTCTGCCTGCTACTAATGCTGGTCATTTAGAGTACTAATCAGGTAGAATCAGATAATCTGCTGCGGCACACCTCTGTGCCACGGCACAGTGGTTGGGAAACACTGCTATAAACCGTGTGGACCAGCCACAAGCATGGCTAAAGGTTCAAGGTTACACCGGGTGAAGATGAGGGTTCAGACGGATCCATTTTAGGGATGTACCCTTCTTCTGGATTCCTTTGAGATATAAAAAAAAAAATGAAATCCCGCTGTCTGCTGCTGTTCAATAGGACTAAAGAGGGTGGTGCTGTAAAGCTTTGGGACCAGGAGATGAAGCGCTGCCGAGCTTTTCAGCTGGAGACCGGCCAACCGGTGGAGAGCGTTCGATCTGTCTGCAGAGGAAAGGTGTGAAGAACACACTGTGGAAGGTCCATGGTGCTTGATGTTATTGTGATTCCTGTGGCAGAAGGAGTAACCTCAAACTCTCTGACAGGGTAAAATCCTGGTGGGAACCAAGGATGGGGAGATCATAGAGGTTGGAGAAAAGAACGCTGCCTCCAACACCATGATCAACGGACACACTCAGGGAGGGATCTGGGGTTTGACAAGTCACCCTTTCAAAGACGTCTTCATCTCCGCCAGCGATGACGGGACCATCCGAATATGGGACCTGGCTGATAAGGTACGGGGTTGAACTGTGGTTTGCTGCCGACCTCACCTGGTACGGCGTGTTTCTTTAATCCTGTCTTCTGTCTTAGAAACTCCTGAACAAGGTGAGTTTGGGCCATCCTGCCAAGTGCACGTCCTACAGTCCCAACGGAGAAATGGTTTCCATCGGCATGGAGAATGGGGAGTTCATCGTCCTGCTGGTCAACTCCCTCACTGTCTGGGGCAAGAAGAGAGACCGCAGCGTGGCCGTCCAGGATATTCGGTGGGTTTGAGCATTAGCACGAACAGGAGCCTCTAACACTTCTGGGACTAACTTCAGTTTCTGGATTTCTTTGTTCAGGTTCAGTCCAGATAACCGGTTCTTGGCGGTGGGCTCACTCGAAAGCGCTGTGGATTTCTACGACCTCTCTCTCGGGCCGTCGCTTAATCGGATTGGTTACTGCAAGGACATTCCCGGGTGTGTCATCCAGATCGACTTCTCTGCTGACAGCAAACACATCCAGGTACTTTCACTTCCTGCTTAAATAAAGGTTAAAGGTTAAGAAGAAACTCACTGAGTGCTGAGTTATCAATCAATCAATCAATCAATCAATCAATCAATCAAAATGTATTTATATAGCACATTTAAAAACAACAGTTTTGATCAAAGTGCTTCACAAATTAGGAAATAAAAATAAGACAAATACAACACAAGACGAGACAAACATAGAAACCAACCAAATGATAATCAAACTATCTTACGTCAAAGCCAGAGTGAAAAGATGGGTCTTTAAACGAGATTTAAACGACTGAACCGTCTCAGCAGAGCGAATGGCAATAGGGAGGCTGTTCCACAGTCTAGGAGCTGCAATAGCAAAGGCACTTCGAGTTTATCCTTTTTCCACTTCCTCTCAGCACGACGGCATTCGCGCCTGAGAGCACGGGTAGTTTCATTCAGCCAGGGTTGGCATGACGACTTAGTACGCTTAGTCTTAGGTGGAGCCACAGTGTCCAGAATAGAGGAACGTGGAATTAAAAAGGTTGGTGAACTCGTCAGCCGATAAATCCACAAGACAGACGGAGTCAGGGAGCACAGAGTTGGCGAAAAGAGTAGAGAAGTTAGTAATGGTTTCAGAATTAATCGAGCGCATCTGGCATAAGGGACCCTCGCAGTTAAGCTCCATATGTCCTAGCATAACATTAAACATAACCACAGAATGATCAGAGATCCCAGAGTCCTTGATATCCGTTATACGAATATCCAGACCGTAGGACAAAACTAGATCAAGCGAATGACCTTTTAAATGCGTTGGTTCACTTACCCATTGCGTAAGATTAAAAGTGTCAATAAGGGCAAGGAAATCCTTTGTTAGTGTGCTTGCCTCACAACAGACATGTATATTAAAATCACCAACAATTAAAACATGGTCGTAGCGTAAAAACAGGCTCCCTAGTAGTTCAGCAAACTGAAAAATAAAATCCTTAACAGATTGGGGCGATCGTGGCTCAAGAGTTGGCAGTTCGCCTTGTAATCGGAAGGTTGCAGGTTCGAGCCCCGGCTCGGACAGTCTCGGTCGTTGTGTCCTTGGGCAAGACACTTCACCCGTTGCCTACTGGTGGTGGTCAGAGGGCCCGGTGGCGCCAGTGTCCGGCAGCCTCGCCTCTGTCAGTGCGCCCCAGGGTGGCTGTGGCTACAATGTAGCTGCCATCACCAGTGTGTGGATGGGTGGATGACTGGATATGTAAAGCGCTTTGGGGTCCTTAGGGACTAGAAAAGCGCTATACAAATACAGGCCATTTACCATTTACCATTTCGGGGGTCGATACACCACAGCACAAAGAATTGGGGGAGCACAGTTCAGTTCCAGTAGCTGCACCTCGAAGCTGGTGAAAGAGATGGGTGGTAGTTCCCGGCATCGAAATTTGTGTTTAAAAATCGAAGCCAATCCTCCACCTCTGCCAGAGATCCTAGGGGAGCTAGCAAAGGCACAATCTGGGGGAAGAAGTTCTGAAAAAGCAGAAGATTCCTCAGGACGAAGCCAGGTTTCCGTCAGATAAAGAAAATCCAGCCCAGATGAGAGGAAAAAGTCGTTTAAAATAAAAGTCTTGTTTGCCAGCGATCTAACATTTAGCAAAGCCATCCGAAGTATAGTCGGGTTGTTGCTAGTTGGAACAGATCTCAGCAGGCGAAGATTGCTGTAGTTCACACCACCTCTGGAAAGCCGCACCCAGCTCCGAACAGGTGGGCACTCGGCCGGGGAGTCTAGGTGAGCATAGTGTCCAACAGGACTTATCCAGCGATGGCAGGGCAATCTATAGCAGAAGCGGCCCCAGAGAGCATGAGAAGAAGATAGAGTATTTACAAATACGTGGTAGCTGGTGGCGTCAAGTGAGTTTAAGTAAGCCTTGAGGCGAACACGAATACCGCCCCATTTACCCCGTATCCTATGACGTTTCCTAGGTGGAAACGTCATAGGAGACTCCCCACCTGCACTTATTACACAGGTGGGGAGTTTTGCTTAAACTCTCTTAGAAATCTGCCAGTCAATAAACATACATGGTATTGGCTTCTGGAAAGCGGCGTAAATGATCAGAGATATCCGTCCGAGTTGAGAAAAAGTTCCCTGATTGCCACTTGAAACCAGATGTTAGATGAGTCAATGGCTGGAGATTCAAAAGAGTTTGACGATCATAGGTAAGAAGCGCAAAGGCGTCAGGATAACACAGAAAATAGGATAGCAGACAGTAGACAAAGCTCAAGGAGACGGCTCGCCGAAAAAACTGGCGCCATCTTGTTATGACACGTGGGTCTGTTGTTGTGACCTCTGACCTTTTCCTTGTGGGTCAGAGCTCTGTCAGACGAAAGCTAGTTTTCAATGTCTTGATTTATTCACAGGTGTCCACAAGCACCTACACCCGGCAGGTGCACGAAGTTCCCTCAGGGAAGGTGATCACAGATCAGCCCATCCTTGAGAGGGTCACCTGGGCAACCTGGACCAGGTGAGGCAGAAAAGTTCATTTGCTGTGCTTAATGTTAGCTAACACCACTGTGGGAACGCCTCAGACCATGTATGGGTCTCAAACTCCTTGAGGGGTGGTGTCCTGAAACTGTTCCATGTGTCCCTGCTGCAACACACCTGAATACAATTAGTGGGTTATTAGCAAGACTCTATAGAACTTGGCTGTGTCCCAATTCAGCGTCTGCACGCTTGAAGTACGCGCACTACGTACGGTGCGTACTATAAGTACGAGAAGTGCGGAAGTGAGAGGCTTGTGAAATGGGACGGTCTAGCCTTCGTCGTACTGCTCAGGTTACCTAGCAACCATGATATTAACCGCGAGAAACGTTACATACAGCTTTGTGTGACAGAAATGAAGGAGAAAAAATGTTTTGTTGGTCATTCATTTTTGTCATGACATCACTTTGATTAGTTGAGACCACAGGACTGTAAAACATGATAGTTGGGCTTCATTTCTGTACTGAACAGTCATTTCAAGATTAGTTAGTAAATAACAATTAGCTAATGTTGTTCATGAGACTAAAGTCATCTCACTGTGGTAATGTTAATATAATATGGACAATATTATATGTATTGTCAGATTATATATATATATATATATATATATATATATATCCGTCTGTATCTGGAAGTCCCACAGGATCTTAGCTCGGTCATTCTCCATCACCCTTGGGGGCATCTCCCATTTTGACCTCGGGACTTCCAGGTTATACTCGGCACAGATGTTCCTGTACACTATGCCGGCCACTTGGTTATGGCGTTCCATGTATGCCTTGCCTGCTAGCATCTTGCACCCTGCTGTTATGTGCTGGATTGTCTCTGGGGCATCTTTACACAGCCTGCACCTGGGGTCTTGCCTGGTGTGATAGACCCCAGCCTCTATGGATCTTGTACTCAGAGCTTGTTCTTGTGCTGCCATGATTAGTGCCTCTGTGCTGTCTTTCAGTCCAGCTTTGTCCAGCCACTGGTAGGATTTCTGGATATCAGCCACCTCCTCTATCTGCCGGTGGTACATACCGTGCAGGGGCCTGTCCTTCCATGATGGTTCCTCGCCTTCCTCCTCTTTCTTGGGTTTCTGCTGCCTGAGGTATTCACTGAGCACACTGTCAGTTGGGGCCATCTTCGTGATGTATTCTTGGATGTTTCTTGTCTCATCCTGGACTGTGGTGCTGACACTCACCAGTCCCTGGCCCCCTTCCTTCCGCTTAGCGTACAGCCTCAGGGTGCTGGACTTGGGGTGAAACCCTCCATGCATGGTAAGGAGCTTTCTTGTCTTTATGTCAGTGGCTTCTATCTCCTCCTTTGGCCAGCCTATTACCCCAGCAGGGTACCTGATCACGGGCAGGGCGTAGGTGTTGACGGCCCGGATCTTGTTCTTACCGTTCAGCTGACTCCTCAGGACTTGCCTGACCCTCTGCAGGTACTTGGTGGTTGCAGCTTTCCTAGCGGCCTCTTCATGGTTCCCATTCGCCTGCGGGATCCCCAGGTACTTGTAACTGTCCTCTGTGTCTGCAATGTTGCCTTCTGGTAGCTCGATCCCCTCAGTTCTGACTACCTTCCCTCTCTTTGTTACCATCCGACTACACTTCTCCAGTCCGAATGACATTCCAATGTCATTGCTGTATATCCTGGTAGTTTGGATCAGTGAATCGATGTCTCGTTCACTCTTGGCATACAGCTTGATGTCATCCATGTACAGGAGGTGGCTGACAACCGCTCCATTCCGTAGTCGGTATCCGTAGCCAGTCTTGTTAATGATCTCACTGAGGGGGTTCAGGCCTATGCAGAACAGCAGTGGGGACAGAGCATCTCCTTGGTAGATCCCGCACTTGATGGTGACTTGTGCTATGGGCTTGGAGTTGGCCTCTAGTGTTGTACGCCACATCCCCATTGAGTTCCTGATGAAGGCTCTTAGGGTCCTGTTGATCTTGTACAATTCTAGGCATTCCAGTATCCAGCTGTGGGGCATTGAGTCATAGGCCTTCTTGTAATCAATCCAGGCAGTGCACAGGTTGGTCAGTCTGGTCTTGCAGTCTCGGCTGACTGTTCTGTCTACCAGTAGCTGGTGTTTTGCGCCTCTGGTATTCTTGCCAATCCCTTTCTGTGTCCCGCTCATGTATTGACCCATGTGCCTGTTCATCTTAGCCGATATGATGCCTGACAGGGGCTTCCATGTAGTACTGAGGCAGTACAGAGGGCCTTTCATAGTGTGTAACTTGAAGGCCCTGAGTACTTTCTCCCACACTGAAAACACTGGGATGATAACATTATTTGAACATTACCTAATAAGACTGATTCAGGACAGACAATTAGTTATGTTAAACTTTCCTAGCAGTCCTTCACAAACAGGGAACAGTCTGTCTATTCTCTCCATCTGTCAGCTGCTGCTGGCTCTTCCTCCTCCTCTTCCTCACACACTGCTGAGTTTGTCCTGGTGGATCATCAGGGGTGCAAAGCCTCACAGATGATGTGCAGCAGTGGGTCCCTCAGTCTGTCCTCACTCTGGACACTTGCAGTTGTCACACATGGAAATCAAATGTGTGATAAGCTGCAGGATTCAAACACGAGTGTAACTTATAAATACATGTTCATACTTTTATTCCACAATCAGAGAGAAAGAAACAGAGAGAGAGTGCAGGACAGACAGACAGGTGACAGTCTCAGGTGTACACACTGCTACAAAACAGCACAAGAGAAGGAGGATTTAGTGTTTGTGTTATTACGAGTGCTAAACAAGAAGAGTTCCAGATGGTCCAGTGGACACATGTGTGACTCCTGTGATTAAAGCATCTTTCTTTCAGCTTAACGAGTGAACCGTCAGCTCGTTCAAACACACGTTAAAGTCCGTTTGGCTCGACACCACCGAACAGAGGCAGCAGTATAACATAGCTAACATTAACAGTGCAGTGAATCCTGCTTGTGCCGTCATATTCAGGACTGCAAACCGAGCAGCATCACTGACTTTCAGCTTGTTGTGTTTGTGGATATATGACTGACTTTAATTATCCATAAAATCATCACATTCTCTGTAAGATTAAGGTCGACTATATATATATTTAGAAGTAGAGGCTTTAAAACCAAGTTACCGCTGAAAGTACAAACATCACTAATGTCACATAACTTTGCCGACATGTGGCCAACAGTAATGTTTTAATGTTCTTAAACATTCGCACATAAATAAGTGACATCATATTCAGTACTTACTTTTGACAGTTCACTCTTGCCGCTCCCTTCTGCCGTATTTTGCGGTAAAATTATCCCACACACCCACCGCTATGGATTGTGGGATATATGGGGCCCCGCAAGCGTGCACGGACCACGCTTGATATTGGGGAAATCGACGGCGCATTTGAAGTGCACTTTGAATTGGGACAGCCGTCGTCGCGTGGCGGTGACGTAATCGCACTTGAAATGCGTACTTCAAGCGTGCAGACCCTGAATTGGGACACAGCCCTTGATTGCATGCTGAGGTGGTGACCCCTAACTCTACCTACTCGAGTAAGTGTTTGGAAAAATGTACTTTTATTGCACTGTGTTCATTCAGTCATGAGCTGCTGTAACATGAATCGAATGGCTGAATTACTGCCTCAGCATGCAATCAGGTCCTATTCTCTCGCTAATGACCTGCTAACTGTATTCAGATGTGTTGCAGCAGGGACACATGGAACCGTTTCAGGACAGCGGCCCTCGAGGACTGGAGTTTGAGACCCCTGCTTTATGGGATGCAGAGGAGTCATCGGCCCTCTCTAATCCAAGAAACAAAACGATAAGATGGGGCTGTTCTTGGTGGTGGTGGGGTTCTCTCATGCCGGGCCTTTGTTAGGGAAGTAAACAAGTTCAGAGGTTTGGGAACCACCTGCAGACCAAAGGTCTGCTGACATATCCTAGAAAGCAGACAGGAAGGTGAACTAAGGGGACTCTTTTCAGACTGATGTTGAGCAACAGACAATGATCCTAGAAGCAGAGCTCCGGTCCTCCAGCCCTGGGTCGCCGTGGAGTCCTGAACTAAAAACAGGAAGCACGGATTCAATTTGGGATGGGTTCAGGAAAAGCTGGAGGAACTTTTCATGAATAAAAAACAGGAATTAGTTCCAGTAACTTTGCCGCCTTCCTGAGCTCATTTAAGGTGCGACCGAGCTGACGGAGGTGTTTCTATTCGGTTTTCGTAGCATCGTGGGGGACGAAGTTGTTGGCATTTGGCCTCGTAACGCCGAGAAGGCCGACGTTAACTGTGCCTGTGTTTCTCACGCTGGAGTCAACATGGTGACCGGAGATGACTTCGGGCTCATCAAGCTCTTCGACTTCCCCTGCGCTGAAAAATTTGTAAGTGAGCTCCAAAAATGAGAAATCCCTGAATGGTTCAGCTCACACTGAGCGCCACCTTCTGTCTTTATTTCCAGGCGAAGCACAAGCGTTACTTCGGCCACTCGGCTCACGTGACCAACATCCGCTTCTCCTGCGATGATAAATACGTGATCAGCGCCGGCGGCAGCGACTGCAGGTGAGGCCTGAATTACACCAAATCTGTGAGTGAAACCAGCCAAACGTGGGCAGAAAACTGACTGCAGAACAACTCAGACAGGAAACTGTGATGCTTTGCTTGTTTGTGGGTTTTTTTAATATGATCTAAATGAGACGTTTTAGGACCCCTGAGACGTAATTCTAATATTTCACAGAGAAAAAGGTTCAGGACCTTCAGGACCATACACTTCACACCTGAGCCTCAACTCTCGCGGCCCGGTACCAAACGACTCACGGACCGGTCCGAGGCCCGGGGGTTGGGGACCGCTGGCCTACACCTATTGCAGCATAACTAAGGGAGGATTCAGGGTCACCTGGTCCAGCCCTAACTATATGCTTTAGCAAAAAGGAAAGTTTGAATCTTAAAAGTAGAGAGAGTGTCTGTCTCCTGAATCCAAAATGTGATTTGCTCTGAAACCCTTCCAATAAGCCATTCGTCTGCAGATGATCTGTTAGCTGTTTGACACTCCTCTGAAAGGAAGGTTGGAGACTGGCTGGTTGTAACTGATTGCCGTCTGTCTCTGGTCTCCTCTCTGCAGCCTGTTTGTGTGGAAATGTCAGTGAGGTCTCTGCAGTCCTTGTTGGGTCCACGAGAGTCTCCTCCTCTTCTCCTCTGATGCTGCTCCCCCGACTCCTCAGTCTGAACTCTGACCCGAGTTCACCTCTTGCTGTACAGTTAATGTGAGGACGTGTTTCCCGCTGTTGTGGCGTGTCGCTGTGACCCGTGGACGGCGTGTAGCTGTGTCGTGTAGCCATGTCTGGTTTGTCGGGATGTGCCTTTCTCACAAACTCTGACCAAACATTTGATACAACTTTATTTATAACGGTGGTGCTATCAGACTGTCGTGGTGTCCTGTCAGAAGAAGAAGATGATGATGAAGATTAAAAAAAAGGAAAATGGATCTGTGTTTGATCCTAGTTATTAAAAAGTGAAAAAAGTAGAAAACAGTTTGTATGGAACTTCATTTAAAAAGTAAAAGAATTCTACCTCAAAACAGAACGAATAGAAATAAAGAAACTGTATTTAAGGTAGAAAATAAATATTTACATCCACATGGCGGCGCTGTCTTCTCTCTGCTGTTTGTCTGATAATAAAAAACCCCACTTTTCTTGGAACCCCACACAGAGGGATCAAAGGTCATCAGGACCTGTCAGGACCCTTGCTGCAGCATTTTGGATCAGCTGAAGACTTTTCAGGGAGTTTTTAGGACATCCTGATAATAAAGAATTACAGTAGTCCAGCCTGGAAGTAATAAATGCATGAACTAGTTTTTCAGCGTCACTCTGAGACAGGATATTTCTAATTTTAGAGATGTTGCACAAATGGAAGAAAGCAGTCTTACATATTTGTTTAATATGTGCGTTGAAGGACATGTCCTGGTCAAAAATGACTCCAAGGTTCCTCACAGCATTACTGGAGGCCAAGGTAATGCCATCCAGAGTAAGAATCTGCTTAGATACCATATTTCTAAGATTTTCAGGGCCGAGTACAATAATCTGAATAGCTGACTCAAAGCACACCAGGTGAGTTAGTCTTATTATAATAATGCAGACACAGGTGAGTCTACAGCTGTCCTGAACCGTCTCCATCCACCTGCCTGACCTGTGGAGGGCAGCAACACGCAAACCTAACAAGACAACAAAGTGCTTCCGGTGTGTGTGCTGGCTGTCATGGCGGCTCCCTGTCGCAGGTGTTGTTCACGATGAGCTGAGTGGACAGCGCGAAGAGAGAGAACGAGAACGACCGGAGGCGGATGTCGGGGTTGCTGTGGTGCCGTGACGCTCCCTTCTCTGACGCTCTGCTGCTGGGTTGAGTTGACTGTAGTTCCGACGTAGAGTCCTCCGGTCTTGACGTCAGGCAGAGCCAAACGTCACTCAGAAACGCTGCCAGGTAATGTTACGTGCACGAACTACACCTGAGGCTTTAGGTGAGCTGCTCGGTTCAGTTTTCACGTTCGGCTCTGATTAAACGTTTCTTCAATCAGTCTCTTCCTCTGCAGGCCGGAAGTTCAGCCGAGCTACACAAACTCTGCTGTTTAACAGCTGCTATTTTTTATGTTTTTCACGGATCGATGATTCTTCGTTATCGGTTTGAACTGTTAAGTCTCACTTTCAGTTTCGGACTTGTGTCAAGCCAGCCTCCAGTTTGTTTTCTGTTCCCCGTGTATTCAAAGTATTACGGGAATGGATGTGGAGACCAGATTTCAAAATAAAAGCCAACTTCGAGTGAATTAACAGATATGTTAAGAACATAATAACATATAATTTAGGCTTGTTTACAAACGTTAATGTTAGATCTACATGACACAACATTGTACCCTAGTAGCGCCCTGTCAATATCAAGGCCACCTTATTTTGGATTTCAAAGTAAAAGCCCTGTGAATTTTCATTTTTGAACTACTCTTAAAAGCAAAAGTCATATTTCCAAAGACTAGTTGCATTTTATATCAACACTATCCAACCACAGAAATTTGAAATTGCCCATATTTGACTTACTCTTCTAACAATTTCAAAATGCTCTAAAAAGAAAAATTCTTTTTTCCACAGGATAATTTCAATCTGTATTTACAGTATAAAGCCCCACAGTGATACCATGTCAATATCAAGTCAGTCTGATTTTACTTTCCAAAGTAATGGCCCATTGAAATTGCCCATATATGACTGACTTTTGTAACGATTTCGAAATGCTCTAAATAGAAAAAATCCTGTTTCCACAGGATAATTTCACCTTAGATCAACAGAATACAACATCACGATGTTACCATATCAATTTCAAGTCATTCTGATTTTACCTTCCAAACTAATGGCCAGTTGAAATTGCCCATTTAAAACCTAACTTTCAGTGGTTTCAGAATGCTCTAAAAATGAAAATTGCTGTTTCCACAGGATAATTCCACTTTAGATCAACAGTATCCAACCCCACAGTGATACCATATCAATATCAAATCAGTCTGAATTTGCCTTCCAAAAAAAAAGCCTTTTCAAATTGCCCATAGACGACCTACTCTTTTAATGATTTCGAAATGCTCTTAAATTGAAATTTGCTGTTTCCACAGGATGAATCCATGTTAGATCAAAAGTATCCAACCCCACTATGATACCATATCAATTTTGAGTCAGGCTGATTTTGCTTTCCAGTATAAAAGACTTTTCCCTACTTGAGGGAGTCGCTCAGACTATACGGGGTGCCGCAGGGAGCAGAATTGGGAGCTCCATCTATGGCCCACTTTGTGGAGAAGCTACTCCGGGAGAATCTCGCCATCACACCATCAACATCGTTACAAATTCAGAGAGCACACAGAGCGTTATCGTCACTCCCACCGGACGGCTCCCAACCCAGATCGATCCTGGTAAAATTCCTGTGCTTCACTGTCAAAGAAGAAGTGCTGAGGCTCGCTTGGCAAAAGAAAGGTTTTATGTGGAATTCCAGCAAGATCAACCTCGACCACGGCTATGAGGAAGGAGTATGCAGAGGCACGAAAGGTCCTAAAAGAGAAGAATCTACGGTTTAGGACCCTCTACCCAGCGCGCCTTAAGGTTTTCTTCGAAGAAGGAGCGAAAACCTACAACACGGTGGAGGAGGCAACTGCAGACCTGGCGAGTCGGGGCCTGCCGGTCAAGGTGATTACACCACCGGCAACCCCCAGAGAAAAACTACAAAGATGCCCGCTGTGGCGAGGAGTTAGTGGTCGGCGCCCGCGACAGAACCGAGGAGTTGTAGGATATAGAGAGAAGCTGCAAGTATACAGACGTGACAAGAACTAATTTAATGTTATGTATTTGTTATGGACAACATGGTGAATTATGGTTACTGTCGAGCTAAAATGGGTGGGGCTTCCCGTGCTGTGAGTGCCGTCACAGTGGAAGGCCCCCTAACTCAGGGAGTAATAAGGGGTTTCCCTTCAAGTTGTGAGGGTGTCAGTGGAAGTGTTCCACTGTCAGAAGCCAGCCTAGGAGCTTTTAAGCTTCAGTTATGTTCAAATATTTTCTGTTTATTCTTAACTTTTTTCACTTGTTACTGTTTTAGGAGGGGGTTGCCTGCTGCTATTGAGTTTATGTGCTGTGGTTACTTAATATATCTTTATGGGTAGTGAGTCAGTGAAAGTAATCTCTTTTAATGTTAACGGGGTCCTGAATGCGATTAAGATGAGTAAGATACTGTCCGAACTAAGGAAGGAGAAGGCCCAGATTGCACTACTTCAGGAGACACACATGAACCAAGCAGATCACTTGAGATTGAAAAGAAAGGGTTTTAAATATGTATTCTCTTCTTCCGTCAAGTCTAAACACAAGAGGGGTGTGGCTATACTCATCTCTGGTACACTTAACTATGAACATATCTCAGAACTCTGTGACGAGGAAGGCAGATTTGTTAGAATAACAGGAAGGATAGAGCGGTCTGAGATCACAATATTAAATGTTTATGCTCCCCCCGGGAGCGATTGGCTATTCTATAGGAATATGTTTGATTTAATGGTGGACTCTCGGGGGATAGTTGTCTGTGGGGGGGATTTTAACTTTAGGCTAGACCCTAAACTAGACTCCTCCTCGCCGACCAATCAGGTAACAGCACTTACTAGAAAAGTCAATTCCTATATGGTAGAGATGGGGATAATAGATGTATGGAGGGATCGCTACGCATCTACCAGAGATTTCACTCACTATTCTGGTTCATTTAAAGTGTATGCAAGGCTGGACTACTTTTTCATGTTTAAAGTTGATAGGTTTAGGCTCAGAGAATGTGACATATTAACGAGAGATCTATCTGACCACAGTCCTATCTCTCTATCTCTACAGGTGGCTAGGAAAAAACGTACCACACTGTGGAAATTTAATTTGCACTTGCTTAATGATCCTGCCATAGTTTCCAAATTAAAGGAAGACATTAAAGAATTTTTAGAAGTTAATGACACAGGAGAGGTATCTCCAACTATTCTTTGGGATACGCTCAAAGTGGTAATGAGAGGTAAATTAATTTCTATCGCCTCCCACTTAAAGAGAATCAAAGGGCAAAAATTAGTAGATCTACAGGCAAATTTAAAGTTGAAAGAACAGGAAGACATAAACACCGCAAATCCCACTGTAAAGCAGGATATCAGGAAAATACAGGGTGAAATTAATGATATTTACACCCAGGAGGCCCAAAATAACTTAATTTTTTGAGGCAGAAATACTATGAGATGGGAGGGAAATCTGCAAAATACCTGGCACATAAATTACGCAAACAACTAGAGGAAAGTACGATATACCAAATCAAGGACACCAAAACTAATATTCTGGAAACAAAATTAGAAAACATTCAGAAATGCTTTGAGACCTTTAGGGAACTGTACTCACAACCCAATGCTATGGAGGAGAATTGTATTGATGCCTTTCTTAGCTCTCTAGAATTACCTTCACTCCCTGTCTCTCAAAATGAGTATTTAATACATCCCATTTCAGTGGAAGAAATTAATGCAGCTCTTTCCAGATTAAAACCAGGTAAGGCAGTTGGGCCGGACGGGTTCAGTTCTCAGTGGTATCGCACCCTGAGGGCAGATTTAGTCCCCATATTGCTGAAGTCATTTAACTACATCCTACAGGAGGGAGAAATCTCACCCTCTTGGAGGGAGGCAACTATTTCAATTATCCCAAAAGAGGGGAAAGATAAATGAGAATGTGGAAACTATCGACCGATCAGTGTCCTTAACTTGGATTACAAATTATTTACCTCTATTCTTGCCCGTAGACTGGAGAAGCTGCTACCTGACCTCATTAATCTACATCAGACTGGTTTCATTCACCATAGACAAACAACATTAGGAGAATATTACACATCTCTACTCAAATACAAAAAAACAAAACTCAATCAATAATAGGAAGTCTAGATGCTGAGAAAGCCAGATGGGTATTTTTGTACAAGGTTCTGGGGAAGTTTGGCTTTCAAGACAAGTTTATTAGAGTAATCCAAGCTCTTTATGCTCGACCTTCAGCCCGTATTAAGGTAAACGGTGATCTCTCTAAGCCCTTTATTCTGGAACGTGGCTGTAGGCAGGGTTGTGCAATCTCACCACTTCTTTTCGATTTATTTATAGAAACATTAGGCCAATCGATTAGACAAAATCATAACATTAAGGGTATTGCATTGTCAGGAGTTGAACATAAAGTAGTAATGTTCGCCGATGATGCACTGGTCTGCCTGGGGGAGCCGGAGAGGTCGTTTAGTGAGTTGATGTCTACTTTAACTGATTTTGGGAAGTTATCTGGTTATAAGGTCAACATCTCAAAAACACAGGTGATGACCTTAAATTACACAGCTCCTGCAGCTTTACGTAGGAAATTTAAAGTAAATTGGGATAATGAGAAAATTAAGTACCTGAGAATATATCTGATCATGGACCTCTCAGGGCTCTTTCAGGCAAACTACGAGCCAATATCTGCAAGTATAAAAGCTGATTTGCACAGATGGAATCTGATCCCCTTTCTGAGTCTCAGCTCCCGGGTAACTGCAATCAAGATGAACATGCTCCCCAGACTGCTTTACCTTTTTAGAAACTTGCCAATAGAAGTGAGTGATTACCAATTTATTGAGTGGGACAAATGGATCTCCAGATTTATCTGGCAGGGCCGAAAGCCAAGGGTTAAATATGCCACCCTCCAGCTCCCCAAGGAAAAGGGAGGACTGGGTCTCCCCTGCCTCAGGAATTATTATTATGCCGCTCAAATAACCCCCCTCTTATATTTGTGCAACGAAACATACACAGCTAGGTGGAAGGAACTGGAGTCCAGCTTGTTGGTGCGACTCCCTCTACAAGCTGTAATGGCAGATAAGGGTTTAATGTGTCGGCTGGAAACCTTGGGGAACCCCTGGCTAACTGACACCCTCCAAGTTTGGCAGAGGGTAATCAACATTTGCGGGATACACAAAATGTTAAAAATTTTAGGTGGTTTGCTTTCGATTCAGATTTTATCCCAAATAGACACGACTCTAACTTTAAAGCATGGATATCCTATGGCCTTACGACATTCCTCGCTCTTACTCATAGAAATATTGTGCTCAGATTTGAAGCCCCGCGGGACAACCACTACTTGACAAAATACGACTTTCACAGATATCTACAGCTGAGATCATATATTGATCATGAATGCAAATTGTCTGACTTTAATGCTGCTGAGTCGCATTTTTTCCTCATCCTGAAAAATGCCACAACCATGATTCCTACTAAATCCATCTCCAAATTATACAAAGCTCTCTCTAGTGCCAGCGAGGATAATACTTTATACACTAAAGATAAATGGGAACGGGAATCAGGGATTGTTATTTCTGGGGGGGAATGGGAAAATGTTTGGCACTGTCAGTGGGCTACATCCAGTTCTATGAGCTGGAAGGAACATGGCTGGAAGAATATCATTAGGTATTTCAAGACACCATATCAGGAGAGATACAAAGGGGTTCATATGCAATGCTGGAGACAATGCGGCTCGACTGTTGCTAACCATTTTCATGTCTTTTGGGACTGTCCCAAATTAAAAAACTTCTGGATGGGTGTCCAGGCCTCCTTAAGTCCAGTCTTTAACGTTCAAATACCTTTAGATTTTAAGGTTTTGTACATGGGTCTGGTCCCTTTTCTGGAACGTAGGAGTGAGATTAAGTTGGCGCAATTACTCTTGATGGCAAATAAAAAAACAATTACCGGTACTAGAAGATGGTTGAGCCCAGTCCAGCCTACCCTGGATGACTGGTTTGGGATCATTCTAGAGATATTTAGGATGGAAAAATTGACATATCTGTTAAGAAATCAAAAGGCCAAATTCTACCAAATTTGGAACAATTGGATCCTATTCATTACCCCCACAAGAGCTGACTTCACTTGATCTCACTGTTACTTGTATTTTTGTAATCTGCTTATCTAATTTCTGACCATTGTTAATTCACTTTTTTTTTTAAATTTACTTAGATTACTATTATTTATTTATTTATTTATTTGTTCACCATGGCAGCAGCATGGGCATCCCCCCCAGTTCATGTTTATAGTTCCATATAATGTGTTCTATGTATCTCCTTCTGGAGAGCATGTGAGTAACTCTCCTAGTAACAGCCAGTGGAGGATAATATGCACCTGTTGATCACTGTGTTTATCATTTGCTCTCCTGGACTTAATCTAAAAACCTGGAAGGACTCTGTTCCCATGTTATTCATATACTGCTATGCAGATGGATTTTTCTTGTCCATTCCAAATAAAGATATAATAAAAAAATAAAAAATTTGTGGTCACACTAAAAAAGTCCAACGACACATTAAAAATAGGCACATACAATAGCAAATGATCCAAACAAAAATGGCAAAAGTCTCTTACCGACAGTATACCCACTCGCACCCGAGTGAATGAATTGCCTCTGGTTTTTCCACAGAAGAGCACTGACTTCACCCCACACACCCACTACCTCTTCACAGCTCTTTAGCCAATCACCTGGCAGAGAGCAACAAACTGCCAGGTGACACTTGTTACATCAGGATGTGTGCAGGTATATTACCTGCAGAGATTGTGGGCTGTGAGGCCGACAGAGAAGAACAGACACACTCCTGAGTGAAAGGATCGATGGCTGGTCTCAATGAGACCGCCTCCCGATGATGATGACGTTTTACCTGCAGATGTTTGCTCTCTCGCACGTTAGGCTCACCTGTCCCTGCCCAGCTATGAGTGTGATGTCTTTGGTGATGCGGGGTACCCGGCGGCTTGTGCACACAGACCCAGCTCTGTTCAGTAACTTCCTGTTTCCAGCCCTATTCTGCCGTGCCGGGAGCACCGACTCTCTCCTCACCTGCCAACCGAACAGGAAGTTCACCTTCAAACATGTGAGTTTCTTCCTCCTGATGATGTTCATTAACGAAGACACAGCAATACAGTTCCTTCGTCTGTACAAATAAAGTTTTAAGTGAAAAAAAATGAAGCATGTCATAATAAAGAATTTTTAAATGCAGGTCAAAGGTCAGAAGAAAGATCAGAAGACCCAGAAGGTCAAGCCCAAAGTGTATAAACAGGAAGTTGAGATCCGACAGGGGATGACGGCGGCTGCACTCGCTGAAGCCATGAACAAAGACTTCGGTAAGGATGATAGACAGTATACAGGTGGGCGGAGCTATTTGATGTTTCCCATTGGTCATTGAAGCTTCAAGATGACCGTTTGACCTTCGCCGTCTTGGTTCCCAAAAATGGACCAATGAGTTTACCACCACCTGGTGGCTGTTAGACAGAATGCCGGTTTAAGGCTTCTCCTTGTGCGCCTACTTTTCCGACCCTGGAGCGATGTCGATGTTGTAAACTGTTTGTGGCTGGAAGCTGTTTTAAATAAAGGTCTATTTGAATCTCAGATCACGTGCTGGAGGCTCTGCTGAACACGTCAGTGGATCTGGACTCTCTGGAAAAGGACACGGTTCTGGAGGAACGATGGATTAAAGAGGTGGTGACACGGTCAGGGATGAAGTTCAGATGGGCCAAACTGAGCACGAGCAGAGAGCAACCCAACAAGGATGCCTGCAGGAGGTGACAAGAAGTCTCTGATCACATTTATGTAACTGGTCTTAGTGGTTTGTAACAAAATAAAGTTCTCCATTACCTACAACCTTCACAGACCGCCTGCTGATCCCAACCTCCTGGTGCCCCGCCCCCCGGTGGTCACCATCATGGGTCACGTGGACCACGGTAAGACGACGCTGCTGGACAGCCTGAGGAAGAGCCAAATAGTCTCCACAGAGGCCGGAGGCATCACGCAGCACATCGGGGCTTTCCTGGGTAACAGCACGCTTTAAACTTTATTTAAACACACCCAACGACAGGAAACGGAACAAGCAAGATTTTTTTTTCTTTAAAAGACAAACTTTAAGAGCAAACAGAAGAAAATTTCATTGAATCATTCAAATCTGTTATCAGACTCTGCCAATCGATTATTGAATCTTGTTTTAATAAGCAGCGTTTTCAGGTTTGTGCTCGTTTACAGACAGTAAAGTTTTTCCTGAAGCTTCGTACCCACTCTTGGATATTTTCTTCCAGTTCAGCTGCCAACAGGTGAGAAGATCACCTTCCTCGACACTCCGGGGCACGCCGCCTTCTCCTCCATGAGAGCCCGTGGAGCCAACGCCACTGATATCGTCATTCTGGTGGTGGCAACTGATGATGGCGTCATGAACCAGACGGTGGAGTCCATCGAGCATGCCAGGAGAGCCAAAGGTGGGAGCTCCACCTGACAGTCACAGCCGAGGGCTCAGAACAAGGCTTCGCCCTGTTTCTACTGCTTTTGCTGCATTTCTCTTCATTTTGTTTTTATGCTCTTCTACTGCTGATTCTACTGTTCGTCTGTGTTTCAGTCCCCATGATCGTGGCGGTGAATAAGTGTGACAAGCCTCAGGCCGACCCTCAGAGGGTGAAGCAGGAGCTGCTCGCTCACGACGTTGTTTGCGAAGAGTTTGGGGGAGACGTTCAGGCGATTCACATCTCTGCTCTGAAGGTGAACTTATCAATAAATCCACAAACTTTTTTTAAAATCAAACAACACATTGCGTTGTTTCCCCACAATGCAATGCACAAAGAACATTCCTATTGATCAGTTAGTACAACAGAACAGATTAAAGGATAAAACAAGTGGATAAATTAAATAATGAAAGCAGTTAATATGCCTTCATTAAAATAGGAGATCAGTACAGTTGACCTGTTGTTGCTGTAAACTAATGATGTAATTGATGATGTTGTCAGGGTGATAACCTTCTGGCTCTGGCTGAGGCCACAGTAGCTTTGGCAGAGGTGTTGGAGCTAAAGGCGGAGGCTACCGGCCCCGTGGAGGGACTCGTCATCGAGAGCAGGACTGACAAAGGCAAAGGGTAAGTCCTTCAGAGTGCTAACTCTGGTTTACATGAAAGAGTCAAACGGACCCAGTGTGACCAGTTTGGTTTTCATAGCCCGGTCACGACAGCCATCGTCCAGCGGGGGACGCTAAAGAGAGGCTGCGTGCTGGTTGCTGGGAAATCCTGGGCTAAAGTTCGCTTCCTGTTTGATGAGAACGGCTGCGCTGTGAGGGAGGCGGGGCCGAGTACTGCGGTGGAGGTGGTTGGCTGGAAGGAGCTTCCGTCAGCTGGAGAGACCATCCTGGAGGTGGAGTCTGAGGTGAGTGGGATATAAACAGGCTCCGCCCAAATAAAATCACTTCACATAAAATAGAATAAATGTTTTATCAAACAATAAATCCGACAGATGTTCTGTGTTCATCTCACCGGATGCTTAGCATACAATAATGAAAAAAAATGAGAAATATTAAGTTTGCGTTAAATCTCCAGAACATTTGGGTGTGATGTTTGAGGACATCGGCGTTTTCTGCCCCCTCCTCAAACTTTGCTCTTCATTGGATTTTTTTGCTCTGGTTTTAAATTTTCTGTGAAATTTAAATAAAAATCCAGACTGCGGATTGTTGGTCGTTGACCATTTCCTGTCACTCCCTTCCACAATAAAAACTCCTCCTTTGGCTCCTGCAGCAGCGAGCGCGGGAGGTGGTGGAGTGGAGAAGTCACGATGAGGAGCAGCAGAAACTGCAGGAGGAGATGATCGCCATCGAGCAGAAGCAGAAGCTCCACCTGGAGGAGTACCGCAGGGAGAGGGAGGGGCTGTCCCACCTGAGCTGGAGACAGAGGAAGGTGGCGCTTTACCGGGCCAACAAGACCCGCTTCGCCACGAGGCCCAGCGAGAGGATGCAAAGCGACCAGCTCAGCCTGCCGCTCATCATCAAAGGTACACACTGAGCCAGCTTCAAACAGGCTCCGCCCACTGTGATGTCACTCTAACTGAACAACCGTCGACCCCAGGTGACGTAGATGGCTCAGTGGAGGCCATCCTGAACATCCTGGACAGCTATGACGCTCAGCAGCAGTGCGAGCTCGAGGTGGTCCATTTCGGCATAGGAGACATCTCTGAGAACGACGTCAACATGGCCGAAATGTTTGGAGGTACGAGGGAAGGACGCCATTCCAGATGTTTTTATTCATTTTGTGTGCAGCAGATTCTTCTGACCGCCAGCTGGTTTAGTGTGATTTCATGATGGGTTTAAAGCTGAGATCAGAGAACGCTTTCTTACAGAGTGTCTATGAATGCATCACAGGGTACCCAAGTTTAAAATAAATAGCAAATCTCCTGCTCCACCTTCAAACATCATTTGAGTGTGGACTGTCCTGACTGGCTGCATCTCACCTTCAGGCTCCATCTATGGCTTTAACGTGGCGGCGAGCCGTGGCATCGAGCAGCTGGCAGCGAGGAAAGGCATCCCGCTGCGCCTGCACAGCGTCATCTACAAGCTGGTAGATCAGCTGAAGGAGGAGCTCAGCAGCAAACTGCCACCGCTCGTCTCTGAGAACATCACAGGTGAGTCGGCACCACACGGTCACGTGACCACAACTGAGCTCAGGTGGAGCTGAGGGGTATCAGTGAGGTGAAAGTCAGCGTTTTGTCCCTGCTAAATCACCATGGTAACAGGCAGGATCAGCTGAAATTTTAATCTTAATTTTACCGCCTTATGGCCATCAGGGGTCCGTTCTTCGTACCTCGCTTACTACATCCAAGATCAAATGACACATCCAAGATCAAATCATCGCGCTAACTTTGAGCTCGCTAATCCGGTTCTCCGAACACACCTGTTGTTGACGATTAGTATAGCTGGATGAAGTAATGTGAGATCACTGGGTGGCTTAAAAGGGGCTACGCATCGATAGTAGAAACATTGATCGGCAACCCTGTGATTGGTCGGCGAAGATGTCGAAGGAGCGCGCGCAGTATTTTACGGCAGCAGACCAAGAACTCTTGATTGAGGGATATCAGGAGTTTCAGAGTTTAATTAAAACGCAGGGGAACACTGCAAAGGCTGCAAAAGCAAGGAGAGAGGGCTGGCAGAAAGTTGCTGACAAATTAAACTCGTAAGTAATTTATTATATTATATTACATTATATCCTCTTTCACATTAGAGCCACAACAGGACCCACTAGAACATGGGAACAAGTAAAAGTGAAATATAAGAATATTTATCACTTATATTGCTTTTAGTCTCTTGAAAAGAGACCCTGGAATAATCTGTTTGTTTGTTTATAACGGCAACCAAGAAAAGGGCAGAGCAAATAAAGACAGGTGGTGGTCCTGCACCCCCTCGTCACACCCCTTTTTGTACTGTGACATTTATTGACATTGTGGGTTTTTTTGTGTGTAGTTTGACATAACACTCCATCACTTTTACCTGTTCCCATGCAAGGGGTGACTGAAGCATGCACAGTAAGTCGGGAGATATATATCTAGATAGAGATATCTATATAGAGATATCTATATAGATAGATCTCTCTCTCTCTCTCTCTCTCTATCTCTAATAATACCCTGACGGGAGAATCGATATCTCTCTATGAGCACACCGTCGCGCTGAGCTAAAGGATCCTGTCTATCCCGCAATATCCGCTAAATTCTGTAAACTCTCCTTATCAATCTTGCACCTTCCTTGCTCGCGTACAAACGGACAGGACATGGCTGCGACAGACTTCCCAAATCCACCTTCGCTTTTATAGCCGTGGTCTCTCATCTTGATTACATAAGTAATTTACTATTACTACTCTAAAATATGAATTACATCTGAAATAATCAAATACATGACATAGAATGATTAATAGTACATTTCCCTTTTTTTAGGAAATGACCTGTATGTATCTGTATGAAATCAATAAAAGAATCAAATACATTATCTTTAGTTACATTGATAATATTTATTTATGGACAAACAGTGGAGAAATATCGCTGTTGCCTTCGTATAAATGAAGCGGACATACCTGAGTGGCCGCGATCTAATCCTGTTTACATAAAGTAAACCTGCTCCCGAGCAGGTTTACGCTTACGGATCTGTTGCTATGACAGCAAGTCCCGGATGAGCTTCGGAGAACCGAACGATCCAAGATCACGCGAAATCGTCAACAATCAAATCCAGCTAACTTACTTAGCGAGGTACGAAGAACGGGCCCCAGGTAAACACGTTTCTGCGTCTCCGTCTCAGACGATTTTACCGTTTTTGTTTTTTTTTTAAATCATCATCTGATTGAAGCACGTGATGCTCACAGAGGTCATTTAATGAGGAAAACAGAAACAATGTGAGCACGCTCAGAGCGTGAAGCAGAGACAGTGTGGATATGTTAATTTTGTCTCTAGCCACACCCCCTTAGATCACATGTCAGAGGAAGATGAACCTGTGATATCAGTCGCACATAACCTGTCCCCCCCGGTGCAGGTGAGGCGTCGGTCGTCGCCATGTTTGACGTCACCGTGGGAAAGAAGAAGGTTCCCGTGGCTGGCTGTCGGGTTCAGAAAGGTCAGCTGGACCGACGGTTCAGGTTCAGGTTGATCCGAGGCCGGGACACAGTGTGGGAGGGTGAGTGAGACCAGCGCTGGGGTCAAGGAGCAGGACCGGACCCTGTTGTTCTAACGTTCTCCTGATGTTCCCGTAGGTTCTCTGGCAGCACTGAAGCACCACAAAGATGACGTGCAGACGGTGAGGGCGGGCATGGAGTGCGGCCTATCAGCTGACGACGACGTCGACTTCAGAGCCGGTGATGTCATCGTGTGCTTTGAGGAGGTGGAGGCCCCACAGGTCACTTCCTGGGACCCCGGCTTCTGAACTCCCATCATGCACTGCAGCACAGCACTTCTATCACAGACTGTCAGACACAGACGGACACCTGATGTTTAGTTTCAGACGTTTATTGAAAGCTGAACAGGAAGTGGTTAAATTCAAACTGAAACACAGATGTGTGTCAACATCCTGCTTTCTGACTGGACAGAGCCTCTAATAAAATATACATGTGATTGTCTGAACCAATCAGAAAGCTCATTTCACATCAGGAAAGAGTCTAAATATCCTCCGTGATTAATATTCTCGCACTCAGAGGAACGCTGAACACTCTGCTTTCAGCGTTCCACCTCATTTCTTCTTCTTGGGCTTTGTTGGTTTGGCGAGCAGCAGCGGGTCGATCTGATCTGCGCTCAGTCCTCTGATGGCAAAGAGTCGGGCAGCACGCTCCGACAGCGTTCCCCCACACTTCAACCCACGAGACATCAGTTCTTTTTTCAAGACGTCCAAACCCAGAGACTCCAGCTGCTTGACAGACGACGCCGAGAGCAAATCCAGCTGCTGAAAAACAACAAGAGTTAATGATTGCAACATTTGACTACTCGAACACGCGCTGCAGTGGTTTGTATCATATCTATCTAATAGACTCCAATTTGTACATGTAAATGGAGAGTCCTCTTCACACACTAAGGTCAATTATGGAGTTCCACAGGGTTCAGTGCTAGGACCAATTCTATTTACATTATACATGCTTCCCTTAGGCAGCATCATTAGAAGACATAGCATACATTTTCACTGCTATGCAGATGACACGCAGCTCTATCTATCCATGAAGCCAGGTAACACACACCAATTAGTTAAACTGCAGGAATGTCTTAAAGACATAAAGACCTGGATGGCCGCTAACTTTCTGCTTCTTAATTCAGATCAAACTGAGGTTATTGTACTCGGCCCTGAAAATCTTAGAAATATGGTATCTAAGCAGATTCTTACTCTGGATGGCATTACCTTGGCCTCCAGTAACACTGTGAGGAACCTTGGAGTCATTTTTGACCAGGACATGTCCTTCAACGCACATATTAAACAAATATGTAAGACTGGATAAACTGAAGGTTTTTATGGAGTTTCTAATTTTGGAGCTAAATGGAAAAAAGCAAAATGCTGCAGCAACATGAAACCTCCACAGCTCAGTGATGACATAATTCAGACTTTAAAATTAACCTTAAACGTCTCATCAGAAACTTTAATCCTGAAAATTTCAGACTTTATTCATCAGGTACACACCTGGTCCTCTGAGCGCATCTCAGTCTGGTCCCTGAAGGTTTCCTCAGGGTCCCGGTCCTCTGAGCGCATCTCAGTCTGGTCCCTGGAGGTTTCCTCAGGGTCCCGGTCCTCTGACGGTGTCTCAGTCTGGTCCCTGGAGGTTTCCTCAGGTTCCCGGTCCTCTGAGCGCATCTCAGTCTGGTCCCTGGAGGTTTCCTCAGGGTCCCGGTCCTCTGACGGTGTCTCAGTCTGGTCCCTGGAGGTTTCCTCAGGTTCCCGGTCCTCTGATGGTGTCCCAGTCTGGTCTCTGGAGGTCTCCTTGGGGATCTGTGCGGTTCTGGTGCTTCCACTGTTTGAGAATGAAAGAAGACCCTTTCAGACATAGTTAAATGACGGTGGATCTGGTCCCTGGCGCTCTCTGGTCTTTACCTGCTACCCTCCTCAGACTCTGCCGCCTCTCTTCGTGTTGTCATGGTAGCAATGGCAGCAGCAGTTTCACAGCTGGATGTGGATGGAGCTTCGTCATCATCTGAGCTCATCAGCTCGTCCATCTCCTCCAGCCCCGTCCTGTGAGCACAAGCATGATCAGTCAGTTTCACTCTGAACCTTCTCAGCTTCCCACATTTTGTTGCTAGGTAACAGACGATGCAGTTTCAACCAAATACAGCCGACAGAAGCTCACGTAAACGGATGCTGACCATCAGAGACGAGCTCTGAGTGCTTCAGCTGAACTCAGAACACCATGAATCTGTGCTGGTGATCGGTGAGGTCACTGGAGCTGCTGATAAAAGACGCTGTGATGCCAGGAATCCTGTTGACATCAAAGTGCCCGCTGTGTTGATGGATTCACCAGAAATCACTGACACCCCACTTAACTGTTTTTCACTGAGTGTGACCTCAGAGGATTCAACTGTTTTCATTGGTTGGGTTTCAGCCAATCAGAACCTCCCTGGCTGCTGACCTCATGTTTTTATTTGTCGGGGTCTGATGTTGTTCGCACAGCGAATGACCTGATGACCTGCCGTCTCAGCAAGGACAATAATCGAGAATAATTCGCCTTTCAACCTTGCGGTAGCTCAGAGAGCCGCTTACGGCGTGCTTCTCGTTTCCTGTCTGAGTGATCGCGTAACAGCTGCCATGTTTAACTCTTCCTGTCATTAAAGACTCACCAGAAGCACCCTCCTCCTCCTCCTCCTGCCGTCTTCGTCTTCTTCTTCGCAGGCTGCTCGCTCTGATCAGAGTTCAGCCTCTTGGCGCCGCACATGTCGTCCACCTTCACCTGGCTGCTGGAGGAAGCCTGCAGACCTGCAACAGGAAACACACCTGGCGTCAAACACGTGCAACCTAGCGCTCTCAACATGCGAGCTGGGCAGCGCGGCCAACCTTTGAGCACCGAGTCCTCAAGTCGCTCGGACAGGTCGTGGCACTGCTGCTGGTACTGTGCGTCAGTGAACTGGTGTTTGGGCTCATTGAGCTTCCTCTGCAAGCGCTCCAGACGCCGCTGCTCCTTCTCTGCCTCGCGCTCCGCTTGCTTCTTCAGCCAGTCTGCCATCCTGCCGCACCACAGAAGAACAGACATGTCACTGCAGTGAGCACCGGCCGCTCACAATCAGACTCTACCCACAAACTGCAGGAGGAAGTGACCTCGACGGTGGGATAGATGGTTGTTTGACAGGTGAGCTGCGGTCACAAAATTGAAGACCTTGCCCAATATCACAGCGCTTTGAGCTTACAGCGGCAGCTGCTGCAGAGCAGATGTTTGAGATGAATCATCATCAATAATTAACTTGAATATTTTTCATCAACTGTAGAAAATTCACCTTTCTGAGTTTTTCTGGTGTTTTAAAGCTTGTTTTTAGACACTTGAAATTTAAGTGCGCTCACCTGGACAACACCTTGGACCCTGCTGTATAAATAAAGTTCAAAGCGTTTCTGTTCCCATCATGTTTTATGTACAGCCATCAAATCTGTTAAACTGGTTCCAAACATCTCAATATGTTTACTGCCAACGTGACAGCAAACCAGAGCAGGAAGCAGGGGGCGGAGCAAAGCGTGACAGGAGTGGTGTTTGCACAAGTGTCTCCACACAGAGCTCGGGAAAACTAAAACATCGTGCAAACAGACGTTATTGAGCCTTCTGGCTGAACGCTGCCCCCTGCTGGTGAGACTTTCATTACATTTAGCACAGATTTTACTGGAAGACCTTTAAAGACTACAGAGTAATGACACTTCCTGTCTGATCTAAATCACAGCTAAACATTTCAGCTCCTGTGTGTTTGTCTCACTCTTTCTCATGGTTGACGTCTCTTAGTCTCCGCCCACTGAGGTCCCTGCAGGCCTCTCGATTGGTCGTCTTTTCAATCTGAGCGCCGAGCGCGCGCAGCATCGAGCCAAACCCTAAAACACACATTTCACAAGTTTCCTTCAGCTCTTCTGCAACAGGAAAACTGGAAGCTACTTCCCGTTTACTGACCTCCTTTCCCTCCAACGAGGCGGAGCTCCAGATGATAGACGGCTCCATGCTCCAGAGGATCGTCCAGGTGTGCCCGGCGCCCATCTCTGGTGACGTAGAAATCCTGGAAACACGAAAACTCGCTGAGATAATGTTTCTGAGATGAACCCTTCGATCATCTTCACATCCCCTGAAGCTGCGACCTGAATCTCCCACAAACACACCTCCAGTTTATTTCATCTGGAATAAATCTAAATAAATAATTTAATGAATAAAAGCTGGCAGGAAGTACGTCGTAACAGGGCTGATCCTGAGGCTCTGATTTTACGGATTTAAGTCAAAGTGATTAACCCTTTCATGCATGAATTATGACAACCTCAATCAGGATTTTTATTCATCTTTAGGAATGAAAAAAATATTTTTGAACTTCATTTTTTTAAACGTACTTTTCAAAGAGGTTTCTACATGTCCACTTAAGTGGACAACATTTTAACTTAAGAATTTGATAAACTAATAAATAATATACACCGTGTGTATTGTTTATGTGCAAGTACACCATCAACACTGACACAAATACAAGAAAACGGCCTTTGAATAGCTGTTCACTGTAGTGACCACTCTTCGTGAAAGGGTTAAACTCGTGATTGCTTCAGCCTCCTCTGGATATAACCTGAGTTTACTGTCAGGTGCTGACCTCTTTTGGGACAGGTTAATGCAGAGTTTAGCCTTATAGCTAAAGGTTGATTCTGTTCACCTGGACGTAGCGGTTTCAGTGGGAGGAACGTTTCGTCACTTATCCAGGTGACTTCTTCACATGAGTGACGCTACGTCCAGATGAGCGGGATGTACTTACCTGGATGATTAAGCATGCATCAAAACACTTTATATGCTAACGTTAGCCTAGCTGCTAACACTGATACCCGGAGTGCATTTAAACCTCCTAACCCGGGCTAACTCACGCTAACCCTGGTTATCCCGGATAATCCGTCTCAGTCTCACCTCCGGAAGCGGCACGAGCCGGTCCAGGACGTGCCTGACCACAGAACCGACCGGAAACACGCAGGTAGAACCTCTGCGGCCCAAAGCGCTCACCGACACCTCCATGTTGCACAACGCTCATGCGCAGCTCCTCCGCTTCTGTTGGGGAGGGGGAGGGGGGGGGGGCTTCTTACTGGCTGAGTTTTTCTTCTCTGACTTAAAACGTGCGGCGGTAGAATGCCTTCATTGTTACTATACAGATGTACAATGATATACAGCGCCACCTGCTGATCCGGAGTGCACTGAGCCCAAGTCACGCCACCAACGAATTACTGAGCTAATAATGTGATTCACGGTCTCAGTTTCATGTGATTACAATTAGGTAAAAGACACAGGCGAGGTGTCAAACAAGCCGAAGAAGAAATCAAACAACAAGCACATGTTTATAGTTTTAACTGCTTTTACATCATTGGAATGTTTTATGGTTTTAAAATCTTGTCTGGTTTCATTTATAAAGCATTGAAAAGACAGTTTTGCACTATTGTATTTATTTATTCTCATTCTTTTCTATTTCTTATTCTATTTTTATTCAAGCACAACACTGTTGGACTGATTCTTAGTTTATCTCATTTCTGTATAGTTACATATTTGAATTAGTTCATTTTTATGTTCACAGTTTGCACCTTTGATCCAGGAGGAAGATATTTGATCCCACTGTATACTTAAGTGTATATTGTTGGGTAGTTAATAAAAGTCTACTTGGATTGACACACACACACACACAGTTTGTGTGTGCGTTTTGGAGGACCACGTGACGCTCTTGCCTCTACAGCCTGCACGCGGCAACGGCACTCTCCAGCACAGGAAGTGCGCGGAGTCAGAACTTCCGGTTGTGCGGTAAAGATGGCGGGGCTGTGCAGGGTCGTGTCGGGGCTCCAGTATCGGGTCCGGCTCTCCTCCCGTTTCCTCCGGAGCTCCTTCAGCTCGGACTCGGGCCCCGCGGAGGGCCCGGTGTCCGGGTTTGCCGCCGCCTTCGACCAGCAGGAGGTGCTCCGGCGGGAGACACAGAGCTCCGCGGCCGGGCCGAAGGCCTCCTCCTCGGGTCCGGAGCTCAGCTTCGCCGCGCTGCTTCGTCGGTCCCCGCTGATCCAGATGGGCCCGGCCAAGGACGCGGTGGTGGTGGGCAGGGTGTTCCGGGTGGTCCGTGACGACCTCTACATCGACTTCGGTGGGAAGTTCCACTGCGTGTGTCAGCGGCCGGCCGGGGCCGACGGCCTGCAGCCGGGCTCCAGGGTCCGTCTGCGGCTGCAGGACATGGAGCTCACCGCCCGCTTCCTGGGAGCCAGCACCGACACCACGCTGCTGGAGGCCCAGGCAGTGCTGCTGGGCCCGCTGGACGGACGGGAGCACCAGAGCCGGGACTGAGCCCGGAACGGGGTGGACAGTGGCCCACGGGTGGAGGACTCTGGTTGTGCTTGTGCGCACTGACTCTCAGCAGGGCCCGAAACAAGGACTGAATTAAACAGATTTTCTTATCCCGTGACGTTTGATTGTGCTGAATGACCCCTGACCCCGGTCACATGACATTGTTACCCCGCTGGAGCTGATGTCTGCTGTCACTGTTCGTCATCATCAACACTGAAACTGACCAATCACGGAACTGTGATGTCATAACCTTGCAGTGTGTTTGTAAAAGTCTGTCATGGAAAAATCATTCCAGCTGTTTTCTTTATTTCTGCAATAAATAAATGTGTGATCTACGTCCAGCTCACTCCTCTCGGTTTTTAGCCTCAGGGCTGATGCTCATCATGATCATTGGTCAGCTGCAATACTGAGGTGAGATGGCAGGTTAAAGGTCAGCTGATAAAGCTTCAGGTCAGGAAAGAGGAAGAGGAGCATCAGCAGCTCCTCACGCAGGAAACGAGGCGAAGCTCAGAGAAACTGACACAACGATGCTGATCAATAACTTTATTTTTCTCCCAGAGTCCATTCAACATCTGCAACAGCTGGAAGACCAGTGATTATAGAAACTACTACCTGTACAGGTGTGGCTACAATACCTGTGTGTGTGATCATGCAGTATATGAATAAGGCCGCAGAGTACTCTGATTAATATCTTTCTGCTGCATGCTTTACTGTAGCAGTACTTTAGTGTAGTTCAGTGCAGTAGAGCTGTGATGGAATGGTTCTTCCTGGAGGGGGCGCTCTGACGCTCAGGTGACTCAGCCGCACATGCTCATACAGAGCCACTGAGGAGAGAAGACACGTTGACAGTCTGTGAGATTAATGTTTGATGTGACAGATTATTCACTCTTTCTTTTATTTTTTTGTAATAATCACATTTATATTTATGTCCTAAATCCTCGTGACTCGCAGGAAGGAGGCGGGATCAGGTGGGGAGCATCACCAAAATGACTGATTACGTGCAAATCTCTGAGTATAAACCCAGTCAGTGTGCAGATGATGGCGTCATTTTTCAGAGATGGATTTATCAGTCGTCAGGTTTGTGCTTTGATGTGAGTGAGTGTGAGTTATGCTCTGGCGCTGAGGCTCAGCCAAAACGTGAACCGTAAATCATCGGCTTACAAGAGATCTGACTGAGTCAAAGCATCCTTTATGCACGGCTCCTCAAACAACGAAAAGATCGAGTCCACAGTAATGTGGTTTACGCAGGAGAATAAATTTGTTATTATGAAAACAATAAATAAAATGTAGCCTGGAGGCAGGAGGGGCACTTAAACACGTTTCTGCGACTCCTCGTTCCCAAACAGAGCCGGAGGTGAGACTAAAGTTTCCTGTAAAATGATCCAAATCCACAAACAAAGACTGTACGCTGAAGATGGAAGATACTCCACGTATGGAACAACGGGTCCATAAATACGAAAACAGTATTTACACAGAAAAATGATCCAAAACATGATTTTCATCACAGGCCTGATGGACACTGATGCTTACAGGCAACATATCAGCGTATGAAACACATCAAAGACCTGCTTCAGCTCATATGAAACTAACATGGGTCTGATACTCGAGCTCGTCTAAGCTCAGTGTTTGTTTTGTGGAGCTCAGAGACGGTTTACCTCGATGAGGTTCATCTCCACCGTGCCCGTCCCGTCTGTGTCCAGGTGCTGGAAGGTTCCTGACAAACACACATGGAACAGCTCAAGACAAATAAAACGTTAAAACGTTTATTGTGCGTGTTCTCGCAGTCACATGATCAACCTACGGAACATGGCCTCCAGTTTGACGAGGCAGCAGGTGAAGTTGTCAAAGTCGATGATCTCATTGTCGGCGTATCGAGCCACCAGCATCTGATGCAGCTTGTTGTTCAGTTTGAAGCCTGTGGACGCGACAGATCTCAGGTCAGTTTAATCCAACAGAGCGCGCTCAGTAACAATGCAACACTAAGCACGAGTTACCGCCATTTTCCAGCGCCAGACGCATCTCGTAGGAGTTCATGCAGCCGGATTTATCCAGATCAAACTCTCTGAAGATTCCCTGAAAACATGAAACCAAACTCGTCATCGCAGGGCTCGATCGGATTGATCAGCAATCGGACTGAAGATTTTGTTACTTAAACATTTAAAACCCACAAAACCAGGACCGGACCAGCGAACGAAGGGACACGCGACTCGGTGCTCCGTCTCATGACAGATAAAGTTTTTATGTTTGAAATGAACTCGGTACCTTGGACCTGTGAGCTTCAGGTGTTCACACTCACCAGCCACTTCCTGATCTTGTTCCAGAGGATCTGAAACTCCAGCAGCCCGAGGCGAGCGCTGCCATCTTTCTGAGATCGAGTCAAGGCCAACACGTCTTATTTCAGACATGAGTCATCAAGCTTTACCTGTCCTACTTGCTGAGTGGCCAGGATACGTCCATGAGGCTGACCATGGCTCTGCAGGACTCCATGCTGAAGCCGTCAGTCTGCAGGTCTCTGTCTGCAAACCAGACCAGATCACAACCACATCAGAGCCAACCTCTCTGACCAATCAGAAGCCTCCATCTGATTGAGGAAGACTGAGGTGAGGAAGACTCACGTTTGGACACGACTCTGTTGAGGATGGTCCTGAGCTCCCGCACTGAGATCTCCATGTCCTACAGGGAGGAAACAGGAAGTGAACGTCCTCGCTGTTTCTGCATGTTCAGTCCAAGAATGTTTTAATAAATGAACTCACGTCTCCAGACAGCTGAGCGAACATGGACCTGAAGGAGTCATCGATGTCGCTCTCTGACACTTCCTCCTGCAGAGAAGAAGAGCAGGAAGGTCAAAGGCGAAAGACACAAAGTCATAAAGCAGCCAGTTCGGTCTGTTTACCTCTTCGTCAAAGTTCGCCACCACGCCGTCGTCCATCTCCCTGCAGAGTCACACACTGTCACTGAGAGGTCTTTTATTTTGAAAAGTAAAGGTGTCTAGATAGATCGTGGTGAACTCACTGGCTCTCAGACTGCTTCTCTGTGAATACCCGCAGGACAAAGTCCGCCTCCTTCGAGGGTTCAAAGGTCGATGGGACAATTAGGTACTCGCCGGGCGGCAGGCGGAACCTGCCGCTCACCTCTCGCAGATTGATGAAGGTCTCGGAGCGAGCGCAAGATGACTGACGCAGGAAGAAGTCCTTCTTCATGTGAACGCTGGGACAGCCTCGGTGCTGGGGGACAGACCAACGCCGCTGCCGTTGGTGAGTTAAAAAAACCCGGAAAAGTGAAACAGACTGGAGCAACTCACCTGTTCAGGGATCTGTGAACGAGAACAAACAGAGGAAACGTCACCAACAGCAGAAATACAGCGTGATAACAACATCACACCTTTATGACCTCTGACCTCATAGATGGCAAAGCCAATGGTGTGCATGTCCTGGCCTTGGCGGCGGTAGCGGCGGCGGTCTTTTTGCATCAGCGCCACCAAGAAACTGCAGGCAGCTTCTTCATCTTCGGGGTCATCGTCCTCCTCTAGCAGGGAGATTTTATACTGAGGGTTGATCCAGAAGGTGTCTGCAGGAGAGCATCATGGGTATGTAGTTATAACTAAGAAGGCGCACACAGGTATCAGGTGTTCCTGACTGTGAGGTTTAGCGCGGGCTCTATGCTGGGTCCTCCGCGTCTCACTTTAGACACTTACATCAGGTCAGAAGTTCAGCTGAGCCCCTGAAGATCATCATGTAGCATCTGCTCATCAGTGATCAACGCACCGAGCAGCGCTAATCGTTTGAGAAATTCTAAAATTTGGCCGCCAGATTATAAAGATGCACAAAAACCTTCATGCTGATTGGGGACTCAGTAAAAATCTGATGGACTGACTTAAACTGTGTCGGGTCCAGGCCTGCTCACTAACACGCCACCCTGAAGGTACGCCAACAGTCAGAGCCACCTGGGCTCACCTGGACTAACTAATTGTTAACCTTTCCTTGACGTCGGTCCCCTGACCATGGTCAGGAGATTTGGGGGGGGATACTGCACATTTTAATACACACTGCAAAGGCTGCAGCCGGTTACAACGCTGCCGTCTCTGTCAACTCCAAAACCCAACTTCATTCCGCTCTGCTGTCAGGTGCCGCGGCTACACGCATGCTCATACACTCTTCACACGGAGCCCCCGTCACACACAAGCCAGACAATCCCTGCGACATACTCAGACCTCTTTTTCCCCAACATGGTGCTGAGCCACCATCTTGGTATAAAAGAGGTGTATCTGCCCCCTCCGTCCTCACTGGGGTGGTTCCTGCAGCCCCCGGCGGTGCTCCCTCTCCTCCAGCTGCCCTCGTACGTGGCGGTGTTCCAGAAGCTGGTGGAGTCCTGGCTCAGAGCGTCTGGAGTCAGATTGCAGATCTCCAGCCGGGAGAACTGACGCAGGAACTCCTGGAAGGACATCCTGCACAGCGACAGTCGTTTGAACATCTTTGTCCTTTAAAGACGCCACAGTCATCATCACAGAGCAAACATACCAGAACTCCCCGTCCTCCATCTTACACAGCATCTCGTCTTTCTCTGCCGAGTCAATGGCGTTCCACTCCGAGGAGCTGAAACACCAACAAACGTTAAACTCTCCGTGCTCCCCTCCCCCAACTCAGTCGAGTCTAACAAACTGCTCACTTATCGCTCCATGCTCCGGTCCACTCCACCTGACCCCAGGGGTTCCTGATCCGGATCAGCAGCTCGCGCTGGCGCCGGTACTCCACCTACAGGAGGACAAACACCTGAGATCAAACGAGGAAATCTAAAACTGAGCGGTTCATCTGAGAAACAATGGTCAATGCTAACTATATTGTCCCCAATGTGAAACTGATTTGCAAAGTGCAGCGTGCAGTGCTGACGTCAACAACACATATGGTTTGGTGTTATTAACCATGACAATACCAGCAGGTATGAAAGACACTCGATGTCTCTTGGTCTAAAACTGATTCAATAAAACTTTATAAAAAAGGGTCATCATTTTGGGCCCCAGTTTGGCTCACTGGGATGAGCGGGCGACCGGCCCGGGTTCGAATCCGAGCCGTGGTCCTTTGCCCTCTCTCTGCTTTCTGTCACTCTTCACTGTATCTATCAGATAGAGCCCAAAAATTAATGGAATGCCTTTTAGCCTGTGTACTACAACAGCCATTAGTGTATGATAATAATAATAATAATAATGATGATATTAATAATAATAATAATACATTTTATTTAATATTTAATTATTTTCAAGACACCCAAGGACATTGTACAATAGATAAAAACACATAACAGAAGAATGACACAATGAAGAACAATAAACAGGGCCACACGTTGGATCTTGTGCTGTCTTTGAGACTACCAATCTCCAACCTGGAAATATGTGACGCAGTTTTTTCTGACCACTGTCCTCTTGTGTTTGACATACTTTTATCTCACTGCCATTTTAAATCTACCATTCCAAAACGCTGCTGTCGCGTTTTTAAACCAACTGCAACAGAACAATTCTCTATTGCTTTTAAAAAACTACTGACACCCTCCCTTGGCAACGGCACCGAGGAGATGGCTCCAAACTTTTATGATAAATGTAAAACTATTCTTGATGAGATTGCCCCGTTTAAAACTATGAGACTGAAAATACAATCAGACCATGGATAAATGAGGCCACTCGCTCAGCCAGACGACAGTGTAGGAAGGCTGAACGTAAGTGGAAAAAAAATGGGTTGCAAGTGTCTTTCCTGGTGCTGAGAGACAGTCTGTATAGATAGATTTTTCTGCTTTTACAATGTCCTGCTAAGTTTTTTGCTAATATAATTGAGAACAACTCCAACAACCCCCAGCTTCTTTTCTCAACTATTGACTTGGCCCTGAATATTTCTCCTGCTGTTCTCATAAATAGCTCCACAGAAACCTGCGAAAGATTTCTGCAGTTTTTCATTAACAAGATAGAACTACTTCGCTCTACGACTTCCTTGCCCTCCCATGACGCTTCTATGAAATTCACCTGCTCTACTGCCTTTGACCAGTTTGAGCCTGTATGTTTCAATCATGTAGAAGAACTTTGTAATGGTATAAAGACATCATCTTGCCCTATTGATCTTGAGCCAACACGTTTCTTAAAAAAGATTGTTAACGTTGTCGGTTCTGACATTTTAACGATTTTTAATAGCAGTCTTAGTTCTGGAGTGGTGCCAGCATGTTTTAAACATGCTGTCGTGCAGCCTGTACTCAAGAAACCTAACCTTGACTCCTCTGTCCTTGCAAATTTTAGACCTATCTCTAAGCTCCCCTTTCTGACAAAAATATTAGATCCTTTCTAAATAGTCACAATATCCTAGAGAGGTTTCAGTCGGGCTTTAAAGCCTTTCACATTACCGAAACTGCACTCTGAAAAGTTCTTAACGATCTTTTATTAGCCACTGACTCAGGTGACTCGGCTGTGCTTGTACTCTTAGACTTGACCGCTGCCTTTGATACTAATGATCACGGCATCTTGATCTCCCGACTGGAGCACTGCGGCGTCAAAGGCACACCATTGGACTGGTTCAGGTCATACCTCTCCGATAGGACTATCTCTTCTTCAGCTCCCTTTACTTGCGGTGTTCCACAGGGATACATATTAGGCCCAATTCTGTTCTCTATCTATATGTTGCCGCTAGGCTTAATTTTCAGGAAATATAACATCTGTTTTCATTCTTATGCCGAAGACACTCAGATATATCTCCGGCTAAAGAGTAACACCTCCGCTTCGCTAGAATCTTTTAGAGTCTCGACGAAGTTAAGACCTGGATGGCCTCAAATTTTCTTAATTTTAACAAGGAAAAACTGAAGTGATCATCTTTGGACCAAGCTGCAATTCTCGTACCCCAGATCTTGACCTGCGCAGTTTAGCACCTTTTGTTAAACCGCATGCAAAAAATTTGGGGGTTATACTGGATAGTAAGTTTACCTTTGAAAAACAGATTAACTCTGCTGTACAGGAGTCCTTTTTTAAATTGAGGCTCTTATCCAAGGTGAGATTATTTTTATCTTTTAAAAACCTGGAATGGGCAATTCATGCTTTATCTTATCTCAGCTGGACTACTGTAATTCTTTATACATAGGTGTTAGCCAGTCTTGTCTAGCGCGGCTCCAGCTGGTCCAGAATACTGCAGCTC